>NC_141155.1:87836040-88172707 GCF_053477565.2 Lygodium microphyllum
GTACCAAAAGCAGCTTGTGGGTATCCTATCTAAGATAGTCTCCGAAAAGAAATAGGACTAGGATACCAAATTATATGTGGCAACATGGGTGTATAATACGACATTCAAATGAGCTATTGGTCACACCCCATTCAAGCTAGTATATGGAGAGGAGTGCATCCTACCTCTAGAGATCGAGTTGCTGACGATAAGATTCGCAATTAATCATTCCTTGAGTGATGGGGATGCCCTCTTAGAGTGCTTTACGACTTTGGCACACCTCAATGAGATTAAATTGCAGAGCTTGCTACATCAAGAGGTGACCAAGTGTCAGATGAAGTAGCTCCATCACCTAAAAGCAAAGAAATCTACTTTTAAGAAAGGACAACTAGTTTTGTACTATGATGCGCATAGAGAGTTATTTCTAGGAAAGTTGGAGCCCAAATGGGATGGTCCTTATAAGATTGTCAGAATCGGGAAGAATAAATCCACATCATTATTAGCAGATCTTGAGGATGTGGAATTTAAGAATAACGTTTATCTTAATAAGATTAAACATTATTATTTTTTACTGCGCTAATGACATAAGGGCCTTGCAGGTCTATGCGCAATTGATTAGACATCTACAAGGAAACATCGATAGAGGTTGGACTAATTCCTTATTTGGAGCACCCATATCTAGAGCAGCGATATCATCAGGGAAAGCTCATCTAGTGGAGTAAAGGCTATAAAGTGACTAAGCAAGACGATGGGACATTCATTTGGGAGATTAAGGTCTTCTGTCATCACTATTTGCAGATTTTGACGAGCATCCCTGTAGTCTTTAATGATGAAGGTGGTATGGAGCTATCAGTTCATCGGCTAAATATGTTGAATTTTGACTATCATAATTATGAATAGGGGAGTTCTGGATGGCTGGTTGTGTAAACCCATTTTGGACATACACATTATACTTTGATAGGGCGTCCAGGGTTCCTAATAAAAAAGGGAGTGTTGGAGTAGTTATTCGAGATCCTCGATGTAGAGTTACAATGAAATTAGCTGCTTATCTTGGGGTAGAATTCACTAACAACATGGCGAAGCATAAAGCCTTGATTATGGGATTGAATATTGCCAAGAAAGGTGGTATTCGATAGTTGTTAGTAAAAGGGGATTCCCAACTGATCTTAAATCAACTCAATGGGACATATATAGTCCGAAATCCCATCCTTCATATGTATCATCGAACTGTTATAACCCTACTTGATGAATTTGAGAGCGTGTCTCCTCACCTGATTCCACGTTCTTGGAATCAATTTGTAGAGTCATTAGCCAATTTTTCTTATGAAGAGTAACTTTTCTTCAATTGTGGTCCTAGTTCGGATGTTGTTATTGATAATGAGACTGGACCTGGTCACTTGTGGGGAATGTTATCAAACCACATGATATATGGCAGACGATGGTTGATATGGGTAATATGAAGAGTAGCCGAGACCTATCTACCACTATTATCCTGGATCCACAGGTTGATTCGATGACACGTTATGTGTACGCCTCTTGCTATGTATGCAGGAGATATGGGCCACAACTTGATGCATTTAGTTTAGGGCTGAGATCCCTACTTTTCCCCTTGGAATAGAGCAAATTTTTGTATTTCTGCCTTCTTCCAAGGAAGGATCTATATGAGCTGGTTTGATTAATTTCTTTAGACCAAGAGGACCAGTTGTTTTGAGGGTTTAATGTTTGATTCCTTTAGGCCAAGAGAGGCAGTTAGTTTGCAGTACAAATGTGCTATTCCTTTAGGCCAAGAGGGCCCTATGTCTGTTTGGTGCAGGTATATTTAATGGGTTTTTGTTTTAGTGATTGCATCATACAGATTGAAGAAGTTGCTGGAGGGAGCCTTTGCTGCAAAGGAGCTTCTTGTGGCCATTCCAGCTGGTTTTGTCCCCTTTCTTGAGTATTTTTTCCCTTAAGCAATTAATGATACATATGCCTATGAGGGTTACTTTCTTTTGTTTGTTGGGGACTGAAAATCGAGGCATGAAGTCCCAGGTTTAGGTTTGGTATGTCTGTGGGAGGTCTGAGTAGTCATTGCCTCCTGTAAGGGCACTGTCAGGCATTGAAAGACCTATTTTTGATGGGAGTTCGAGTGACCCTATTCTACTGACCTACTAGGCGACCGTTCTAGGAGGTCCTGTTAGTGTGAGGCAATTAGACAAGCTTGCTAAAAATACCCAAAAGGAAAAACCCTAAATATTTGAACAAAAATATATGAATATATAGAGGTGTGTAAAAAGGGGTTCTAACCCCTAAAACAATAAAAAAGAGAAGAAATAAAAATCTTTGAGTAGTTGTTTATTGCCTTGCAAAGGCCTAGTAGGTTCCTGGAGACGAGACAAGACCCAAGGCCGATGCCTTGTCTTCCTAGGGGTGGAAACTAGCTGAAAAGCAAAGAATAAAATAAGGTTTGAGTGAAAATAAAAGTGAGCATTAGAAAAGGATTAAGTGTTGCCTTGCGAGGGCTTGGCAGGTGCTTGGGTACTGAGATAGGACCTGAGGCCGATGCCCTATTCTCCTTGGGTCACTACGCTAAGCTCCCTCCTTTTACACACCCGAGTATGGAAAATAAAGACCTGAAAGGACAATGTGCTAAAAGCAAGTATTTCTTGATCAGGCTATAGAAGTCCTCACCTCGTAGGAGCTCCTAGTTGATTTGTCCTTAGTTAGAAAGGTAGTTTAGACCACCACTTAGGATAACCTCTTTGATTGTTCTTTTTAGCTTGGATGTGTTGAAGGAGTTGGTTAGTGACTAGCTTAGGCTTTCCGTCAAATTATGCTAGGCCTACTCCTTGTGGATTTCATGCCTTGGTTTTGTCAAGGGGTAGGGTGAGAGCTGTGTTGTGTGTTTTTGAGTATATTTTGTATCAACTTGATGCTCTTTGTGGTTGTGTATATGTGCAGATTCGTTCACATGGAATTCGACGGGTTGAGTCGCCCTATCTCGTGGATGCCGATGACAGATGATTTTTGACATCGAGAAGTGCTTAAAAATAGCCGAAATTTTTGAATTTCAGGGAAAAAATAGACTTCGTCAAAGGCAGTAGCTAGAATTAGTACGATTTTAAGTCGCAAGTCCCTAAAGCGCTAGTGCTTATTTTCATGAAAAATCAAACGGTGGCCGATGGCCGAGTTGGAGTTTTCCTAGATGCATTTCGATGTCAGGAATCCAACGCAAATCTCGGAACTCCATTCTGAGGTCGTTTGATCCCCCATTTAATCCTCGCAAGGTTCGGGGTTGTGAAGTAGCTACTGGATATGGAAGCCGGGAAGAGCGTGAGGGAGGCTAGGTTTATGAATTTTGATGCCCCAAATATGCTTATCTAAACTGATTTTGATTTTGACGTCATTTGCCCCCTCAAAACTGAAAAACCCACTTGCCACCGGTAGTGTGAATGGGAAGTCATAAACTAGTTATTTTGGAGCTTTAAGCCTAAAGCTTGATTAGTTAAGCCTAAAAACTCAAGAAATGAAACATCATGGGGGGAAGAGGGGGGGGAGCGCATTTTTTGCATGCAGCCGATTTTGGGGATGATGATGGCATTTTGCAATTGTTTGATGCATGAGGAATGGAGAGGGCACTGAGATGCTTCCAATCTTCGCTCTCCATCGCCGAAAATGGATCAATAATTGATGCACTAAGCAAAGAGATTAAAAAATATTCTTTATCTCTCCTCCTTCTCTCCTGCAAGGGGCAGTTCATGGCCATGAAGAAGAATGAAGACCGATTAAAGAATGCTTGTCCGGCGGTGTACCGGATTGCTTCCAATTCGAGTTGGACTAAAGATGGATGATTGAGGATGGACTAAGCATTAATGGTGGACTATTTTGTTGTCCTAAATCAGATTTTTAAAAACCCACAAAGAAGGAAAAAATCGATAATTCTATTTTACAAAGGAAAATTGCTTGTTTTTTACATTTGATGGAGTCAATGTTGTTCTTACAAAGTGAAAATTGGTAGAAATGTTGTCCACTGTTTGTTCTATGCTTACATGATGAAAAAATCAGAAAACAGAAAGTTAAAATGCTGGAAATAATTTTTAGAAATCTGTAAAACATGGTTTTTATGAGAAAAATGGGGTTTTTGATATTTTCGGGTGAGATAAACCAATACACATGGGATAAAATGCTAATAAAATCTATATTTCTCTTATTCTAAGAATCAAGAGCCACGTCTTAAAATATATCAATTTTTAATTGTAAAAGTAGAGAAAAATGAAGAAAAATAAGAGGAAAAATAGGAATATGCCTTAGAAAAATATAAAAATATATATTAAGTGGTTGTGGATGTATGGTGGGACAAAGCATGAGGTTTGGCCTTTGTTTTCCCTATATTTTTGTTATAGTGGTGATCTAATGCTATTTATACACTAAAACAAGAGAAAATAACCTCTATACACCTATGCAATGAAGTAAAACTTAAACGGTGAGGGGGAGTAGGATTTTGTACAATAGTTCGAGGGTTGAAATAATACAAATTATGATTGTTTTTCTATGCATAGCATTTACGAAATGGTTTATTTGGAAATTAGGGATCTAGTAGTACAAGGTTTGCCTTGGTGCTAGATTCTTGCAACAAAGCATATACACATATTAGTCGGAATTCATGGAAAGATTGTTTGCGTACTAGCACATAGGCTGATTTCGGAACATAACTGTTTGTGCATGATGAGACATCCATTATTGCATTAATCATACATGTGGTATCAACTCATGGAAATGCATAACAATTGTTTGAATTATAGTATTCTTGCAACAAAGCATATACACATATTAGTTGGAATTCATGGAAAGATTGTTTGCGTACTAGCACATAGGCTGATTTCAGAACATAACTGTTTGTGCATGATGAGATATCCATTATTGCATTAATCATACATGTGGTATCAACTCATGGAAATGCATAACAATTGTTTGAATTATAGTTGACCCATGCATGAGAGGGTGAGGTTCCCCTTGCCGTAGGTTTGCTGTTCATTCCTTGGGGGAGATTACTGGTAAGAAACATGGTATCTCCTAGATCTCACTAACAAAGAGAGGAGTCTTGTGTGAATGTGTTTATATGTAAAAGCAGCACATCTAGGGGCCAATCCCCAAGATGTAGGAGAGCTGCAGTAGGGTCACGGCAATCAGTCGATGGGGTGCCTCTCCTATGTCTATGATACGTGATGCTTATTGCCAATATGTGTGGGATACCCCCTTTGAGGGGTTTTGGGGAAGGTACCATTGGACTCTTATCCAGCTACAAACACAATATTAGAAGTATCTAGTGTGCATTTAGTTATTACAAATGCTCCTAGACCATGAGGTCGGGTGGTGGTGGAGGTGTCTATTGCATGCATGAGGTCCAGTTGGTGCCATAGCCAGTGCCGGTCCATTTTGGTCCCATCAAGTGGGGGAAAAGCTTGACAGCAATAACTATGCCATATGGAAGTTTCGCATGGAGAACTTCCTGATAGGAAAATGATATTGGGATTTGGTAATGGGTGTTGAAGTTGAACTTGAGCTCCCAAAAATGAATCCTACAGTTGATCAAAGAGAAGCACACCAAGCTTGGACGGAAAGAGCACGCAGGGTTTTACATTGGCTATCACTATGTTTCTCGGATGCTATGGTGATGCATATAATGAACTGCAAGTCACCAGCAGATGCATGTAACATTTTGATCATTTATTATGGCACAACCTCAAGTGCTAGAAATATATAGTTGAAGCAAAAATTTAATAATATGGACAAAAAGAGTAGGTCTATTCAAGACTATGTCACCGAAATCAAAACCATTGCATACCAATTTAGCATCCATTGGTACATAGGTGGAGGATGAAGACATGGTTGCAGTAGCATTAAATGGCTTGGTGCTTGAATATAAATCATTTGATACTTCCATATCTGTGTGGAGAAATGCTGGATTTTAATGAGCTTGTTGCATTGCTCATTCATGAGGAAGTTAGACTGGGTTTGGGCCATAGGTTCTAGTAGCTCTCTAAGAGCAAGGATGTTGTTTTTTATTTGAATCAACATGGCCATGGCAACCGTGGTAGAGGTTATGGCTCTAGCAGAGGATCTTAGTAGAATGTGTCTTATGTCAATAATAATGAGTAGGGTTCAAATGCAATAGGAGATGGAAATTTCAAAGCCAAGGGGAGATCTAGCCCTAGAGGTAGAGGCTCCTGGCAGTCACAGATAACGTCTAACAATCCTAACAAGGATAAGGATTGTCATTACTGTGGTCAGCACAATCACATCGCCAAGGACTGTTGGAAGAAGTAGGGCAAGCAACATGGACATTATGCATTGTCCGATCAGACATAAGATGAGTCTGGGGATAGACTGTTTTCCATGACATATGTGAAAGATAAGGCTGCTGAGAAGTCTACTAAGGATGCAATTTGGTACATTGATTCGGAAGCATCAAATCATATGATGCCTCATGGTGATTGGTTTATTGGCATGGTGCCTGACAAGAATGGCTATGTATGCACAAGAGATGACACGCAACATAACATTGAGCATAAAGGCAGAGTACCTTTAAACACTATATTAGGGAATTTGGAAATTTTCATGTTTTTTGGGAAGTTATAGGGGATGGTCAATATTTGGTCACATGGTCAAATTGTTAACCCCTTTCTTAAAGGTGAAACTTTTTTTAAATACTCTATAGATAATAGTACCAAGTTCCATCTTCAAAAAAGGAATGAAGATTTAGCCACATGGTCAAATCTTTATTTCTAATTTGAGAGTGGAACTTGGCAGATTTTGAAATTCTCTAATATTGTGTTTTTAGTGAATCATGATGGTAGAAAGAAGAATCTACATGATGTATTGCATGTCCCATCTATTACTAAAAATTAATTGATGTTTGTGGGTCAAATGACTAAGCAAAATCTGCAGGTTCGGTTTAATAAGCATGGATGCTTCATTGAAGAGTTTGGTAATGGCTGTAAAAATTGATTGCTTGTGGTCATAGACAAGATAGGATGTTCATTTTGGATGCCACTTTACCACAGCTGACATCAGCCATGTTTGCTCATGGCTCAGGCAGCATAGTTGGAGACTTGGAAATATGGAATAAGAGAGTGAGGCATGTTAATCTTCAGTGGCTGAAAATGAAGCAAAAGAAACAACTTGTTACAGGTCTACCCAAGTTTGCATACATTGATATTGGTCATGTTTGCAATGCTTGTCAATTTGGTAAATAGTCAAGGTTGCCTTTTGTCAAGCATGTACAAAATAGTACGCAACCATTACACTTGATTCACTTTGATGTATGGGGGCTAGCCCATAATGCATCTATGGGAGGTTCCAAATACTATGTGACATTCATTGATGACTTTAACCACTATACTTGGGTGTACATATTGAAAACAAAAGATGAAGAAACAGCTTGTGACAGGTCTACCCAAGTTTGCATACATTGATATTGGTCATGTTTGCAATGCATGTCAATTTGGTAAATAGTCAAGGTTGCCTTTTGTCAAGCATGTACGGAATAGTACGCAACCATTGCACTTGATTCACTTTGATGTATGGGGGCTAGCCCATAATGCATCTATGGGAGGTTCCAAATACTATGTGACATTCATTGATGACTTTAACCACTATACTTGGGTGTACATATTGAAAACAAAAGATGACGTTCTGGCTATTTTTAAGAAGTTTAAGAAGTAGGTTGAGAAACAATATGATTGCTACATCTCTTGTTTGAGATCGAACAGTGGTGGGGAGTATGTATCACATGAGTTTGGTTGAAAATGGCATACATAGGCAGCTTACATGCAGCTACACTCCACAACAGAATGGAGTAGCTGAACAAAAGAATAGGGTATTGATGGAAGCTACTCATGCAATTATGAATGAGAAGAATATGCTGCTCTATAATTGGGCCGAGGCTATTATGAAAGCCATGTATATCTTGAACATGACTCCCATTGTATGTATTCATGATGTGACACCCTTTCAAAGGTTGTATGGTTACAAACCTAATGTCAATCACATGAAAGTATTTGGGTGTATTGCTTATGTACATATTCCTAATGTGAGAAGTGAAAGAAGATGGATTGGAAAGCACATAAGTGTGTATTTATTGGTTATGCATAGGAAAAGAAGGCATATAAATGTTATGATCCCTCTACATGAGAGACACTTGTGAGTAGGGATGTTATATTTGATGAGATGGATACTTGGTATGCATCACCTATAGTAGTACCATCTGATATACCTTTTGCACATGCTTCTACAGTTGATTTGCAACAGAGTATTGCATTGACATGTGCTGGTGTGACAGATGTATCTTCCTCTGTATCTCCATGGACAGGGAGATTACATAGTTTTGGCTCACCATCCATTGACACCACTATGTCAGTGAGGGGAAGATATGGTGTGATGGATAGCAAAGGGAAAGAAAATGTCTCTGAGGATGCATTTGGTATGATGACACTTGGCATGATGACTTCAGTCTATGACTGAGTTAGCAATCCCTAGATAGTGAGCTTGGCATTCCAACTGTGTATACACCTGGTATTAGGTAGAATAGGTACATTCCACCTCATGAGAGAGGGAAATCGAGTAGTGCACCATAGCTTAGACGCTTGTAGAGGGTTAGGCATCCTATGGATAGATTGACTTACAGTGGTTACTCTGCAAAGCATTATGCTTATATGATGAAGGTTATGGGAGTTAAGGAACCTACCACTTATGCTGAAGCAGTGATGGATAAGAATTGGTGCATAGTTATGGATGAGGAAATAAATGCCTTGTCTAAAAATACCACTTGGGATCTTGTTCCACTACCAGATGGAAAAAAGACCATTGGATGCAAATGTTTTTATAAAATTAAATGCAAGTCGGATGGCAGTGTAGAGAGGTAAAAAAGCAAGCTGGTTGCTAAGGGTTACACTCACTAATATGGACTAGACTATGAAGAAACTTTCAGCCTTGTTGCCAAGATGGAAACCATATGAACAGTAATTGCATTGGCTACTGTTAAAGGCTAGAAATTAAAGCAGGTGGATGTCTAGAATGCTTTCCTCAATGGTGACTTGGAAGAGGATGTTTATATAGATCAGCCCGAAGGATATATACATCTTGAATTTCAGCATTATGTTTGCAAGTTAAAAAAACCATTTGTGTCTCATGGCAAAAGTGCCTCAAATAAACTTCTAGCCATTTGTTAACTCTTTCAGTTTGCCCATCCATTTGTGGGTGATATGCAGTACTAGGAGTCAAAAGAGTCCCCATTGAAGAGAACAAACTCCTCCAAAAGTTTTCCATAAACTTAGTGTCGTGATCATACACAATCTTCACTGGCAAACCATGAAGCTTGAAAATACATTCCATAAATGTTTGAGCCACTTGCTTAGTTGCAATTAGGCCTTAGTAGGGATGAAATGGGCTAATTTAGTCAACCGATCAACTACCACATAAATACTATTCCACCCATGCTTAGCTGTAGGCAATCCCACAATAAAATCAATAGAGATATCAATCCACTTGCCTTAAGGAATAGGGAGAGGCTAAAGTAATCCGCTGGGTAGAAGAGATGAGTCTTTATTTTGTTGACACGAAAGACATTGTATCACATAGTCCTTGACATCCCACCAAATGCCCCTCCAATAGAAATTCTTATGGACATGTCAAATGTTTTGAAGAGCCCATGATGGCCCACTAAAGGTGAAGAATGCATCTCATGCAAAATACCGTCTTTGAAAGAGGAATGTGGTGTCAAGTAGACTCTACCATGATACCATAAAAGATCATTGTGCCAATTGAAATTGGGATACACTTCTCATTTTCCTTGCTGAAATTTCTTCATCATCTTTGATGCTTGCTCATCAAGTAAATATTCTTCTTGGATGTCATGAATCTAGGCCTTATGTACAATTGATATTGAAGATATAGAACATTCCCACATACGTGATAAAGCATCCACCACAACATTATCTTTTCCATCCATGTAGGATATCTCAAAATCGTAGCTTTGAAGAGTAGCTAGCCACCTCCTTTATTTAGGGGAAAAATTTGGCTGGGAAAGAAAGTATTTCAACACACGATGATTGCTCTTCACCTTGAAATGACTGCCATATATATAGTGATGCCACTTTTTGATAGCATGCAAAATTTCCAATATCTCTTGTTCATAGACATGTAGTTGAGGTTCCTTATCATGAAGCTTGCGACTTTCATAGGCTATAACTCCATGATATTGATGCAAAACAACCCCAACTCCTCTTCCACTAGCATTCGCACATATAATGAATTCCTTAGAGAAATCTGGGCATACAAGAATAGCTGCTGCAACTAATAGAGATTTCAGCTCATTGAAGCTCTTGTCAGTCATGGAGTCCCAAAATAAAGCCTCTTTCTTCAACCTATCGGTCAAAGGAGCCGCCACATGAGCATAATTTTTTATAAACCTCCTATAGAATGAAGATAATCCAAGGAAACCTCTCAAGGAAGTAGAATTCGTAGGAGTAGACCACTCTTTAATACATTTCACCTTGTTAGGATCCACATGAATGCCTTGCTATCCCACAATGTGACCCAAGTATTCCACTTCATCTTCCATGAAAGAACACTTTGATATTTCAACAAAGAGTGTATGTCTTCTTAATGTGTAAAA
This sequence comes from Lygodium microphyllum, assembly GCF_053477565.2. Taxonomy (NCBI): domain Eukaryota; kingdom Viridiplantae; phylum Streptophyta; class Polypodiopsida; order Schizaeales; family Lygodiaceae; genus Lygodium; species Lygodium microphyllum. Next base: position 87,846,674 of record NC_141155.1, read on the forward strand.
GACCTCTCGCACGTACATCAAATGCTCAACCTTGGATTTACTATACATGAGGATATCATCAAAGAATACAAGGACTATTTTGAACAAGAAAGGCTGCAATATCTTATTCATGAGTGCTTGAAAAGTAGCGGGTGCATTTGAAAGCCCAAATGGCATGGCCAAGAAGTGGTATAACCCTCTTTCAGTCCTAAAGGTTGTTTTATACTCATCCCCTTCCTTCATTCGAATTTGATGATAGCCTCAATCTTGGTGAAAATCTTTGCATCTTTGATCTCATTCAAGAGGTCATCAATGTGAGGAGTTGGGTATCTATTCTTCACTGTGGACTTATTAAGCTCTCTATAATCAATGCACATGCAAAAAGATCCATCTTTCTTCTTAATCAAGAGCACAGGAGAGGCAAACAGAGATTAACTTGATTGAATTAAACCCATTTGCAACAACTCTTTAACTTGTCTTTCCACTTCTTTCCTTTCAAACTTTGACAAGCGATAGGGAGGTTTGTTGATGGGTTTTATGTTGGGCAGCAAGTCAATAGGGTGGTCTACCTCTCTCTTTGGAGGCAAATATGATGGTTGCCAAAATAAATCTTTGTATTCCTCCAATAGCTCTTCCATTCTTGGATCCTTTTGCTTTGAAGAAGATGATGGCTTATTTGGTGACTACTCTTCATCCACTTTTGCAAGCAAAAGAGTGAATATGCATGATCATGCATTGATTTCTTTACACATCTTCTTCATAGAGATGAGTTCCATTTGCTTTTGACCAATGCCCTTCAATATTATAGGTTGTCCATTCCATTGGAATTCCTTCAGCATGTTTTGCAAGTCCAAAGAAAAATGTCCAATGATTTTTATCCAATCACAGCCAATGACAATATCTATGGGACCCATTTCCAAAGTGATTAAGTCCACTTCCATAATACATGAAGAAGATATAGTAATAGGAGTGTGTAGGCATACTTCATTGCTTGATTCATAAGCTCCATTAGAAACTTGAATCTTCAATGGCACTTGCATTTGTTGAGAAAGAAATCTCAACCGATGCAAAGATTTGGTATTAATGAAGCTAAGGGTGATGTCCATATCAATCAAAAGGTGAACTTTTCTACCATTGACCAACCCTTCAAGTCTAAGGGTGTTTTCTCCTTTACATCCGGTCCATGCATCATGAGAAATTGCACATAAAGAACCACCCGGATCAAAAGGAAAACTGTCCATAATATCATAAAATTCATCATTATTTCCTTCATATTTGTCATGCATTTCTTCAACCATAGGGTTTGCTTCTACTTGAAATACATTCCCCTCTTCACTTTCATCCTCATCCGGCTCATCGATGATGACAAAATTAAGCTTTCTATTTTTGGATTTGCATTTCAACCTATGGTCTTGTGTCCACTTTTCTCCACACTTGAAACATAACCCTTTTTCCCTCATGTCTCTAATTTTTTCATTTGAAAGAATTTTGTTGTAAGTGCTGTTTTGAGATTCTTTTTGTGCATTTTTAGCCCTTGCAAAGCTCTATTTTGCTTCAACCATTGTTCTGTAATCATTTCCTCCACTTGGTTTTGATCCATAGACCATTGGATATGTAGGCAACTTGCTATGATTGCTGCTATAAGTACTAGTCCCCTTGCCTTCTTGCCTATAAACATCCCTTTGCTGGTGACTGAAATGTGCTCCAACCCTTGAAGGCTGATTAGGTAATGAATACCCTGCACTTTTTGGCTGAACCCCCATTGAATCTCTTCTATATTTTTTCCCATACCTTTCAGCATATAAAATGGCTTCATGAATTGTATTGGGTTGCATTGCACCTACTTTTGAAGAGAGGGTTGAATCTAGACCAAAGATATATTTGTTTAACTTGGCCAAATCTTCAATCCCTTTAATGTACATAGAAAGATTAAGGAACATGTTAGAGTAATCACCAACGGATATTCCTCGTTGTTGAAGACCATACCATCTTCTTTGCAATCTTTCTTTTTCCATTGGAGAGACAAATACTTCCAACATTGCCTTCTTAAAATCAAGAAGCAAAATTGTGACCAACTCTTTGCATATATCTCCACCATGTATGCATGTAGCCTTCAAGATGGAGTGCTGCAAAATAGATATTGGCTTGATCATGGCGAGGAAAAAGTGTGAAGTACATCTCTAATTAGTTTACCCATTCTTTCCACTCCGTTGAAGATGCATTATGATCCCCCTTGAAGTTAGAAATGGTAGTCTTTTCTTTGTACTCCCTTTCATTATAAGTTGGCTAGAAATTGTTGGAGTGCTGCCCAAAAGATGATTGTCTCAAAAAATCTCTATTCATTAAATCTCTTCCAAAAGAGTTTGGTCTAGGATTATTACCACTATGATTTGGTTGTCCCAATCCAAAAGAATAATGCTATCCATTAGTGGGCTGACTATAGAATGGCTTATCTTTGTTGGTGATATCATGAAATGACCTTCTTTCATCAAATCTTCCACTCTTATCATGAAAGTTTGATTCTTTTTGCTTGATGGTAGATTGAGAGGGAAAATATCTATAGAAGGGGTCACATCCATGAAAATCCTCATTCTCTTCTTCTCTTATGTCCTCCTCTTCTTCATAAGTAGCCTCATGTCTTGGATTGAATTGAGGATGGGCATGGTGCTTTGATGATATTGGTGGTTGGTAATTAGTACTCCTCAATGTTGATATTGATCATGTATCCCAATGTTCAGCATACACATCTCTCTTGAAAGCATGTGCTCTTCAAAAGGTTCGTGAGACAAGGGATTTCCATCATTATCCAATCGTGTACTATGGATATTACCAATGCTTACATCATAATCTGTTGGTTATGATTGAGGGATTCATTAGTTTTGTTTTGATCATTGATGTATTCTTTGATATCTTCTTGAATGGTCTCCATGACTTGATCTTTCCTCTCGTGTTTGGCCATTAAGGATAGGTACTATCAAAATGATTGTGGGAAAGAAAACTGTCAATAACTTGCTTTACTAATGCCAATGGTTTATTGATCCAAAAAAATCTTATATATCATGGATACTCCAGATTTAGCAAGATCTCAGGTTGCAATAGGGTATATGGGTAAAATAAACTCAAACAGTGCACCCCTGTCACTCAGTCCAGTAGACCCCCTCTCAGTAAATTGACCATAAATTTTGCTCCCGATGTCCAATTACTAAATTTTTTTATTCAAATGAAATCTTAACATCCTATATTTAATTAATCTATCAAGATCTCAAATCAAATCATGAGAGAATTTTTTGTAATAGAAATTGTGTACATGTTTAGAGAATTCTTGCAACCTATTAGCCCCGTGTAAAATCCATGTTTCACCCTGAAAATGAATCCTGTATTACTTGTAGACCTCCAAAGCAATTAATAGACTTGTGATGGGCTATAAGGCACCTATAAGTATCCAGTAAAAACCTGCAACTGATAGGTACATGTTGGAAAGACATGTATATCTGCCCAAGGATGTTACAAACTACCATGTTCAATACCCCTAGTCTTCAAATCTTCACCCACTCTTTCCCAAGTGGTCTTCCATGGTCCACCACCTATAGTGAGGGATAAAACAGTAGGACATGCACTTACATGGGCTCTGAAACTCTGAAAGTTGTGCAAAGTTTCTTCCGGGCTAGGTTGTGCACCCCTACAGAGTCTTAAATAGCAAGGAAGGGTCACCTCTCTTTTGTCTTGCTATCTCGTCTTGCTTCCACCTTTTTCCTCAGTCAGAATATACATGGAAAAGCTAGTATTCTATCAATCAAAGAATGGTATGCATGGCTAAATCAAAATCTTACCATTTCATGATATGCAAGAAAACACCATATTGGGGAATATGGGAATTTTATAACTCCAAATCAAGTGCTCTATAGCTCAATAGATTCCATTTTTCAAGCACTTTCCAATGATAGGTCATATCTTATGGTTTTGAGAAAATTATGGGCATATTATCTAGATGCCACCTTTTTAGTATTCAAAAAATGGGAATTGGGAGATTCCCAAACTCACTAATATTGTGTTAAAATAAAATGGAATAGGATTGAATTGAAATGGATATGGGTAAGGAATACCTACAGTAGTGACTCACTACTTTGCAATTCTATTCCACTTACCAATTGATTCTTATTTTCAGCCATATTGCATTCAATCACATCAAGCAATTCAAGGTTAGGATTAGCACAAATTTTTCAGCAAATGGAAGGAATTAACAACAATTGGCTATTGATTTTTAATGTGTAAGATGAAAAGAATTCAACATGATATCATTCAGCCCTAAGCTGGGTCTATATGCAATCAAATGGTAATTCTTAAATGGGATTATTCTTTATAATCCCTTTTCAACAAATGGATGGCTTAAACAATTGGATTATAAAGAGATTAAGAGCAAAATTAAGAAATACATCTTGCATTGTTAAAGTAGATGATTATGGAAGCTCCAATACCCATATGAAACTTGAAATTCTTGAACTCCCACCTGATGTAGCCAAGAATATTCTCAAATTACAATCCCCATGATGAATATGTAGCTCATAGACTGTGATTTCTCCTCAAGAAAGCTCCAATATCCAAAATATTGATAGAAGTGATCCTTGTAGCCTAAATGTAGCTAGAGATTTAAAAGGGAATCAATAATAAGCATCAAAAGGGGTAGAATACTTCAATCCTTGATGGATAACTCTTCCATTGTAGCATATAAGCTTGCATATGATGCCCATACACTTGCAATGCCAAGAAGAAGCCCTATTCTTGCAATATTGATATAAGACCATGAATTTTTTATATAATCCCGTGCATAGAAGCTTTAGGAAGCATCAAGAACCAAAAGCCCCATGATAACATACTTCAAAGGTCAAAAATTCTGAGAATTCAAGTGGCTGCCCTGTTTTGACTCATTTTAAGAGTAGAAGTGCTCTAATCTTGCAAGAAATCTTCGATGTCGGTTCAATGAGTGTTGAAGAAGCTCAAGGATGCTAGTTAGAACAAAAGCCCTTTGACATTTTGAATAAATTTCAAAAAAAACTCATTGCTATCATGAATCTACCATAGCCAGGGTTTTGGAAGCTCAAGAATGATCAAGAAAGTGTGAAGTAACCATGTATGCTTGCTGAAGACCTTCAATAATGATTGCTTAAGCTTGTTATCACTTGGCTTAAGCCTAACATTACTGATTTTCATCAAGGATGAGAGGCTAAAATCAGTGCAAATTGCTCCTCTTGTCTTGGAAGATCAAGTTCACCTAGGCTAAGCAATAGGATACCCTACATGAAGCTCATAGCACAAGGAGTCAAGCTCTGATGTCTCCTCAGTGAGAAATGGTCATTGGAAGAAGATTGAAGCAATAGAAGCCATGGATTCTTGGAGAAAATCTTGAGAGGAAGAAGAGAGAGAAACTGATTCCAAAAAGTAATCAAAGTTTAACTTTTCTAACCCCAATTAGAGTTTAGTTAGGGTTAAGAACCTTCAAAATAGACCTCCATTTGACCACATCCTGCTATTTCAGCCAAGAATCTCCATCTTTCTCAAGATCTTCTTCAAGAAACCTCCAAAGTTAGTCTTGATTGTTGTAGAGAACTCTGACTAGTCACGGTTTGAACTGTACCAAACCCTGTGACCAAATCTTGGTACTCCAATTAACTGGTTCTTGTCCATGTGACTAAATTCTCCATGAAAATGACTCTTCCCATGGATCAAAGTTCATGCTCTGATAACAATGTAATATACTAGTTTTCACAGCAAGTCAAATAAGTGGAAATTTGTGAGTCACACCATGCTTGCAAAGAATTACAAGTTATACACCATGTTTGCAAGGAAGCCATAGCCAAGGTAGCTAGGCATTAAATGGTATTGCCATGGAATGTTGAGAATCATAGATTAAGCTGCAACATGAATACTAACCTCATGTCAAGGTGGGACATTGTATGCACCCCATATCTTGGTGGCTAAGAGCATGCACCCTCTTTGTTGGTGGGAGGAAGGAACCTCAAAGCATGTATTGCTTGAAATGGCAAAAAGATCCCCCACAAGTTACATCTCCACCTTTTATACTTAAACCTAGCCTACTCTAAACTAAGGTGACTTATGCTTTATTACTGGTTGTGAAATAAATCTTTCTTGGTTATGGAAATGTAGATGAGATGGGCTACTGAATATGGAATCTGCATGCTTGTAGGGTTATCCACAGCCATGATGCCATTTTACATGAGGAAAAGATGCATAAGTAGCATTGGTAGGTAGTTGAGGAATGCAGGGTGATCTTTCAGGAGGAGCCTCCTACTCCTGTACAACCAGGTAGATAGCCTGTAGTAGCAATTGATGCTCTAGTATCCCAGCATCCTTCTATTGTGTAGGATCAACTTGTTTTGAGATGCTCTACTAGAGTTAGTGAGTGCTTTATGCCCTTCATGGATTATGTTATGGTGAAAAATGTAGGTGAGACTCTCTCTTATGATGAGGCCATGCATAGAGATGATAGCCACTCATGGGACTGGGCTATATAGTTGGAGTTTGACTCCTTATAGACTAACCATATGTGGGATTGATTCCTTTTCCTAGTGGCAAGAAGATATTGCTACAAAAGTAGGTATACAAGTTGAAAAGTATCCCTTGGATGCCCCAAGTCCACTTATAAGGCCAGATTGGTAGCAAAGGGTTTCAAGTAAGGACATGGTGTTGACTTCAATGAAGTCTTTTCTTATGTGGTCAAAATGATGATCGTATGCTTGGTACTTGCATTGGTTGCTCAACTAGACCTTTATGAGATGGACATAAAGATGGCCTCTACATGGGGAATTATATAATGAGATTTATATGTAACGGCCTAAGGGCTTTGAGGAAAAAGGCAAGGAACACCTAGTGTGTAAGTTGAGAAATGGCATTTATGGCCTTAAGCAAGCACCTAGGGCATGGTATCACAAGTTTGAGGCTTTTATGAATTCACATGGATATAGAATTACTTGCAATGGATCTATGTTTATATACAAAGAAGGCTCGTGATGGTAGCCTTATGATTTTGATACTCTATGTGGATGATGTGCTTATTTTGCTGGGAGATCCTATGATGAGCTAGATGCCTTGAAAACTTAGCTTACGAAGAGCTTTGAGAGGAAGGATATAGGATAGGCCTCGCATATTCTTGGGATGCACATTATGCGTGATTGCTCTAAGGGGCTCCTTTATCTCACAGAAGGAGCATATCTAGAAAGTCCTTGAGTGGTTTCATATGTAGAATAGTAAGACTATTGGATATCCTCTTCCTTTTCATGTGAAGGTTAGCCATGCCAGTTGTCTACAATCTAATGTGTAAAAGACCGAGATGACCAAGATCCCTTATGCATACACAATGGGAAATTTGATGTATGCCATGATAGCCACTTGTCCTGACATAGCATTTGCAGTGGGAGTTATGGCATGCTATATGGCTATACATGGAAGATAGTATTGGGATGTCATGAAGGGTATCATGAGGTACTTGAAGGGATTAGTTATGTGCATATGTTATGATGGCCAGGATTCAAGAGTCGTGGGGTACATTGACTCTATTGTGCAAGACCATGCAAATAGTAGGAAGTCCGCCTCTAGCTATGTCTTTAACTTTGCTAGAGGTATTGTTTCTTGGGTGTCTAGGGTTCAGAATTGCACAACCCTCTCTACTACCAAGGTTTAGTATGTTGTAGCTATTGAGGCTTGTAAAGGAGGCTCTCTTGTTAGGCTATCTAGTGGCAAACCTTAGTATTACTAATGTGGTCTCTACACTACATTCGGATTCTATGAGTGTTATCTAGTTACCTAAGAATCCAGTTTTCCATGATGTGAAAAAAAAACACATTGAGAGAGTTACCACTTCATTCGAGAGGTCATTCGAGAGGATAGGTATGTTGACCTTGTCAAGATCTCAATCGACCAAAATCTAAGAGATCTGCTTATGAAAAGTTTCTTAGCATAGCATTTTGTCTTCCTTAGGAAGTTAATGGACATTGGATGAGATGACATCTTTCCTCATCCTGTTCTTCTTTATGTACATTTGTACCGTCACTTTTTTCTCATTCTCTCCTCATTAGGGACACATTCACCTTTAAGTGGGAGGTTGTTGGGGGTAAAGACACTTGTGCCTAGCTACCCATATATTAGTTACACTGATAGTACGTGCACACATATACACTTCAGGTGGGGGTACCTATCACTATTACTTCATTCTCTATTCTTTCACTGTAGGTAGCATATAATGTCCCCATTAGTTAGTTCATTTTAATGTGTGTAGACATTTCAAAGAAAATTGATTTATATCGCACATTTTTAAAAACTAACTCTATTTATAAAACTGACTCTCATTATGAAGATAATTGTTATTATTAATGAGGTATTATATGCCAATTTATGGAAGGAAGACTTGTGAGACCCTCCCAAGACTAGCTTATGAAGACTATGTTTCTAGTATGGAACAACAAAAAAAACTAGCCTAGTGGATAGTCACTTGGCAGCCCAACGATGAGATGTGCGGTGTTTGCCCATATATTCATTAAATTGGTATCCTCACACTACAAAAATGGAGCCCCTCCCTGATGTCATTAAAAATGCTAAAAAGAAAACATTGTCCTTTCATCCCTCCCCTCTCCCCCCCCCCCCGCAGTTACTATATAAACAGGGGTAGAGTGTCACATCAGATACACACACAAACACATAGTGACACACAATGACCCATGCAAAAGTCTCTCTACTATTGATGCGATGAAGCTCTAATGCAATTAGCTTCTCTCTCTCTCTCTCTCTCTCTCTCTCTCTCTCTCTCTCTCTCTCTCTCTCTCTCTCTCTCTCTCTCTCTCTCTCTCTCTCTCTCTCTCTCTCTCTCTCTCTCTCTCTCTCTCTCTCTCCACACCTACGCGAAAGCGCTGTTCGAATCTATCAACTTCTTCCATGGCTCCCAATTGGCGTCAAGATAATGAGCAAGATCACGCTTAGAGAGCTCCCCAACATGAGGAAGTGACCGCTGTTGAGGGAAATCAATACGATACTAAAGCGTAAGCAGAAGTTAACCCCAAAGCCATTCAACTCGAATGGCTGGTTATTCCACAACAAATCGTGGTTGCAGCCATAAACCATAATCATGATGGCTGGTCGAATGGAGATAATTAGGTTAGTACATAAGAAAAAGATCACAATTAGTTAGAACTTACTTAAACTTATAAAAGCATGTTATTATTATCAATTGCTTTTTAGGAAGGAACACAAAAATTGACAAAGAGGATGAATTCCATGCATTGCATACAAGTGTGTTAAAACTTTTTTATGGTTATGATTGCTTTTTTATTTGTGAATGATGAATTATGGTTCTTATGATTCCGGGCTTGCACAACCGGACAAGTTGTGGATTGTGGTGGTTCATGACATTGGGATCTCCAACCAAATACTCCCTAAACACTCTACGGAGTGTGGAAAAACTCACATGTGGGTGGGGATCCTATGCTCGTGAGGGAGATAGGTGTTTTTGATATTTAATCACTCGAGCACTTGAGAGGAAAATGGCCGAGCGATAAGTGCCCCTGTTATGTAAGACAGCTCTGGAGGCTCATGGAAGCTTAGAGGGGCTCTGAGCCAGTTAATTCCCTTTTGACTGCGAATGGAGTGCAATCACATACAACCTAATCTCGAGGAATTGGAAGGTCCTATCCTAGGCTGGATGGTGTCTTTTTGAAGAAAGACAGTTTTGTACCACTCTATGGAGTGATGGTGAAATAAAGTATTTGATTTTTGAATTGTTTGTTATGTGCTAAAGATTGAGTTTAACAAACCCAGTTTAATGGAGTAATAAATTAAGGAAGCTGATATTGTATGTCCAAGCAGTATGGTAGTATGCTTTGCTAATTAGAAAGCTAAGAAAACCCATCAAGGAAAGTGGGAGGCTACAATCTTGACGATTGGATACCTATGGCTGGGTGGACCCAATAAGTCAGTAACTTTCCAACATTAGATAGAGCTTATAAAATCATGATCCTCCCAATACTAGTAGGATTAGCTACCAGGTTTAACACCATGTTAGGGGGCCATAGCTAAGATTTTACCTTATGGGTAGGGGGATCAAGTCACACTCTCCCCCGTCTCTCACTCTCTTTGAACGAAGTGTAGTGTTAACCTAAGTCCAGGGTTGCCCATGGGGAGATGAGATGGTGATGTGAATGGATATGAATTTCAGTCGACTACTAAGAGGACTCCTCTGAGTCTATTGGAGGAGGCACTTCACATAGTGGACACCCATCACTAACATTTGAATAAGGGAAGGCCGGTCACACATTGTGACTATTGGAGTTCACACATCTTCTCTCTCTCTCTCTCTCTCTCTCTCTCCATAAAAGCTCTTACTTTCACTCACATGCTTCCATTAAGGGCTCACTCCCTTTAAGGGAACATAGGGGGACAAGCCTATAAGTGGTAGGGACAAGGGGAAAAAGGGAATGCATAAAATGTGCACATCACCCCCTCTCCTATTGGTCCACCTCAAATCTCTCATCATTAGGAGAGTCATTAACTCTTAAGCTAAAGGGCCCTTTTTGTGTCCGTATTCCCCCTAATGGTAGATCCTTCTTTTGGTCTCAACATTTGCTACTTGCACTTTTACTTCATTTTTCATGATATTCATGACTTCCTTTTACTTGGAAAGTTTGAGATGGATTTATAAGAATACATTTCTTTGGCTTGATAAACACTTTTTGACATACATGACATGATGATACATTACGTGGATTATTTTTACGTTGGAATTTTGGCTCTTGACTTGTAGTTTAACTAGTTTTGGGGAGAAATAGTATGAAATCAGCTTTGGAAATAACCGGTTGATGACATAAGTGCAAAAGAAATTTCAAGCAAACAATCCAATTATCTTCAATCTATCCCAAACCCCCTTAGAAAAGTGTTGTAGCCTACAAATAATAAACTTCCCAAAATCCCAATGTCCATAATAATTGCCTAGTTCATGCATCCTTTTGAAAGCAGCTCTTAAACAACAAGAATTGCTCACCATGGAGTTTGGTCGTGGCATTGCTAATGGTGATTGAAGAGGTGATTGGAGTCCACAATGTAGCCAGGTACTCCACGCATGCTACAAAAGTAAGCAAAGGAGAAGGAGAAGAAGAGCCGCTCATTCACCATCTGGCTCGATGCAACAAGACAAGATGGCAATCGAATAAGCATTGATAGGCATTACAAACTCAATAGCTCACCACATGATTATTAATCAAAAGAGTGGTAGCAATGAGGTGTCCCCTTTGTAGTTTCTTGCTGTTCATGGGCACACAAAGGTAGTCAAATGCTTGCTACATCATATGGTGCATGTAGACATTGCCAAGGAGGAGAATGGCAACATCTCCTTGCACCTAGATGTGATGAGGAGTTGGTCCATGTAGGGGCACATAGAAGGCGAGAATCAAAGCCGAGAATGAGCTAGAAGTAGAAGTCTCCTTTGATGCCCTAGTGGCACTCTTTATAGAAGTCCCCATGGTGACTCAAGGTCCCCTCTTAGTTAGATCTGTCCTGGAGATCCGTCCTGGAAATATTAATAACAGGCTAACGAGTGTAGTCCCGTCGCCCATTTTTAAGGGAGTAAAATGAAGACCTTGATCTTCATGTAGCCAAGTTCATAGTAGTGTGTGTAGCCAACAATGCTAGAATTCCTGAGCATTGGTTGGCGATATTTCCTGCCACTTTCAAAGGTGTGGCATTTCAGTAGTATGAGAGACAAGCATCAGAAACTTGGCATATGGGACGACGTGAAGTTGGTCTTTCTCACTAAATTCAAGTGTGAAGGTTTTGAAGAGTAGATGATGTGAGAGGAGTTCATGAACTTAAGTCAGAGTCCTCTGGTGAATGGGTGGAAGTATATGTTGTCAAAAATAGCATGGTTGGGGAACTTGCTTGAGCTGCTGTGCCAAACACCCACTGTATACACAAGAGGAAGCTCACTCAAGAACACAAGAAGAGAGATGGAGGCCAAAACGTTTTCTTTCTGGTTTCTTCTTCTTCTTCCACACACTATACAATGTACACAAAGTATAGATAAGATACAACATAAAGGAAAGTGGCCTTCTAAATCAAATAGTGCATAGCTGACTACACTAATCGACTGGCATTATATCTTTGCTAGTTGTAGGTAGGTGTAACAAACTAAATATAATAAGTGATAAGTTAGTGGCCATGTGAGTATCAGAATGACCACCAACGTGCTAAGTGTAGACGTGCAGACTCATCTAGCCAGGCGGTCCATCATCAATGTCTGCACGTGCTGAGCTTGCCATCTCAACACTCCCCCTCAAGCTCAATTCTATCTCTGCAACTCCAAGTAAGCTTCGGAACTTTCGAAGCTTCTCTGCATCCAATTACTTTGTGAAAATGTCAGCTATCTGATCCTATGTGCTGACATATACCAAGTCAATCTCTCCTGCCAGTACCTTCTCTCTCACAAAGTGTAGTGCACCTCAATGTGTTTTGTCCTAGCATGGAACACTAGATTCCTAGCTAGCTATATGCTGCTCATGTTGTCACAATGAATGACAACTAGACCATCTCCCTGCACGTCCAAGTCACCTAATAACTTTTGCAGCCATACCACCTCATATGCTGCCATAGCAACACCTCTAGACTCACAGCCTTTGTACTCGATAAAGCAACTGTAGGTTGCTTTTTGTTGCTCCATGTAACTGCTGCACTACCAGGGGAAAACATGAATCCACTTGTAGATCTTCTATCTTACATGCTACCAGCCCAATCTACATCTGTGTATCCAAAGACCTGTATGTCCTTACTTGCCTCATAAAAAAGTCCATAATGTAAAGTGGACTTCATATACGTCAATATATGTCTAACTGCATCCAAATGAGGCTTTCTAGGCATCTGCATAAATTGATTGACAAGGCCAACAACATAGCTTAAGTCTGGCCTTGTGATAGTCATGTAAATCAAACTCCCTACTATTCTCCTGAACATAGTAGGGTCTTCTATCTCATCCCCAACGTCAGCACTCAACTTCACATTTTGCTCCAATGGTATTGAAAGAGGCTTGCATGCTATCATACCATACTTGGATAACATATTCAAGCCATACTACCTTTGGGATAGCCATATATCATCATCACATCTGATCACCTCAATACCAATAAAGCATCTCAGCTTACCCAAATCTTTCATCTTAAACTTCTTCTTCAAGAAGTCCTTAACTTCAACAATCCCATTGTCATTGTCACATGTAATAATCAAGTCATCCACATAGATGACTATGATGACCAAACCTGCATCTCCCTTTCTCACATAAAGTGAGTGATTAGCATCAGAAATACAAAATCCAATACTGACAATATACTCTCCAATCTTGTCAGACCATGCTCTAGGTGCTTGCTTGAGCCCATAGAGCGCCTTCTTTAACCTGCACACATATGTGGGATGCTCTAAATCCTCACAACCTATTGGCTACTCCATAAAAACTTTTTCTTGCAATTCACCATGCAAGAAGGCATTCTTAACATCCATTTTCTACAAACTCCAACCTTTGGTTGCTACCAAGGCAATCACACACCTAATAGTTGCCATCCTAGCAACTGGAATGAATGTCTCTTCATAATCTATGCCATATGTTTGAGCATAGCCTTTTGTAACTAGCCTAGCCTTATACCTACTAACTGAACCATCTGCATTATTCTTGACTTTGTAAACCCACTTACAACCAATAGCCTTCTTAACTTTAGGTAAGGGTACCAAATCCCAAGTCTTATTGGCTTCTAGTGCAGCCATCTCCTCACCCATTGCTACATCCCAATGAGCATTACCAATAGCATCCTCAAAACAAGTGGGCTCAACATCCTCAACTAGTTTCACCATATAAGCATAATGGTGAGCTGCATAACCTTCAAAACCAATTATTTTAATAGGGTATCTAACCCTACTAGATCTGCGTACCATCGGATCACTCAATGGAGCCTTTACATTACTATGAGCTCTCTGTACACCTGGTGTCCTGATTGAAGGAATACCAAGCTCATCATCCAAACTCTCCAAACCACTAGAATCTCCATCCAATCCCAAATGATTGGTAGATGCATCATTACCATCCAGCACTTTCTTCTTTTCTTTGTCCTTCCCTACAACACTTATAGATCCACCTGAAGATGTGGGACTCTGTGATTCTTGTTTATCTTTCTGCACATAGCTATCGTGATCATTATCATCATCCAAAACATCACCAATAGGTGTATACCAACTTCCCATCTCATTAAAGATAACATCCTTGCTCACTCTAAACTCACCTGCGAGATAGGGTTATAACAGCGATACCCTTTCTGCTCTAAAGAGTATCCAATAAAAACACATTTTTCTGCCTTCAGATCAATCTCCTTACGTAGCTCATCTGGCACATGAACGTATGCAACATAGTCAAATACCTTCAAGTGCGATACATCGGGCTTATTGCCAATAAATCATTCTTCACGAGTCATCCCATGAACTGCAGCTTTGGGAGTTTTGCTCATAATGTAGACAGCAGTATGGATAGCCTCAGACCAAAAATGTTTGGGCATATTCTTTTCAGCCATTAGTGCTCATGCAACTTCTGCAATATGTATGTTTTTTCTTTCTGCAACACCATTTTGATGTGGGATAAAATTGCCTCTTTATTCCATGAGTCCTCAAGAAGCCAGTAAACTCATTAGAGAGGTACTCTCCCCCTCCATCTGATCTCAAGCACTTCACTTTTAAGCCTATTTCTTTTTCAACAGTTCCCTTAAAAGATTTGAAGTGCTCAAACACATCACTCTTTTCCTTCATGAAGTATACCCATAACTTCCTTGAACAGTCATAAATGTGACAAAGTATTTGCTGCCACCAAGAGATACATTTTGTGTAGGCCCCCAAACATCTATATGCACTACATCAAGTATTTTTCTACTCACTTCTCTGTCATGGGAGAAGGGTTATCTTGCCTACTTAGCAAACTGGCATGCTTCACAGACTTTATGCAATTTTGCAACTCTAAAAGAAGGCAACCCTGTAACCAATCCTCTGGACTGCATTAATTTTAGTCTTTGCACATTTGCATGTCCAATACGTTTATGCCATATTTCAATATCTACAACTACTCCTTTTCCTTTAGCATACATAGCAACATCCATTGCAAGAATTCCAGCATCTAAAGTGAACATTCGGCCAACTCTACTTCCTTTTGCGACCAACCTGCACTTATCATTAAAGTCTTCTACAAAACAACCTTTTGCATTGAATCGGACCTGCAACCCTTGCTCTACCATTTGGCCAACTGACACTAGATTCTTTGTAATTGATGGCACATGTAATACATCTATTAGACTTCTTGTTTGGCCATCATACAAGGACAAGGGAACCTTTCCAAAGTGTGAAACTGGGTGGCATGAATCATCACCCATCTGCACATAACCTGGGTTTTGTAAGTCCTACATCTCTCCAAACCATTCAACATAACTGGTCATATGATTAGATGCGCCTGAATCGACATACCATACATCATCATGTGTTCCCTTTCCTGTAAGTGCATTCATCATATGCTGCATAACAAACAGACGCTCATTTTTGTCTTCATTCTCTTGTGAAGACGATGCATAGTTTCCTTGCTACAATTTATCACAATGAATATCATCGTTAGCATAAAAATTGGTTGCAATATGTCCTATTTTGCCACAATAATGGCAAACAATAGAAGAATTTCCAGAGCCTCTGTTCTGCCATCTACCTCTTCCTCTAGAGCTCCCCCTGCCTCTAAAGTCTAAAGTTTCATCTGCCTCGAGAAACCTGCATTTCACGAAACTGTTGATTGAACCTATTTTACTGGTTATCGCTAGCAGGTCCCATACCACAGCCTCTCTCGAAGAGGATCTACCATGTCCCCTTCCTGAACTCAAGTAAAATGCTTGGACCTATTCACCATTTCTTTCAAACGAATCACCCTACATATTGATCTCTTCAATAATCATGAGAGAGATCAACTCATCAAAATTTGGAAATGGCTTCCGTACATATACGGAAGTAACAAATGATTTCCATGCCTTCTCATTGTTAAGGCCACTCAAAGTGGATGAAACCAAATCATCATCATCCAACATTGCATCAATCGCTACTAAATCATCTGCAATGCTCCTCACCTTCAACACATACTCATTGAGAGACATTTTTTATTTCTTCAAGGCATTCAAATCTTGCTTGAGTTGAATCTTTCAAGCCTTTGTATTTATTGAAAACATGCTCTCAAAAATTGTCCAAGTTGCACGTGAAGTTTTTGCATTCTTGATATGTCCCAACATAGTATTATCAATGACTGTAAATAGCAAGTGCATCACCTTTTTGTTTTTCGCATTCCACCTTAATATTTCTACAAAAAAATATTATAAGACCCTAGATCCTGCGCAAAAGAAATTTGAAGTAATCTCCCACAACAAAAAAACTTTGGCCTAAGTGCTCCATCCTCGTGTAATAACAATATCATCCCCCCCGGCGTTGTGCATAAGGAACCGTGTGCTTATAAACTGCAAGTCACTGTAGGAACTCCCCTTTAAGGGAAAAAGGATAATGGGTAATTGAAAATTTCTTTTTTTTAAAAAGAAACTCCCTCTCCTTCTCCCATTGCATGGTGGGGAGAGAGAGTGTATAGGAGTTATGGAGGGGCATGGGGAGGAAAGCATGCGATTGCCACCTGTGTGGCCACCCCCACACCCCCCCCCACCTCCACCTTATATGAACCCCCCCTCCCAATCCTCAAGGCAGTCATTTGAACCTACCGCCAGCTCCGTCAAGCTGTCGCCCAGGCCGCCAAACTACCGCCGACACCGTCAAGCTGCTGCCGTCGCCATCATCTTCTTTACCCTCACGCAATTAATTATTATCATCTTCACCATCATCATCCAAATCGTCGTCATCACCATCATGTCATCTTTGATAAGTCAGAAGCTTGAGAAGCTTCTATTGAAGCTCCTCTAGACCAAGTTCACCCACGGCTTTTGGGATTCCTAGATCGTGTTCTACAGGGCTTAATTCCTGCGTTGCGAAGGAGATTCCGGGGGGTTGCTAGTAATTTCAGAACTCGTAAGGGATCCAAGGGAGAGTTTGCTGAGTCGATATTAATTTCGTCAATGGCTCCTAAGAAAAAATTGAGAGGAGCACATGTGGGAGCTTCCACCCAAAGCACAAGAGTGGACAACGCCCCGATATTAAATGCGCAGGTTCCAAACTTTATCTTCGCATAGGAAGGATGCATAAAGCATGTTTTAATTTACATAGAAAAACTTAAATGCGTTGAAAATTTTATATATTTTACTTTGATGTAAAAAGTTTAGTTGAATGACGAGGTACCTGTAATGCTTGCACTTCCATGATCAAGGGTAGTCGCATTTGAACATATGATACACAAGTTAAAGATACACTTGTGCAAAGACGTCCTTGTTGCATCGGGCATTTAGGTTAAATGCATTTTTGAGATGTTCTTACGTATTTGGAGGTTGACATTGTTGAAAAGGAAGGGGCATAATATAGCACTTGATGCACTTATGTAGTAAATTCCTTGCTGTGACTCGTATATAGGATAATTCTAGAAGGTCGTTTAATGATGAATAAATAGTTGCAATGAAAGGAAAAGATCTATGAACTTTGACAAAAAAGCATATAATATGCATCTCGCATGAAATGATAGATACATTTTAGCCTAAGTGAAGTGGTAAAGGACAGATTAAATCAATGATGTATTCATTGGCATCTGGTCATGAAGGAATGATGCATCCATGCATAGAGTTCTTTCATCAAAGTTCACAATTGGGGAAAGGATGCATCTTCATTAAAATACAAAAGCTTTGAATTCGATGCACAAACATAAAGTTTATAGGAGGTAGTTCTTAATGTCAATCAAAATCGTATAGGGCAAGGAAAGATGGAAAGATAATTGTAGATCCTATAGTTGCATAAAGGTGAAAGGCCTATGGTCTTGAAATTCCATATTCGCATGGAATGGTACATCTCATACTCTTTGCAGTTGCTTACATCATTTAAGGAAAGTACTTGCAAGTTTAGAGGAAAGTATTTGCATCTTTAAAGGGAAGATCATCTTTAATTGTAAGTTGGTTAGATCAACTAAGTAATCTGTGTGTAATTGAGTAGTGTTGGCATTGTAAGCTTCGGTGTTTGCAGGTGTGTATATGTGTAAGCACTCTTATGTGCTTAAGATTGTGTGGTGCATGAATATGGATGAGAGATGTGGAGTAAAGTGTGCCACATAGGGCACACATGTAAAGTGTGGGTTGTATGGTGTCACATGGGGACACACATGGAAAGTGTGAGGGATCATTGATGGAGTATCTCCTCCTTTATATATGTAACCTGTGTATGCAATGAAATAGAAGAGAACATTTGTTGAGTGTGCATATTGTTTGCCTTCTCTTTGTAGTCATGGAGTTCCTTGTCTATTACAATCCTCCGTGATAGTGTATCAATCATTTTGTACACACCATGATCAACCCCACATTGGGATTCTTGACATGGTATCAGAGCCGTGGTTAGGGCTCTTGATCATGGTGCTTTTTTAAAATATATGTAGCCTATATCATTGTATGCCCTTAATATGTTTTAGCCATTCTTTCCTTAAAAATCTTGCACACTCATTATTATGCTAGTTCATGATTTCAAGGGAGCTAAAATCTTTTGAGAATTATGAAGAGTTCATCAAATGAAGGATCTTTGTATAATGGAAGCTGGAAATGGAGTTTTTCACAACAAGTGAGTGGTGCCATCATCATCAAAGAAGCTATTGTTAGAAGTCAAAGGTATTTGTTTGTTTTGCCTCTTCAATTGTTGTTTTTGAGCATGGAAAAATGCTCAAATAAGAGAAGGGTTGTTGTTTGTGGACACTATTGTCCTATTGACTCTTGCTATTGAGCAAGGAGTATGTGAAGGCGCAAATGCTTACCCCCATGGAGTCTGACAAGGGGGGATGAGACGAAGCTTCAGGTACTGTTGAGAGGGAGCTCCTAAGCAATGGGCATTCTGTACCTATGGATGAAGTCAGCCAAGCTGAAGTGAGTGCTGCTGCAGATGCATCAGAAGAAGTAGAGGAAGGAGAGCACTTGCAAATGTTCCGGAGATCTCCTATACTAGTGTAGACATGCCGACTGAAAGAGTGTCTAATTTCGAGCAGCCTCTAGACACCACTGCTTTGGATGACGGGCAATAACAGATAGTCCACGACACTGGAGGAGAAAATCGAGAGGAGGCTCCCCCTACTGTGGAGGACATATGTGTTGTCCAAGAAGAAGATGTTTTGAAGCAGGAGCAATCCGTAAGCAGTGCGTATGAAGAGATCAGGGCTATAAGCACGGAGTTCGTCGAGAACAGCACATTGGAAGGCCCAAAGAAGAAGCCTTTGTAGGAGGAACCAATTGATAATAGCAAGCAGGAGGAATTAATTGAGATTAGCATGCATGAAGAACCTACCTAGAATGGTGTGCCTGTCGATCATTCAGTTCGAGAGAGATTAGCATGCAGGAAGAACCTACCCAGAATGGTGTGCCTATCGAGCATTCAGTTCCAGAAGCAACGGTTGTTTAGGGAAGGGTGTGACAGTGACTACCCTACAAGACGATCTCTCTCACACAGAAGGAAAGGCCGGTCTACTATATCGACTGTTAAATTGAAGGTCAAGAAGGCTTTACAGGAGCGTGAGATGCAGTGAAGCTCCTTGTTGGGAAGTCCCGTCGGACTGTTCATGAGCACCGGACTGTGGCTTGCAGGTTGAACGTCCGACATAACTAGTTTATACTGTAGCAGCTCTGCTATTACTACATTGAACAGGCAAGTGCAAGGCATCCATAAATATCCATACAAGAGAATTTGTTGAGCCAAAGATAGCACTTGACGTGAAATATAAGGAGAAGCAATCTTCTTTCACAGTCAGAAAGACCCACCACAAAATGGGTACACAAGTTTTGAAAAGGAGAAGATGAAGAAGAAGATGCAGAGGAGCTTCTTGTCCCGCTCTTAGCATGAAAATCAATGGACGTGTCGTCATGACCAATGAATCTCCACCCAATCAAAAGATTCTATGACAGAGATCAGAAGAAGGAAAAGAAGACGAGTCATGACCACATGTGGCATATGCCTATTATCCAAACCTTTTAAGATTGGCTATATAAAGCTTCTAATTCACACAACAAAAGTGAAACTATAAAAGTTGTAAATGTCTTCATGATTCACATTTGTGTCAAAGGCAATGGTACTCGAGATTTTGTATTCACCCATCGCATGAGGGTACTCCTACCCGAGCCGCATAGAGCTCAAAAGTGGTTGGTTTCATACATATAAATCTCGACATGTATTCAAAATAAGTTTGCACAAGAATTGGCTTGTGTGAGGGGTTCTCTGCCCGAGATTGAGATCTCAAAAGGAATTTGTGAGTGCATGGTGTAAAGTGTGCACATGATTGTTGCACCTTGAGGTTTGTCATACCTTTCCCGAACATATAAGATTGTTCAAAAAGGATGGGGTACGTTCACCCGAGCAAGTGGTGCTCAAACGAACATTGTATACGCACATAAAACATGCATATGGTGGACTAGATGTGTCTAGTCATATAAACACTCCAATATAGCATTGAGGGGGAGTGTTAAGAAGTAGCGATTGCAATCATGCAATGCTACATTGGATGGATGACAAGGTAAAATTAAACACCTCACTTAAGAGGGGGTGTTGGCATTGTAAGCTTCAGTTTTTGCAGGTGTGTATATGTGTAAGCACTCTTATGTGCTTAAGATTGTGTGGTGCATGAATATGGATGAGAGATGTGGAGTAAAGTGTGCCACATAGGGCACACATGTAAAGTGTGGGTTGTATGGTGTCACATGGGGACACACATGGAAAGTGTGAGGGATCATTGATGGAGTATCTCCTCCTTTATATATGTAACCTGTGTATGCAATGAAATAGAAGAGAACATTTGTTGAGTGTGCATATTGTTTGCCTTCTCTTTGTAGTCATGGAGTTCCTTGTCTATTACAATCCTCCGTGATAGTGTATCAATCATTTTGTACACACCATGATCAACCCCACATTGGGATTCTTGACAAGTAGCCTACATGAAATTCATAAAGGTATGATTAGCATACGACGATCACCTCAATGTGCTAGGTTGGGTTAAGTTATGATCAAATTTTGCTTAGTATCGCACTTAGGATGCCAATTTAATATTGTCGATCTTAAAAGTTCTACCCACATTCACGAAATGTTAGGGTTATCAAACAACCGTGCAAGAATGATCTAGGGTTCTCACCCTAAGGATCAGATGACCAAATGCTAGACTTCCTCAAGGAATTTAGGGACCCTAGGGCCAAAACATTTATCAGCCTAGTAGGATTGGGGTCAATGGGACTCCCAAACCCTATATCTTGATCAAAGGTATTCTTGATCAAGAAATACCATATGATGAGAGATATAACACCTCAAGTTAGGTACTGACACCTATCTCAGGAAACAAGCCTGCAAGATCATATGCTATTGCGTCTAAATCACAAGAAAGTACTGCTACACCTTAGACCAAGTTTGGCGAGTTCTAATTACAAGTCTAATTCTCTAGGAATTGAGTAGTCATCCTGCTACAACACTCTTCCTTGGATACTGATTTGTCAAGCTAGGGCAACTGTGAATTACCAAGAAAGCAATTGACCAACCAAGTTAGGACGGTGGGGTTGTCTAGGATCTATTTGACTATAATATAAGGAAACCTAAGGTAGTGACAATTTGGGGTCAATAGGGTATAAACCCTAACCTAAGGAAAAAGGGTAAACAAGAAACCCAACTTGCTAAACCTTTGGGATCTTGCCAAGTCGCGAATGTTCCAGGATCGAATACTGGGAGTATTCGGGGAAAAGGAATCACACCTTAGTAGTTGGCCGTACGAACGTCCATTGGAATGCTCGTGATTGTACACTTAGGTGCACTGTTTGTACTTCTTTGCTCAAGGAACTAACTCGAGAAAAACAACTAATGCTTCAGGTTAAAAGCCTGGAGGGAGAGGCACTTTCAGTTACCTCCAACTGTCTGCCTGACCCTATCCAAGGGGGTTGTTAGTTGCACTGGGTACGTGGACCGAACCCCTCGCGAGAGGTCTCTCCGTGGGTGTTGCTTGGAGCAGGAGGACGCTTGGGTGCTAGGGGAAGCTCTAGCCGTAAATTCCTTGCCTCTGGATCCTGCACAAGAGGCTGACGTGACTTGATATGGGATCTCGAGGTTCGCATACTAGTCAATGGGCGAAACTTGGAGTAGCAATCCTGAGGATTGCTGGGATAGCCTTTCGGCAAGATATTTGATGTATTCCAAAGACTATGATAAATAAAGATCAAATGTTGAAAAAGGAACTTGTTTGACATTGTTTTTCTATATCAATGCCTAAGTTACATGAAGGAACCAGTGTTTAATTGGTTAATTAAGAAAGCTATTTTTGCATGTCAAACATAATGTGGTAGGTAACTAGGTAACTAAGCAACCTGAGGAAAGTGCGGTGGACGTAACTCTGGGTCCGTCCTACCAAAGGGTGGTCCCAGTTAGCCGGGAACTTTTCTTAAAGGGATTGATAGCGAAGTAGCGATGACCTAGAATCAATAGAGTTAGAGTCCCGATTTATGATGTTTTAGGGGAACGGAATGGGACTATGCATTACGGGCAGAGAGGTCGAGCTTTGCATCCCTCTCATTTCCCATTCTCCTTGAACCAATTACAGTATAAATATACTTCGACCTTGATGTTTCTGCGTAAAGTGGTTTGTCTGGGGCTCAACGCTAGCTACTTCCTAGAAACTTGACTATTAGGAAAACCCTCATTCAGGTCGGTCTTAAGTGGGAATGGCCAAATACTTCTGCTTTGTCGCAGACTCGAGAAGACCTTGATCGCAAACCCTGTGACATTTCTTGTGACTGCCAGGCGGTGCTTTCTAGACTCTCTTCCCGATGGGCTGCTAAGACGTGTCCTACAAGTGGACAAGGGGACACTTTACATCCACTCTTTCCATGCTTTTAACTCATTTGTAGTCAAAGGGATACCTAGCTCTAGCTCCTTTTCTTCACCTGAAACAAACTCATAAAGGCCCTTTCCAATGAGGAAGTTCATCACAGGAAACTTCCATGAAGGGTAGTTTTTCTTGTCGAGCTTCTCAATAATGGGATTTCCACTGTTCCCTGCCATTTTCACAAACAAGAATACAACACAGCAAGCTAGTCTTTTGCAATCTTTCACAACACGTGCATAGCAATACACCAAGCAACCTTTTTCACTAATTGCTCAATAGTACATGTAGTCTGCAACCTATTTTCAGATAAACCTTATGCTTTCTTCCTACAAACACCTCAAAAATTATAGATTTGCAATCTGTATCCTACACGCCCACTTTTGGTCAATACAACCGAAATCATAGTATACCCTGAAACAGTTGTCTGCGACCTTGCGGCTCTAAAATGGGGCCTGAAATAGCCTCAAACACCAAAATAATTACAGAATATACAGTGATCTGCTCACACATCAAATCTCATAGCAATATGAGATTTTTGCTCGACCCTAGGGCTTATCTACATAATATGCAGTGATCTGCTCGCACACCAAATCTCACAGCAATTTGAGATTTTTGCTCAACCCTACTTCCGGTGCCTCCACAGGCACTATCCAAGAGAGAGAGTGGAGGAATGGGAGAGCTTCTTACCCGTTGCTTTCTTGCTTGAACCTTGCTTCTTCTCCTTCACTTCATCCTTCAAAATCAGCCTCTCTCAGTGGTGCGGCTCTAATACCATGTCAAGAATAGCGTGGTGGGGAGACTTGCTTGAGCTGCTGCACCAAACACACACTGTATACACAAGAGGAAGCTCACTCAAGAACACAAGAAAAGAGATGGAGGCCAAAACGTTTTCTTGCTAGTTTCTTCTTCTTCTTCCACACACTATACAATGTACACAAAGTATAGATAAGATAGAATATAAAGGAAAGTGGCCTTCTAAATCAAATAGTGCATAACCGACTATACTAATCGACTAGTGTTATATCTTTGCCAGCTGTAGGTAGGTGTAACAAAATAAATATAATAAGTGATAAGTCAATGGCCATGTGAGTATCATAATAACCACCAATGTGCTAAGTGTAGACGTGCAGACTCATCTAGCCAGGCGGTCCATCATTAATATCCGCACGTGTTGAGCTTGCCATCTCAACATATGTCTCTAGAATGGAATCCATACTGAAGAGATGGACCAACCATCACTTGGATGAAGGCATCCAGAAGGGAGTTTTTCTTAGAGTCCTACAACTAAAAGTTTGTAAGTTTGTGGAATTGAGAAGATCCGTTAACCTGCAAGCTGTAGTGGAAGGTGCAAGATTGTATGATAAAGTTGAAGCAAGGCTATCGATGACCACAGGAAGAGGAGTCTTACCTCCTCCCATGCCAAGAATGGTATACCCCCCAAATGTAGTCTGAGGGAATATTTTCTACCCCTACCCTCAGATGCAAATAATGTCACAGTACAGTGTTAAGACTTCAAGCTCGATCTACTATCTTTGGTATGACCATATCCAACACTTAAGTTGTCCAGCTATACCACACTATGCGGACATTAAATAAGTTAGTGCTTAGGACTTAACTGCTTTGCTGTGAATGGTCCTTTGTGACCTTAGGTTGTACATTCACTAGTAGTGTGTGGAATGATAATGAAAGTGTGAGAGCACTCTGCTATGACTGTTGCTTCTTCACTCTTGTCTCTGTCTCTGATTGTTAATATGGTATCAGAGCACCCATGACTGGGCTCTGTGGAGTGCATATGGGAAGAAGAAGACCTGAAGATTGAACTGTCTGAAGAGAACAAAGGACTAACTATCATTTTCTTCCATTGCTCTAACACAAGGTATGCATTGTGGAAGAAGACTTGCCATTGTCGAAGAGGTCATTGGTGGCTAATTTGGGAGTCTTCTAAGGTTGCATTAGGCACATGAGAGTGCTTACATAGCATCATTGGACACACGACTTGCTACTAGAACTAGATCTACATGTTGCATGATTGCGCTAGATCCAAGGGCTGCTCCTACACGCAGAGATTCAGGTTGTTGATGGTTCCCGAGGTGATATAAACCATGTCTACACTAAACGGAAGGTGGTCTACATCAATGGTAAACAAATGCTTGCATATGAGCTCATCTATGAGCTGTACAGACAAACTGCAGGTCTTAAAAAGGAAATTCACTGCTATGTGCAGTGAATATTCAGCAAGCACTTGATAGTAAGTAAAAGATTGAGGCTTTCGGGCATGCTCAAAAGGGTCTATTGAGCATAGACATATTTGTGAAGACATATGTATTGACTGACATGGTTGTGGACTGAAGTTATTGATGATTGAAATGCTCAGTTTTGGGAAGTTATTGACACGCTAAAATCTATCATGAGCATTGTGGTCTGCATATATCACTACACTCTGAAGTGTATCAGTCACTCTAGTTAGCTCCAGGTACACGGTGACTTGCATATGTCTCTCAAATGCTGTGAGCATTGAAAAGGGAGTTGAAGAAAATGTATGGAGCTGAAGCAAGATGCTTTGACATAGTTCTTGAATGTCATGAATACTAAATAACCAGTAAATGTCTTCATTGCTACTGACTCTTGGAGACAGATCATTCTTGGATGAGGTCAAGATCATGTATTGAGTTCTATGCATGGTAGCATAAGGTTATGGCATTTTGCAAAGTCTTTGGGACTGAAATGCCTTGACAGTGACTTTTTTTTTTGTGGCTGAAATATACAGCAGGTATATCTTGTTTTGTACTTGCAACAAATGTCATACTCTATGTCAGAGTGACTTGACTGGGAACTCATATGCAGAGATAGATCTCTAAACTGCTGCAAGTGTTATGGGACATGTATGACGTGTATACTCAATGTTTTTGGCCTTAAAATTACAGCTGATTACTCACGGTTTACAGTTTTCAGACTATATGTATTTATCCTGGCAGTGAGGTTGTAGGAGTTTAAGCTGAAGCAACTACATAGCATATGTATTGATTGTTATACCTATGGGTTAGACCACTTGTTTGTGGACTATTTTGAGTTGTCATTGGGCTGAAATACCCTGGTTTTTTACTGCAATTAATTGCAGAAAACTGTCATAAACAGTTGAGGATTGAACTTGGTCAGTCATACATGTTGGCTTGCAGGAAGTGCAGTGACTAAATATTTGTCTGGTACAATATGGCTAATGCAAAGAGGACTAACAACATAACCCAGATAGTGGGGGGAAATCTTGAAAGTAACAATTATTCCATATGGAAGTTCCGCATGGAGAACTTCTTAATAGGGAAAGGCTACTGGGAGTTGGTGACTGGAGTGAAAGCTAAACTTGAGCTCCCAAATCGACCTACAGCTGATCACAGACGATTACACCAAGCTTGGACCAAAAGAGGTCGTAGATTCTTGCACTGGCTCTCTTTATGTATCATGGTAATGCAGATAATGAACTGGAGCTCTCCTAAGAATGCATGGGACATTTTGGTCAAGTACTATGGCACAATCACAAGTGCTAGGAAAGTACAATTGAAGCAGAAGTTCAACAACATGGAGAGAAAGAGTAGATCTATACAGGATTATATCACGGAGGTTAAGACTGTTGTGGATCATTTAGCATCTATTAGTTCACAGGCTGAAGATGAAGACATGGTTGCTGTGACTTTGAATGGCTTGGGGCCTAAGTATAAGTCTTTTGACACTTCTGTGTCTGTGAGGGCTGAAATGCCTTATTTTAATGAGATGGTTGCATTGCTTATCCATGAAGAGGTTAAGCTTGGCTTGGCTATAGGGTCAAGTAGTTCTAAAAACAAGGATCCAGTTTTCTATTCCAATCAATGCGACCGTGGCAACTGTGGTAGAGGCTATGGATCTGGCAGAGGAGGCCAGCAAAATGCATCCTATGGCAATAACAACCATCAGGTATTGAATGCTAGAGGTGGTGGAAACTTTAGAGGCAGGGGGAGATCTAGCCCTAGAGATAGAGGCTCTTGGCAATAACAGCATCCATCTGACAATCCGAATAAGGATAAGGATTGTAATTAATGTGGGAAGTATAATCATATTACCAAGGAGTGCTGGAAGAAGCAAGGCAATCAGAAAGGCAAACAACATGGACACTTTGCTATGTAACGTGTCCCCCTATCCACTTGAAGGACACGTCTTAGTAGCCCATCAGGAAGAGAGTCTAGAAAGCGCCACCCGGCACTCCCAAGGAATGTCACAGGGTTTGCAATCTAGGTCTTCTCGAGTTTGCCATGAAAAGCAGAAGCATTCCAACCGTTCCCACTTAGGACCGACCTGAATCAGGGTTTCCCTAATAGTCAAGTACCTAGGAGGAACCTAGGGTTTCCCACTTAGGACCGACCTGAATCAGGGTTTCCCTAATAGTCAGGTACCTAGGAGGAAGCATTCCGACTGTTCCAACTTAGGACTGACCTGAATCAGGGTTTCCCTAATAGTCAAGTACCTAGGAGGTAGCTAGCATCGAACCCCAGACAAACTACTTTACACAGAAACATCAGGGTCGAAGTGGATTTATACTGCACTTGGTTCAACGAGAATGGGAAATGAGAGGGATGCAAAGCTCGACCTCTCTGCCCATAAGGCATAGTCCCATTCTGTTCCCCTAAAACAACATAAATCGAGACTCTAGTTCTCTAGATTCTAGGTCATTGTTACCTCACTATCAATTCCTTGAGAAAAGTTCCCAACCAACTGGGACCACCCTTCCGTAGGACGGGACCTAGGGTCATGTCCACCGCACTTTCCTCGAGTTTCCTTAGTTATCTAATTACCTACCACATTTAGTTTGACAAGCAAAAACAACTTCCTTAATTAACCAATTAATCACTAGTTTCTTCACATAACTTAGGCAATGACACAAAAAAACAATATCAAGCAAGTTCCTTTTCAACATTTGATCTTTATTTATCAGTCTTTCGAATACATCAAATAAACTTGCCCGAAGCCTATTCTAGCAATCCTCAGGGATCGCTATTCTAAGTTCCGCCCATTGACTAGTATGTGGGCCTCAAGATCCCATCTCGACTCACGTTGGTCCCTTGTGCAAGATCCGAAGGCAAGGGAATTATGGCCAGAGCCTCCCTTGGCACCCAAGCATCCTCTTGTCTCCAAGTAGCACCCGCAGAGAGACCTCTCGTAGCGGGTTCGGTCCACGTACCCGGCGCGGCTAACAACCCCCTTGGATAGTGTTAGGCAGACAGTCGGAGGTAACTGGTATTGCCTCTCCCTCTAGGCATTCAACCTGAAGCATTAGTTATTTTTCCTGAATTAGTTCCTTGAGCAAAGAAGTACAAATAGTGCATCTAAGTGTACAATCACGAGCATTCTAGTGGTCATTTGTACAGCTAACTGCTAAGGTGTGATTCCTTCTTCCCGAACGCTTCCAGCATTCAATCATGGATCCATCGCGACTTGGCAAGATCGCAAGGTTTTTGTAAGATGAGTTTCTTGTTTACCCTTTTCTCCTTGGGTTAGTTTTTATACCCTATTGACCCAAATTGTCACTACTTTAGGTTTCCTTATCTTGTGGTCAATAAATCCTAGACAACCTCATCGCTCTAACTTGGTTGTTCAACTGCTTTCTTGGCAATTTGTAACTCCCCTAGCTTGGAAAATCAGTCCCAAGGAAGGGTGATGTAGCAGGATGACTACTCATCCTCTAGAAAATTAGACTTGTACTTAGAACCTGCCAAACTTGGTCTAAGGAGTGGCAATACTATTTTGTGGTTTAGACACAAGACCATACGATGTTGCAGCTTGTTGCACGAGATAGGTGTCAGCACCTAACTTGTGGGATTATTTTCTCATCACACGGTATTCCTTAGTCAAGAATACCTTTGATCAAGATGTAGGGTATGGGAGTCCTATTGACCCAATCCAAAAACCTTGACCCTGCTAGGCTAATAGTCGTTTTGGCCCTAGGGTTCCTAAATTCCTTGCGGGGGGTCTAGTATTTGGTCAACTAATCCTAAGGGTGGAAACCCTAGATCATTCTTGCACGGCGATTAAATAATCCTAACATTTCGTGGATGTGGGTAGGACCTTTAAGATTGGAAGTATTAGATCGGCATCCCAAGTGTGATACTAGGTAGAATTTTATCATAGCTTAACCCTACCTAGCACATTGCGGTGATCGTCATATGCTAACTAGACACACCTTTATAATTCTCATGTAAGCTACTCAATTATACACGAATTACTTAGTTGATCTAACCATCCCATGATTTAAGATGATCTTTCCTTTTTAAAGATGCAAATATTTCTTCTAAATTTGCAAGTACTTTCCCCTAAAAGATGTAAGTAACTGCAAGATAGGTGAGATGCATCGTTCCATGCGAATATGAAAATTTAAGGCCATAGACCTTTTTTGCAGCTATAGGATCTATAGTGATCTTTTTTTTTCCTTGCCTTATGTGACGTTGATTTACATTCAGAACTATTCTTATAAACTCTATGTTTAATGCATTGAATTCAAGCTTTAATATGAAGATGCATCCTTTTCCAATTTCAAACTTTAAAAATAGAACTCCATGCATGAGCGAATGCCATGAGTCCATCATTGATTTAATCCTTCCTTTAGCACTTAACCCAACCTAAAATGTAACTATCATCGCATGCAATTTGCAAAGTTCATAAATCCTTTCCATGCATTGCAACTATTTGGATATCATTTAATGACCGTCTACGATTATCTTCTATATGAGCCACAACCAAGAATTTATTTCATAAGTGCATTATGCGACATAAGCCCTAACCTTTGCGAGATGCAACAAGGACATGGTCTTAGCACGATATCATCTTTTAAGTTATGCATCATACGTTCAGAATTTCAACTACCCTTGACCACAGAAGTGCAAGCAATTGCAAATACTCGACATGCAAATAAACTTTGTAGATCGAATGAGTATATAAATTTCCTAAGGCATTTAAACTTCCCTACAAAAATTTAAAACATGCTTAATGCATCCTTTCCATGTGGGGTTAACTTTCAAAACCTGGGCATTCAATACGGGGCGTTGTCCACTCTCGTGCTTTGAGTGGAAGCTCTCGCGTCATGTGCTCCTCTTGTCTTTTTCTTGGGAGGCATTGACGAATTAAGTCCATGCTCAGCAACTCTCCCTTGGTCCCCCTTTTCGATTTCTGAAATTGCCTTCGGCTTGGAATGTCCCTTGCGGCAAGAGAATTTGGCCTTGGGAAACACGGATTTAAAAACCCGAGAGGCACGATGTGAACTAGGCTTAGGGAAGCTTCAATAGAAGCTTCCAAGCTTCTGGAAACAAGGAGATGACATGGAGAGAGAGTGATGATTGGGGATGATGATGGAGATAATGACGATGGAGATGAAGATGATGATGATGATGATGAAGAGGAGGAGGAGGAGGATGACAATGACGACGACGACGACGACGATGATGATGATGATGATGATGATGATGATGACGACGACGACGAGGCACAGCAACAGGCAGCGTAGCAATCCTGGCAGTGGCAGCACGCAGGCAGTAGCTCCATGATCCCCTCTCTCCTCTCCCCCTCAAGCTTGGGGAGGGGGGGTTCATATATAGGTTGAAGGGGGGGGGGGGGGGGGGGGGGGGGCGGTAGCCACAGAAGTGGCATGCATGCCTCCTCCCCATGCCCCTCCACCACTCAAGCTCATACTCCCTCTCCCTGCCATGCAACAACTGAAGAGGAGGGAGTTAATGCCTCCTCCCCATGCCCCTCCACCACTCAAGCTCATGCTTCCTACACACGATGCGGGGCTGGTGTTTGTTAATGCGCTAGGGTGGAGCACTTAGCCCAGTATTTCTTGGTTCCAGAAGATTACTCGGAATTTCTTTTGAATGGGATCAAGAGTCGTTAATATTTCGTTGCTGAAATATTACATTCTCTCTCCCTTAGAGGAATTGAGATATCCTCATCTCAAGAAAACCTAGGAGTATTGCTGGTTGAGAGTACTTTCATCCATCTAGGTGGTATCCTCTTCGAGATAATCTTTCACTTTGGACGAGATATTCTCTCAAGGTCCTAGATCTCAAATGCCTCTCCTAACATCTAAGATTATGTCTGGTCGTAGCTCGAGGACTCCTTGGCTCGGCATTACAACTTGTTGATCATCAAGCACATGACTAGGGTTAGGCACATACTTTTTCAATAGACTAATATGGAATACATTATGAACTTTTAGGTTTTCAGGGAGTTGCAATTTGTAAGCATTAGGCCCTAGGCACTTGAGAATCTTGTAGGGTCCACAATACCTTGGACTTAGATTTTTTCATTCACCCAAGGATAGGGAACTCTTCTTTGGATGTACGCGAATGAAGACCATCTCACCTTCAATGAAGGATCTGTCTTGCCATTTCAAGTCCGCATAAGCCTTCTATCTATCCTTGGCAGCTTGGATGTCTTGTCTTATTGATTTGATTTGGTCATCCATGTCTTCCAGCATCTACTTTGAAGCTTCAACCCTCAAGCTTGGATCCAAAAAGCTCAAATGACTACGACAATCGTGTGCATACAATGCTTGAAAAGGGGTCATTTGAATGCTTTGTCGGTAAGAAGAATTGTAGGCAAACTCAACTAGTGGCAAATATTGAATCCACTTTTTGGGTTCGTGAAAGGAGTGTGCCCTAAGCATGTCTTCAATGACTTGGCTAACTCGTTCTGTTTGACCATCAGTTTGGGGATGGTAAGCTGTACTGAAACAGAGTTGAGTCCCAATGGCCTCGAAGATAGCCCTCTAGAAGTGTGATGTGAAGAGAGAGTCACAATCACTAATGATTCTTCTGGGTAGCCCATGCAGTTTGAATATTTCCTTGATGAATAACCTTGCAATGTTTGAGGCTTTATAGTTTGTCTTAATAGGGATAAGATGTGCAACCTTGGTGAGCATATCTACCATGACCATAATGGAGTTGTATCCTCCCTGAACTTGGGGCAGGCCAACAACAAAGTCCATACCAATGAATTTCCATTTCATTTGGGGAATGTCAAGTGGTTGCAGTTTCCCTGGCATTTTGATATGTTCAGCCTTAATGCATTGACAAGACAAACATTCCGTGACATATTTGAGAATGTCACCTTTGAGCCTATCCCAATAATAGCTATTCATGACTGCATTAAGGGTCTTGGCATAGCCAGGATGTCCTGAGAAAGGGGAGTCATGGGCTTCCCAAAGTATCTTCTGCTTGAGTGATTGGCTTTCCGGGATACATAATCTCATCCTATAGTAGGAAAGTCCACTATTGATAGAGAATTCTTGATACTTTGTGTTGAGTGTTGAAATGACTTGTTTTTTGGCTGATTTTTGTTGTTTTTGAGAGCTGAATGGTTGATTTTATGAGATGATTGATTGATTTGGAAGTGGTTTGAGAGTGTTTTGGATGATATTGATTGGGTTTTGGAAGATCATGATGTTTATTGATGGTTCTGTGATGTTCTGATTGGTTCTGTATACCTTCTGTTTTGCTCTGTTTTGGTCTGTTTTGTTCTGATTATCTTCTGTAAAGAGGGATGGAGTATTGATTGATGAAGATTGAGATATTGAGAAAGCTTATTGAATGGTTTGTGAGAGTTTGGAATGGTTTGAGAGTGAGTTATGTGATTCTTAGGACCTTCTGTAGGTCTTCTGTAGAGCTTCTGTCTCTGTTCTGTTCTGTTCTGTACTGTAGCTATTCTGGTACTGTTCTATAGACTGTTCTGTATGCTTCTGTATGTGTTCTGATGGATGAGAGTGTAGCTTGGGAAAGTTTTCTAGCCTTGGAAAGAGGTGAATACAAGTGCAAAAGAGCTGGAGGAAGTGGAAGAAGTAGCTGCTGAAGACTCAAGTGAAGACTAGAGTGAAGTGACAGTAATGAGCTATGAAAGGACACTGTAGTGGCTCTGGTGACTCTTCATATCAGACATACCTCTTGGGAGGGGTATCCACGACCTAAGAGAGATTATTGAGGATGATTTTGAGAGATTGTAGTGAGGATATGATGTATTATTGATGGAGAGAGAGAGAGAGAGTCAGAGATAGCCAATTCTACAAAAACAGAGTGATTGTATATGAGAGATTGAGAGAGAAGACTATGAAGATATTGAAGATGAATACTATGTGATGTATTTCCATTCAAAGATGGTGTATTCTTTTGCTTTCTTTGTTCTATTGATGGATTTTGTGAAGATGTTGAAGAATATGGTTGATTCTATCAAATCCGTGGGAGATCTACATGATGCTGCATGAAGATTTGTTGTGCCTGGTGTTCTTTTCTTCATTGTGATCATATGAAACATGATAAACAAGCTTGTTGATGTTACAAGATAGATTTTCTTGCAAGAGAATTCCCTTTTCCTTGGTGTTCTTCTCGGGGCTCCACTTTGTTTGTAGCTTTGGGTCTTGATCTTTGATGGGGATGTCCCTTAGCAATTTCTGATAGGTTGGGTCATGACATGCCTCTTCTATAGCTAGCTCAAGAATTGGGTTGTTTGGCATTGATACCTTTGTGGCTATGTAGATGGATCTTGCAAAATTAGAGAATTCAGAAATGCCTTGCAACTCAGTGCATCGGCAACTACATTCTCCTTTCCAGGCTGATATTTGATTTCAAAATCATATTCTTCCAGCACTTCAATCCATCGACGCTGCCTCATATTGAGCTCATTTTGGGTGAAAATCCATTTAAGACTTTTGTGGTCTGTCACTAGAGTGAATTTATTACCCAGCAAGTAGTGTCTCCAAAGTTTGAGAGCATGGATGACAGCCAATAGCTCCAAATCATGGGTAGGATAGCTCCTTTCATGGGTCTTGAGTTTCCTTGAAGAGTATGCTACGGGATGACCTTCTTGCATAAGTATACATCCTAAGGCAAGTGTGCTAGCATCAGTTATCACTTCAAACTTCTTACTAAGATCAGCAAGTTTCAGGATGGGTGCTAATACCAATCTTTGCTTTAGTTTGTCAAAGCTGGACTGTTTAGCAGGTGACCATACAATTGATACTTGCTTCTTTAGTAGATCAGTCACAGGTGCTGCAATCAAAGCATAGTTTTTGATAAAGACCCTGTACCATCCTGTCAATCCAAGAAAACTATGTATTTCTTTGACAGAAGTTGGTGTTGGCCACTCTAGAACGTCTTTGACCTTGGCCGGATCTACTGAGATTCCCTTCATTGATACAAGGAATCCCAGATATTCAATCTGTCGCTTGAAAAACGCACACTTCTTCTTCTTGGCATAAAGCTTTTGTGCCCTCATTGTTTGAAGGACAATGTGAAGCTGGGGTTCATGATCTTTTTCCTGCTTGGAGTAGACTAGGGTATCATCAAAGAAGACGAGTACGAAGTCATCGAGATAGGGCCTAAAGATATCCTGCATTAACATGTTGAAGGTAGTAGGAGCATTTTTCAACCTGAATGACATGACTAGGAATTCAAAGTGTCCATACCTTGTGGTGTTGAATGCCATCTTCGGGATATCTTCTTCCATGATCCTTATCTGATAATATCTAGACCTGAGATCTATTTTAGAGAAGATATTCGCACCTTGAAGACAATCAAGGAGTTCATCTATTCTTGGAATGGGGTATTTGTTTTTAATGGTCAATTGATTCAACCCTCTGTAGTCAATGCATAGCTGAAGCATTCTATCTTTCTTCTTCTGGAACAGCACTGGAGCTCCCCATGGTGAACTGCTAGGATGGATGTAGCCTTGGTCTAACAATTGCTTGAGTTGCTCCTTTAGCTCAATTGCTTCTGGGATAGACATCCTATATGGTCTCTTTGCGATTGGTGCAGCTCCTGGCGCTAGCTTGATTTCATGATCGACTTCCCTTTGAGGAGGAAGTTCTGTCAGCTCTTCAGGAAATATGTTTGCGTATTTCTTTAACCATGAAGGTTCTTCCCTAGATTCGTGATTCTGATCTAGCTTATTTAGTTTAATCAAATAGACATGTAGGCCCTTTCTAACTCCTTTTATTATCCGTGTTGCTTTGGCCAATTGAATTTTTGGCTTCCCAGCCTCTCCTTGAGTTGTGACTAGTTTCCCTTCAGAATTTCAAAAGGAAACTTGTTCCTTTCCACAATGAATGTGGGCGTCATTGGGTATTAGCCAATCCATACTGAGCAAACATTAGTGGACACCTAGGTTCATTACCTTGAGTCTGACCGAAGTCGACTTTCCACCCAGTAGGAATCTGACCAAAGTCGACTTTCCACCCAGTAGGAATCTGACCGAAGTCGACTTTCCACCCAGTAGGAATTTCACCTTAGTAGTTTGCCTAGTACAAGAGACCTCTCGATCATTTGCTAATTCCACAAGCAAGGTAGGTGCATCTTTTGTGGCTATTCCTAATCTTTTTGCAGAGATTGTTGAAATGAAGGAATGTGTACTGCCACAATCAATCAAGGTTTTAAAGCTTTTACCTTGATAATCCGAAGGAGATTGAATCACTGAGAATTGGCGATTTAGGCCTTTCTTGTGAAGAGTGGCATGAACCGTTGCCCTCTCAATGTCAGCTTCCATGGTTGGGTCTTCTTCATTACCCAGCTCCTTGTTGGCAATAGTGGAGTTTCTCCCTCTAGCCCTGACGATGGCTCCTTGGCCATGGGCGGCTCCTTGAAATGGCCCTTGACGTTGTCCTTTGCTAAGCTTGGGACACTTCCTTTTAAAGTGACCAGGCTCGTTGCAATGGAAGCAACGGAGATTGCGGCCATTACCTTGTGCAGGAACGAAGTTGTTAATAACGTTCGCCCTAGCTTTCTTTCTTTATCCCTGGTTTTGGCCCTGCGCTCTCTTAGCCTAAGACCTATACATTCCCTTGTTCTAATCCTTGTAAGACCAAGTCCTGTTATTTCTTGGCTTGGTCTGCACCTCCTGTATTATGGGTGCAGCTCGAATGAGCACATCTTGTAGATCCGTTGGATGCATTGATTCTAAGCAGGTGTTTATGGGCAGATTTAACTCAGCACAAAACTTTGACACCTATTGTGTCATATCCATTTGTGGCACATACTTTAAGAGAGAGACGAACTTTGAATAGTATGCATCCAGGGATAGTCCAAGCTACTTTAATTCATAGAATTCGTTCATCTTCTGTGTACGATAGGCAGGTGGCAGATATCTCCCTCGCACAGCTCTTTTAAGATTCTCCCAAGTTACTGACCCTTTTGAGATCCCTTGGTCTCTGCACCATTGTTTCCACCAAAGACTTGCTTCATCAATAAGCTTAAGTTTGGTGATCATCACTTGGTTAGTGGGTGCAGTTCCTACTGCCTCGAAGTAATCCTCCATGGATTCGTTCCAGATCTCGGCGTCAGTTTGGATTGTCCTTCCCTTACCATCGAATTCTAGTGGCTTGATTTGTTGGAGAAGGAACTTCTTCTGTTGAATTACGGCCGTACTTAGTGTAGGGGTCGGACTAGGAATCTGCACTTCAGTTTGTGCCTAGGCAATAAGATTCTTTACATTAAAACTTGCTAAGTGTTTCTCACATTACATTAACATGCCTAGTTCAGCTTTTAGCCAAGTTACCCTATCACTTAACTCCTTTACCAACACTTACATCCATAACAGACAGTGATTTTTAAAAAAAAAATCGTATTCATTCATGTGGGCATAGCCCTTTTGAGTACATTCAAGCTGATACATTAATTTGGGGAAAATAAGATTGTGTTACATTCGGCTACGGGGACTGAGTAATAATATGAAGTGGGGTCATGGATTTTTAGGAATTGATAGGTCATAGAAAGCTTGGGATATCTCTTCCTTTGATACCCGTTTCTCTCATAGCGTCCCAGCACCTTGATTCTATCGGCACGGATTATTCGAGTCACTTCCTCGTACACATACTTGTTCTACTTGACCTCCCCTCCGTCGACATGTAGGGCGTTTGCGTGAGCCTCGAAAAAGATGAACAACTTCATGATCTTTAAATCCTCCATCCACTTGATTCTCTTCAAGTTGGTCTGAAGGTACGCAAGTTGGTGGGCTACTATGTAATAAATTCCTGATTTGCCTATCCATCTTCGTTCCACGTACAGGGGTGAAGGATTGTAGATATGGTCTAGAATATTCATCATGCCTAGCCTCCGTCGATGATCCGAAGCACGCATTGCAGTCATAAACATAACCTGGAACACCAAGAATTTGTTCCATGCTTCGCGACTCTACAGGCCAGCATCCATAAGTAAGTAAGGAAATGTTCTTAATGGCAACATTGCTCTATTTTCCCTCATTAAGTTCCCTTGTAAATATTAGATTCCATTGGTTCGCTTTGATACCAACTGTAACGTGTACCCCTGTCCACTTGAAGGACACGTCTTAGCAGCCCTTCAGGAAGAGAGTCTAGAAAGCGCTGCTTGGCACTCCCAAGGAAAGTCACGGGGTTTGCGATCTAGGTCTTCCCGAGTCTGCTAACACAAAGCGGAAGCATTTCGACCGTTCCCACTTAGGACTGACCAAAATAAGGATTTTCCTAATAGTCAAGTACCTAGGAGGTAGCTAGCATCGAACCCAAGACAATGAACTACTTTATCAGAAACATTAGGGTCGAAGCAGATTTATACTGCACTTGATTCAAGGAGAATAGGAAACAAGAGGGATGCGAAGCTCGACCTCTCTGCCCATAAGGCATAGTCCCATTCCGTTCCCCTAAAACAACATAAATCGGGACTCTAGTTCTCTAGATTCTAGGTCATTGTTACCTCGCTATCAATTCCTTGAGAAACGTTCCCGGCCAACTGGGACCACCCTTCTGTAGGACGGACCTAGGGTCATGTCCATGCACTTTCCTCAGGTTGCTTTAGTTATCTAATTACCTACCACATTTAGTTTGACAAGCAAAAACAACTTTCTTAATTAACCAATTAATCATTGGTTCCTTCACGTAACTTAGGCACTGACACAGAAAACAATGTCAAACAAGTTCCTTTTCAACATTTGATCTTTATTTATCAGTCTTTGGAATACATCAAATAAACCTGCCCAAAGGCTATTCCACAAATCCTCAGGGATCACTATTCCAAGTTCCGCCCATTGATTAGTATGCGGGCCTCGAGATCCCATCTCGAGTCACGTCAATCCCTTGTGCAGGATCGAGAGGCAAGGGATTTACAACCAAAGCCTCCACTGGCACCCAAGCGTCCTTCTACTCCAAGTAGCACCCACAGAGAGACCTCTCGCGGTGGGTTCAATCCACGTACCCGGCACGGCTAACAACCCCCTTGGATAGGGTCAGGCAGACAGTCGGAGGAAACTGGTACTACCTCTCCCTCTAGGCTTTCAACCTAAAGCATTAGTTATTTTTCCTCAATTAGTTCCTTAAGCAAAGAAGTACAAATAGTGCACCTAAGTGTCCAATCACAAGCATTCGAGTGGTCGTTTGTACGACCAACTACTAAGGTGTGATTCCTTCTTCCCAAATGCTTCCAGCATTCGATCTTGGATCCATCGCGACTTGGCAAGATCCCAAGGTTTTTGTAAGCTGAGTTGCTTGTTTATCCTTCTCTCCTTGGGTTAGGGTTTATACCCTATTGACCCAAATTGTCACTACTTTAGGTTTCCTTATCTTGTAGTCAATAAATCCTAGAAAACCTTGTCACTCTAACTTGGTTGTTCAACTGCTTTCTTGGCAATTCGTAAGTCCCCTAGCTTGGCAAATCAGTCCCAAGGAAGGGTGATGTAGCAAGTTGACTATTCATCCTCTAGAAAATTATACTTGTACTTAGAACTCACCAAACTTGGTCTAAGGAGTGGCAATACTATTTCGTGGTTTAGACACAAGACCATACGACATTGCAGCTTGTTGCACGAGATAGGTCTTAGTACCTAGCTTGTGGGATTATTTTATCATCACATGGTATTCCTTTGTCAAGAATACCTTTGATCAAGATGTAGGGCTTGGGAGTCCTATTGACCCAATCCAAAAACCTTGACCCTACTAGGCTGATACTTGTTTTGGCCCTAGGGTTGATACATATAGTAAATCTCTCATGGATTTATCACACAATATCTTCAATATATTCTTCATTTTCTTCATTGAAATTATCAAAGAACCACAATGATACAAAGGAATGATAAAATTTTAAGAGAATTCATCACATCATATTTATCTTTCATCATCTTCATAGTCTTGATATAGTCTTCATATAGTCTTTCTCTCAATCTCTCTCATAGATATAATGTTTCTTATAGAAAGCTATCTTTCAAACTCTATCTCTCTCACATATGCTCTTTCTCAATAGTATATGAGAATAAAAAATAATAATTCTCAATAATCCTCTTGGTCATGGTTGGATACCCCTCCCAAGAGGTATACCTGATATGAAGAGTCATCAAAGCTACTACAGTGTCCCTTAGAAGCTCATTAGTATCACTATTACTTTAGTCTTCAGTTCAAGTCTTCATCAACTACTTCTTTTGGTTCTTCAAGCTATTTTGATATTGTATTCTTTCTCTTTCAATATTGCGAAACATTTTCCAAGCTAAACATCCATCCATCAGAATACATACAGAAGTAAACAAAGGCTTACAAATTAAATACAGAAGCTCTATGGAAGACTACAAAAGGTCAACAAAAGGCATGAAAACCATACAGCTCAAACCAAAACCACTTCAAACCATCAAATACATTCTAACAAACTCCTCAATCATTCCTTAGAAGACTCTCTCACAATCTCAACCTCACAAATAGAAAGAAAACAGAGGTAAAACATAACCTATTAGAACCAAATAGACATATCACAAAACCTATCAGAACATCATATCTCAACCAAAAACCATCATGAACTTGTAAAAAACCTACCCAACCCATTCCAACACACTCCAAAACACTTCCAACACATCCAAAATCAATCAATTAATTCTCAAAATCAACCATTCAGCTCACAAAAACAATAACAATCAGTTCAAAAAACAAGTCAATTTAGCCCTCAACAATAGCCTATTTTGGGATTAATTTGGATAGCCACCATTAGTGGCTGAGATTGAAACAAAACATCTTGGATTTGGATGCTCGGAAGAAAATCCTAGTATATGGTTTTGATGTATGTAAGCAGCACACGCAAGGCTTGCTTAAGCAAGGGGATAGCTTATCTTCTAGAAATATGGGTCTACTTATTTGCAAGAAAAGGGTTTAAGAAGAGGGCTCAAGCTGGGTCATTAATGATGACTGAGAAATATGTGCAAATATAGGCACCAAAATGTGCTCAGCATGGAAACATCCTTTGCAAAATAACATTTTTCTTTTGTACCATCTTGTAAAAAATCAAATATGAAGCAATGTAAAAGTGTGGGTCCAAAGGCTCACAATTTAAAAT
This sequence comes from Lygodium microphyllum, assembly GCF_053477565.2. NCBI lineage: Eukaryota > Viridiplantae > Streptophyta > Polypodiopsida > Schizaeales > Lygodiaceae > Lygodium > Lygodium microphyllum. Next base: position 87,887,066 of record NC_141155.1, read on the forward strand.
ATGAAAGGAAAAGTATGGTCAAACACGTTTTGTCCCATTCCAGAAATTGAAGGGTCTTTAGACCTTAGCCAAAATGTATGCAACCCAATCTTACAATATCACGAAAGGAAAAGGAGGAGGCTTGTTGGGTGATTTGAGGAGGTGGGAGGTTGAGGTGGTTACACCCTCTCTCTTCCTTTATCTTCTCCTTTCACACTTCATTTCCCTCTCTCCCATTTTAGCACAACTCTTGCTCTCTTTCCTTTCTTGTCTCTTTTCATCCATGGAATAAGGAGAGAGTGAGGATGAAGATGATGGAAATATTTCTTGTGTGCTAGATTCTTGTGTGTATTATCATGGCTTCTTGGTGAGAGAAAGGATGTTTCTTGCAGGTTTTTGAGGGGATAGGCATTGCACATGCCACCACGAGGCTTGCTCTCTTGGTAGATTTGGTGTTGTCCATTGGGTTGTTCATTTTTTGGCGATCTTTCGAGGGGGCTACTCATGGATGCTTTCAAGATCTGCAAGAGGCAAATGAGAAAGAAGTTATGAAGTGAAGAAGACAGTGCAAAATGATGTGGAATTTGATGGTTTTCTTTTTGAAGCTCTCATGCTGCCAGCTCTCTATTTCACTTCCCTCACCATATTCTTACCACACACTATGGACTCACTTAGTCCACCTACTATATTAATGGCCATATAACTTTCCCAATCCTTTCATCAACATGTTTCACTTTGGAGCCTTCTCCCCAGTGTCCCGCCCACGTAGCAGCGCCCTAACTCTCACTCTCATGGGTTGACTCCCTCACTTGGCCAGTGCCTCCTCCTTCAATGCCATACATGCCTTTTACCCACACCTCTCCACACTCTTCACGCCTTCCCACCTTGCACCCTGCCTTCCTCTCCTGAAATCATGGCTAGAAATCATGTGGGCTCTACCTGTGCATGCCCCTCCTCCAACTCCACCTCCATGCTTTTCGCAACTCTCTACTCCGAAGCAAGGAAAGTCTTAGGAGAATCGCCAGGCTCTCCAAAGCAAAGACAATGTGGCATTATGGAGGTCGAGAGTGTCTTGAATCGATCCTTGAAAAATGAGAATGACTTAATTCATTGTCAATTTAAAGCACAGAGGATCCAATTCCAGAGGCTACGACAACATAGGGATGTAGATGCCACCTCTATGGTTCAATTTGCCATGGCGATCGACAGTATTTGTGGCTCCTTGTCTTCTATAGGATGGTTACATACCTTATCTATTTACATGGATGCATCTTGAGACTTGAGATAACTTTTAAAATAATCCTTCAACCTTTGATCTTAAAAATGCAATACTTTTTACTATGTTGCATGCTTAAGCTTCTTAATGGTTGTTCTTATGCACATCTTGTTCCTTTATCAATTCACTTCTTCTTTTCATCAATATCACCCTGTCCTAAAAGACATAATAAATGTTTTGTTTCTTTTTGTTTTATCTTCAATAAAGCTTACTTTTCTTTCCTTTTCCTTCCCAACATCCATGAGCCGGGTGGGAGAACTCCATTGTAAAATCCTTCGTAAGGGTGTGTTTTCTTGTGATATCTTTTTCGGGTCACTTTTTAGAGCTTCATGGTGTGGTTATTGTTTCTTTCCTATCTCAAGTGTGATGTTGACCTTGTGTTTAATTATTCAAAAAGCCCTATCCTTTGTGATCTACATGTGAGATTCTCTTTTGTGATCTACAGCATGTGATCTATAAAAGAGAACCTCTCTCTCTCTCTCCCCCTACCGACAGCATGGCAGGGAGAGAGAGAGAGAGAGAGGGAGTAAGAGAGGGAGAGGGTGGCATTCACCCCCAGGTGTAGGGGTGACGGCCACAGCCATCTCCCCCCTCATGAGCCACCCCCTCCCCACTATTTAAGGGGAGAGCGCCCCCCGGTGGTTTTTCAGTAGCGATGCCGCCCTCCCTGCCCCAGTTGATACACAGAAAACACTGCCCCCTGCCCCACCTGACACATAGCAATGCCGCTAGGCTGCCAAGATCACCGTCTCCCTCATCATCATCATGATTTCCATCTTCATCCCCAATCTCAGCACGATGTTGTCATGGATCTTGTAAAAAAAAAACACAAGAAATTTAAAAAAAGCTTCCAAGAAGCTTCCACGAAAAAGTTTCCTAGGGGGTGTTTCACCCGCAGACTGTGGAAGGACACAACTCATTTGCGAAGTGAGTTCCCTCACGGGAAGGAAGGACTGCCAATTTGTAGAGAATTTCAGCACACCCTCCACATGTCCGACTTATTCCCAAGTCCCGATTGTGATGGCCCCAAGTGCCACACAAGAGGAGCACACGTGGGAGTAAGAGGAGCACATGTAGGATTCCCCACCCAAAGTGCGAGAATCGATAATACCCGTCCTGCATATGTTCAAGTTCCATCAAATTCACCCTTTTCATTTCCGCATGATATGGGTGCATTAAGTTAATTGCATTATTAGAACGCCTTGTTTTAAAAAGATCATAGGAATGTTCAGAAAAGTTTTAAATTGCATGGCAAGATACTTATAATTCTCGCACCATCATGATGAAAGGTTAATGCATTTTTGGATATATGGTTCATGTGTTAAAAGATGCCCTTATGCAATAATGTCCTAGTTGCATCTCGCATATAGGTTAAATATACATCGTGCATTGGAAGGTTGCATTGGGTAATTTACGTTGGAAAAGAGTGTATTATGTTGTATACAATGCATTTGTGCAATAAAAATCCCTTGTGACGATCGTAAATAGGTTAATTCATAGAGGGATGTTTAATTAAAGAATAGATAGTTGCTATGGAGAGGAATAAAAGAGTTATATTTTATTTAGAATTCGCATAAGCAACTGCATTCTTATTCACGTGACTTGCATGGGAAAAGAATAGATTATGTTTTTATAGCATTATAAATGTACGTAGCATAACTTGCATGGATAAGCAACTTGCATGCATAAGTAGATGTATGAAAAGAAAAAGGGTTATATTTCATTTGATGAAAAGCATATAGGATGCAATACGCATGAAATGATAGTTACATTCAATATGAAAGATAGGCTAAGTTAAGTTAAAATGTTTCTTAGTATTGCGCTTGTAGAGTTAATCCAACGTTCTCATACTTAGATCGCTCTATGTTGCGAGTAAGAGAGGGTACCGGGCCTTAGGACTCGAATACTAGTAATATCAACAAACAAAGGGATGTAATTCCTAAAGATAGGCACTGCTACCTATCTCGTGCAACTAGTCTGCAAGGTCATATGCTTTTGCAACTAAATCATAAGATGCTACTACTACATCTTAGGCCAAGGGAGGCAAGATCTAATTACTAGTTAGATTCGTTAAGAGGTTGAGTAGTCGCCCTACTACAACTCTCTCTCTTGGGGACTGATTTGTCAAACTTAGGGAAATTGTGAATTGCCAAGAAGCAAATTGACCAACCAAGGACGATGGGGTTGTCCAAGATCTATTTGACTATAGTACAAGGAGACCTAAGGTAATGATAATTGGGGTCAATAGGGTATAAACCCTAACCCAAAGAAAAATTGAAAACAAGCAACCTAGCTTGCCAAGCCCTTGGAATCTCACCAAGTTACGAACGATCCAGGATCGAATGCTGGGAGTATTCGAGAAGAAGGAATCACACCTTAGCAGTTGGTTCGTACAAATGACCATAGAAATGATCGTGATTGTACACTTAGGTACATTGTTTGAACTTCTTTGCTCAAGGAACTAATTCAAGGCCAAACACTTAATGCTTCAGGTTCATAGCTTGGAGGGAGAGGCAAGTTTAGTTACCTCGACTGCATGCCTGGCCCTATCCAAGGGGGCTTTTTAGCCGCGTTGGGTACATGGACCGAAGCCGACGCAGCGAGAGGTCTCTCCGTGGGTGCTGCTTGGAGCGGGAGGAAGCTTGGGTGCCAAGGGAGGCTCTAGCCGTAAATTCCTTGCCTCCAGATCCTACACAAGAGGTCGACATGACTCGAGATGGGATCTCAAGGCCTGTGTACTAGTATATGGGCAAAACTTGGAGCAGCAATCATGTTGATTGCTGGGATAGCCTTTGGGCATGATACTTGATGTATTCCAAGACCATGATAAATAAAAATCAAATATTTGGAAAAGAAACTTGCTTGACATTGTTTTTTTTAATGTCAATGCCTAAGTTACGTGAAGGAACGTGTGTTTAAATTGATTAATTAAGGAAGCTGTCTTTGCATGTCAAACATAATGTGGTAGGTAATTAGATAACTAAGAAACCCGAGGAAAGTGCGGTAGATGCGACTTGGGTCCGTCCTACACAAAGTGGTTCACATCTGGAGCTCGATGTTAGCTACTTCCTAGAGACTTGGCTGATAGGAAAGAAACTCTGTCTTCAGGTCGGTCCTAAGTGGAAAGTCTAGGAAGCACCACCTAGGAAGCACCGCCTGGCACTCGCAGGGAATGACATAGGGTTTGCGATCTAGGTCTTCCCAAGTCTTCCCCGAGTGGAAGAGTCCAGCCATTCCCACTTAAGATCGACTTGAGGTCAGGGTTCCTTTCCGACCGGCAAGTCTCTAGGTCCTCATTGTCTTTTCATCTCATCATTTGAGAAAAGTTCCCAACTAACCGAGACCACCCTTCCATAGGACGGACCTGAGTCACGTCCACCGTACTTTCCTCAGATTGTTTTAGTTATCTAATTACCTAACACTTTACGTTATGACATGAAAATCAGCTCCCTTAATTAAACAATTTAATCATAGGTTCCTTCATGTAACTTAGGCACTGACACAAAAACAATGTCAAGCAAGTTCCTTTTTCTCAAGCACCTGTTCTTTATTTATAAAAATTCCGGATTACATCCAACATCATACCCGAAGGCCATCCCAGCAATCTATAAGATTGCTGTTCCAAGTTCCGCCCGTAGACTAGTACACAAGCCTCGAGATCCCATCTCGAGTCACGTCGGCCTCTTGTACGGGATCCGGAGGAGGCAAGGGATTTACAGCCAAGGCCTCCCTTGGCATCCAAGCGTCCTCCCGCTCCAAGTAGTACCCACGGAGAGACCTCTTGCGGTGGGTTAGGTCCATATATCCCACGCGGCTAACAACCACCTTGGATAGGGCTAGGCAGACAGTCGGAGGTAACTATTTTTGCATTTCCCTCTAGGATTTCAACCTGAAGCATTAAGTGTTTTCCTTGAATTAGTTCCTTGAGTGAAGAAATCAAATAATGTATCTAAGTACAAGCACGAATATTTTGAAGGTAGTTTGTGCGACTGACTGCTAAGGTGCGACTCCTTTTTCCCGGATGCCCATCACCCGATCATGGGTCTTTCCGCGACTTCAAAATCCCAATAATTTCAACAAGAGAAAATTGTCTTGGTAAGTTGACTTATACTTTCTTAGGGTATCCTAGTCTCTAATTGAAGCACTAGCGGTCAGTCAAGGCAATGGACATGCCTTATTCGCAACCCAACCAAGGGTCTTATAATCTCTAATTCCCGACAAGCTTAGTTAATACACATGATTCCTCATTTAAACTTTCAAGATGTGGTTTAGATGCATGCGATTCTTTGAATTCTCTTAGGGCGGTTTTATGTAGGATTTCCCAACCATCATGCACGTTGTGCGTTTAGTATAGTTGTCCCCTAAACAGCTTTTATCTCCCTTTATTCCTGGCAATGAGTACTTATTTCCAATGCACCAGATCACATGTGACTTGAGTCTATGAAAGTCCTAGGGTTTTGTTCCTAATGAAGCAAATGCATCTTATGAACAAAAATTAACATTTCATGTGTTTCTTTTAACCATAATTGCGCAACATGAATTCTAAATGACTATTCACGCACTGAACTGGTTAAAAAGCTATCATTTTATGTGAAATAAGGCGATAACCCTATCATTTTGTGTGTGTAGAAGTTATCATTTCATGTGAGGTAAGGTGATAACCTTATCATTTTAGGTGAGTACAAACTTATGCGAGTTCAACCCTACCATTGCATGCAACTTAGTTTTTATTATAAACAAAACCTTATCCTAAATTAACTTTTTTAATGCTTGGAACTTGGGCTTGATTCGTGTGTGCTACGTTGGTCGTTCCGCTCGCTCCTCCAACATTACCAGTGGCTTGGGCACCTATGCTTCTCACGACTTTCTTCTTGGGAGCCATTCGCCTCGTGGAGATTGGGCAGTCTGGGTTTCGGTTAGATATGCTTGGTTGGGGAAAAACCCACTGAATGGGGTGGTTCGGGTGGCTCGTTCTGCTCTCTCCTCTTTTCCTTCCTCTACCACTTCTCACCTCTCTTCCTCTGCCTCTTCTTCTTGTTCCTCTACCTCTCCTTCTTGTTCCTCTTCCTCTCTCCTTTCCCTTCTTCTTCTCCTCTCCTCCTTGTTGCTCTTCTACCTCCTTCTCCTTCTCTACCCACTTCTTCTTTCCTCTTCTCTCCCTCCTTTTTCTTCCCTCCTTCTACTTCTCTCCTCCTTCTACCTCTTATCCTCTCCTTCCTCTACTTCTTACCCTCTCCTCCTTCTTCTCTCTCTTTACTTCTTCTCCTTCACTCCTACTCCTTCACTCCTTCTAGAGCCCCCTTGACATTTCCAAGTGCCCCCGAGGGCTGTTGAAGACCCCCCAGCCCCAAGGAATAGCTAGCACAATTTTCAGTGCATTTTTAGGGGGCTAGGCTGATCTGGTCCCCGGCATTTTCCTGCTCCTCCTCGGCTTCCTGGGACTCTTGGCAACCTTCCCGAGCATTGCTTGACTCACCCGCATTAGTGCTTGACTCCCGGTGATCGATTCGAGAGCTTTCCCCTTTAGCCTTTGTTGTATACACAATCCCAGGACTGTCAAAATAGGGCAACACTTGACATTTACTGTTTGATGCTTCTTGGCATTGCCCATTTGATGCCTATTGATGCCCGATGTGATGGCTATTGATTGCCCGTTTGATGCCTATTACATGCATGACTTCTGGACCTATGAGATATCTCTTGTCTAATAGGTTATTGGTTTGATAGTTCTTGGTACCTTCTTGCCCCTGGAAACTCACTACTGGATGTATCTTGCTACTTGGCAGTTGTAGTGACATATGTATCAGTGATTGCTTCATTTTGGGACAATTTTACATACTACTGTCATTTAATACAACAAGCGTTTCTTCCTCTCCCTCCTTCTTGCTCTTCCACCTCCTCCTTCTTTTCTCACTCTTCTTCTACTCCTTCCTCTCACCTTCTTCTCTTTCCCTCTTCCTCCTCTTCTCTCTCTGTCTCTCTCTCACCTTCTTTCTCTTCTCCCACCCTCTTCTTCTTATCCTCTCATTCTTATTCTCTCTCTCTCCTCCCTTCTCTGACTCCTTCTTTTCACCTCCTCCTTCTCTCTCTCTCTCCTCCCTTCTCTTACTCCTTTTCACCTCCTCCTTCTCTCTCCCTCCTCCCTTCTCTCTCCCAATTCTTCTTTCTTTTCACTCATCCTCCTTCTCTCTCCCTCTTTCCTTTCCTTCTCTCTCTCTCCCTTTGTTGAGTGTTGAAATGACTTGTTTTTTGGCTGATTTTTGTTGTTTTTGAGAGCTGAATGGTTGATTTTAAGGGATGATTGATTGATTAGGAAGTGGTTTGAGAGTGTTTTGGATGATATTGATTGTGTTTTGGAAGATCATGATGTTTGTTGATGGTTCTGTGATGTTCTGATAGGTTCTGAATGGTTCTGTATACCTTCTGTTTTGTTCTGTTTTGGTCTGTTTTGTTCTGATTGTCTTCTGTAAGGAGGGATGGAGTATTGATTGATGAAGAATGAGATATTGTGAAAGCTTATTGAATGGTTTGTGAGAGTTTTGAATGGTTTGAGAATGAATTATGTAGTTTTGATGACCTTCTGTAACCTTCTGTAGGTCTTCTGTAGAGCTTCTGTTTCTGTTCTATTTCTGTTCTGTCTCTGTACTGTAGCTGTTCTGGTACTGTTCTGTAGACTGTTCTGTAAGTGTTCTGTGGAATGTATGTGTGATTTTGGGAAAGTTTTCTAGCCTTGGAAAGAGGTGAATACAAGTGCAAAAGAGCTGAAGGAAGTGGAAGAAGTAGCTGCTGAAGACTCAAGAGAAGACTAGAGTGAAGTGACAGTAGTGAGCTATGAAGAGACACTGTAGTGGCTCTGGTGACCTTTCATATCAGACATACCTCTTGGGAGGGGTATCCACGACCTAAGAGTGATTATTGAGAGTAATTTTTTGAGAGATTGTAGAGAGGATATGATGTATTATTGATGGAGTGTGTGAGAGAGAGTCAGATATAGCCAATTCTACTCAAACAGAGTGATTGTATATGAGAGATTGAGAGAGAAGACTATGAAGATATTGAAGATGAATACTATGTGATGTATTTCCATTCAAAGATGGTGTATTCCTTTGTTTTCTTTGTTCCATTGATGGATTTTGTGAAGATATTGAAGAATATGGTTGATTCTATTAAATCCGTGGGAGATCTACATGATGCTGCATGAAGATTTGTTGTGCCTGGTGTTCTTTTCTTCATTGTGATCATATGAAACATGATAAACAAGCTTGTTGATGTTACAAGATAGATTTTCTTGCAAGAGAATTCCCTTTTTCTTTGGTGTTCCTCTCGGGGCTCCATGTTTTTGGTGCGCAGCCGGGGAAACTTGCCATCAACAAGCACCAAAAGAGGCTGAAAATGAAGGAAATGGCATTGCCAAGAAGAGAAGAATTCAATGGATGATTGTGAAGTTCGTTCTTCCACTGAAGAGTTGTAATTCCTCATAATCAAAGCCATTTTCCACAAGAAGTTCATCCCACAATGGCGGAAACACATCACCATCATGATGCATGCTCTATGTGGTGGACAGTTTCCTCTTCCTGTTGAAGCAGCAGAAACTTGCATCTTGGTGGTAAACTGTTTGGGAACAAACTGAAGAGCAAAAACAGAGAGAATGAACATCCATGGAAAATTTGGCATTCATTGAGAAGTTTCCAGACAACATCAAGTGGGAGATTGTGAAGAAGCTTTAGGAGTCTTGGTCTGTAGAGGTTCACAAAGACAAGAAGGAAAAGAGTTGGAATTTGTTCGTGGATGCTCAACAGCAAGATACATGGGATGCTTGGTGTACTGATAATCTTCTGTTTGTTCAATTAGCAACCCACTGGAAGTTGGTAGACAGAGTGTTTTTCACAACATACACTATTGAAACCATTAGAAGCTGGCATTACTATGATGATGGCACCACCACAATGCTCAGACCTATGCATTTTGACACCTTCAGAACCGAATACCTTCCTCTGTGTAGTGGCATGAAAGCAGAATTCAGGGACGTTGAGAGGAAAGAAGTAGAAGAAATGTTGGCAAGAGAGTCCTCTAGAGACTGAGGCCTTCTGTTAACCCTCTGTGGAGCACTAACAATATAGTGGAGTCAACCCCCTGATGAATGACGCAATAAAAAGGCAAGCGTTAGAACGAGTCCAGAGGTACGTAAGAAGAGAGAAAGCAAGAATCAGAGCCGAGAGCGAGCTCGAAGCAGAAGCCGCCTTTGACGCCCTTGCGGAACTCTTTACAGAAGTCCCAATGGCACATCAAGCCCTTCCTCCTCCTGCTGGAGGTCCACTTCCAAGCCAGATCCGTCCTGGAAATATTGATGACAGACCAGCGAATGTAGTCCCATTGCCAGTTTTTAAGGGAGAGTACAATGAAGACCCCGATCTTCATGTAGCAGAGTTTATGGTAGCGTGTGTGGCTAACAATGCCAGAACCCCTGAGCATTGGTTAGCGATATTTCCCACCACTTTCAAGGGCGCGGCGTTTCAGTGGTATGATAGACAAGCAGCAGGAACTTTTGGCACATGGGACGACCTGAAGTTGGCCTTCCTCACTAAATTCAGGCGTGAAGGTTTTGAAGAGCGGATGAGAGAGGAATTTATGAACCTAAGTCAGTCCTCTGGAGAAAGAGTAGAAGCCTATGTCTCACGAATGGAATCCATCCTGAAGAGATGGACTAACCATAATCTAGATGATGGCATTCAAAAGGGGGTATTTCTCAGAGGATTACAACCAGAAGTTCGTAAGTTTGTGGAGCTGCAAAGACCAGCCACCCTGCAAGCTGCAACAGAAGGTGCAAGACTGTACGATGAAGTGGAAGCTAGATTAGCAATGAATACAGGAAGAGGAGTCCTACCTCCTCTGGTGCCAGGAATGATGTACCCACCAAATGCAGTCCCAGGGACTGTTCCCTATCCCTACCAACAGATGCCCCCGGTATCACAGTACAGTGCACCAAATCCACAGTGGCCACAATCCATGCCTCAAATGATGGTTCAACCACAACAACCATGGTCTCAACCAATTTCCTCAATGACAAGTCAGCAGCAACAGTGGAATCCTACCAACTGGAGCCAACAGCCAACAGTTCAAACAGGAGCTCTGAATCAGAACCAGAACAGAGACCCCTCTGTACCAGCCCAACCCGTTTATGCAGTAATTACAGAGACTCCTCAAAACCCTCCTGCCAGTACGTCAAGAGGAGAAAGCTTGAAGGATTATTTATCCAATTCAGTTGCAAACATAAAAAAGAAGTTGATGGATGTGATTACAGAACAACTACAGACGTTGAAAGTGAATACCGCTAGCATATCCAACGTTGCAGGAGCAGGAAGAGATGTGATGCGGTCAAATACTTGGTGTGGTAAGTGTCATCAAGCAGGTCATTTAGCCACTGAATGTACACGGAAACCAACCATCCCTGGAGCCTTCTGTTCCTACTGTTTGCGGAAGAATCATACAGAGGACATTTGCTCTCTGAAGGAGATGCATGATAGGAGAAGGAAGGAAGAAGACGCAAGATTCAACCTGCTGGAATTCAAAATGACCACACAAGATATTGGACCCAAGCCTAGAGAGTTTGGTCCTAATTTCGGACCCAGAAGATTTCCTTCTCAAAGTTACAGAGGAAGACAGTCTGGCGGTGGTCAGAGATCAGAAGTGGAGTGTTATAGATGCGAAGAAAAGGGCCACATCTCACCAAATTGTCCAAATCCTCGAAGGTCAGTGGACTACAAGCCCTTATGCAGTCGATGCAAAGGAGAAGGCCACACTGCAAAAGACTGTCCAAGCCCAGCCCCTGTGAAAAACAGTGCTACCGATAGTCCGTCCAAGGCCCAAGAGCCTACCTCCAATTTGGTAGAATTGGAAGTTGCTGCCATCACGTGTGCAAAGCAGAAGGAACCACCTACCCAGAAAGAAAATAATCCTCCTGCCAGAACAGTGAAGTTCAGTCTTCCACCAGAAGAACAGAACAGAACAGAGCCTAACAGTGCCGTACAGAGCCCTACAGAGCCACAGAGAGTTACAGAGACAGTTACAGAGGCAGGACCAGAGGTCCAGGAGGCAGAAGAGGAGGAAGTGCCACAAGTGGCAGAAGAAGTTCCTGTAATTCCTCTGATGGAAGGAAGAGGGAAAATGAAAATGGGTGTTGCCCCATTCCCTAACCGATTAGAAAAGCCAGTGGATCCTATTAAGGAATACGATCTAGTTAGAGATCTAGATACCTTTAAACCAAACCTCACATTTCGACAATTATTGATGTTGTCTCCCAGTTGCCGGAAAAGATTCAAAAGTATATTGACAAAAAGACGTGGTTTAAGGATTGCTCCCTCAACAGTAACAAAGTCCAACAAGGCTCCAGAGCCTGTAAAGGAAGTAGATGTGGCTAACACTTTCCTAGATCCGGGTACTCCAGAGACTGGCATATGGATAGAAGGTTGCTTCATCGCAAATGCACTGATTGATGGTGGTTCATCAGTGAACATTATGACGGATGTGACGATGAAGGATCTAGGCCTACAAGGTGTGCAACCAACCCAATGGCTCATCAGACTGGCGGATCAGAGTAGAATCAAGCCTTTGGGCATTCTCCCATATGTGAAGACTACTGTGGCGGGAAAAGATTATTGGCTAACCTATTTAGTGGTGAAGCCAAACTCTTATGGCACATCCTATCCTCTGTTACTAGGCAGACCATGGCTTTTTGAAGCCCGAGCAAGGACGGATTGGTTTAAAGGAACTTTGACCTTGGGCAGAGGACCCAACAAAGTGGTGCTGAAACTGTATGGTTCTCAAAAAGGACATGGATCCACCTCCTTGGAATTATCTTCTGATTCCCCTAACGAGGCTACGGATGGAACATCAGCAGACGAAGATGCTGTCAAACAGATCCTTCCCAAGAAAACAATGGCACATTCTTTAACAGTGGATACTGTAAGCCGACTTCCAAAAGATGCAAAGCCATTATCAATGGGTGAATACTTCCTGCCAGAACCAGGCATGACTTCTGAAATCACCTCTGACAGTGAGATAGAGGCATGGATGTACTGCTCTCCCTGTTACATGGTCACAGCAGCAGCAGAAGCAGACGCAGAGACAGAGGCAGAAGAGGAACCAGGGAATCTGTTCTTCTGTTACAGAGCTCCTACAGAGACAGAAGCAGAAGCAGAAGCAGAAGCAGAAGCAGAAGCAGAGACAGAGACAGAGACTGAAGAGGATGGATATGATATGGACGAAGAAGATTATGAAAGTGAGCCAGAAGAGTCTATCCCACTTGAAGAGGATACATTTGAAGAAGAAGTTCCAGAAGTATCAGAAGCCGATGAGCTCATGCTATGGGACAGAATGATGATGATACCATTTGGTCTGGTAAATGGATCTTCTCATATGCAAAACCTTTATAAGAAATGGATTAAGAAGCACAAGCCGTCTTTCAAGTGTGGCTCCTGCCGTCCTAACCTATTTTTGCCGAAGAAAGATGATGATGATGCACCGTGCCAACAAGCACCAGTCCCACCAACCCAACAGGCATCAGAGGGTCCCTGTTATGTGACGTTCCTGGATGTATCTTCAGAAGATGAGTCTTCAAGCCAAGAGGTAATTAACTTTGAAACCAAACCCGGAACGGCTCTAATCCCATTCCAACGTCTTAAGGAGCAACCTAAGTCTCCACCAAAAGAAGAAGTTGGTTCTAGTGGGACATCAGAAGAGGACATCACTCCCTTGAAGGAGTCAGATCTCTACCCAGAAGCAGTCCGCGGGACCTTCATCCGTGAAGTAGAAGGTGAAAGGCAGTTAACCTTTGTGGATTCAGAAGGCACTGAACGCCACTTGAAGGTGGGTAGCAGTCTCCCAGAAGAGGAGTTGTCAACTTTGTACAATTTGTTGAAAGAGAATTTGGACGTGTTTGCGTGGTCTTACAAAGACCTAAAGGGGATTGATCCCACAATATGTCAACATCATATTGACTTGGAGCCTGATGCCAAGCCAGTACGGCAACGCCAGAGGCGAATGAACCCGAATTATTCCACATTGGTGAAAGCGGAGCTGCTGAAGCTTCTGGAAGCCGAGTTCATCTATCCAGTGGCAAACAGTGAATGGGTTTCACCCATCGTGGTTGTACCCAAGAAGAATGGCAAACTGCGAATATGTGTGGATTTCCGAAAGCTTAATTCCAAGACGAAGAAGGATCATTTTCCTATCCCTTTCACAGACCAACTGTTGGACACAGTGGCAGGACATGAGATTTATTCCCTTCTTGATGGATTTAGTGGATACAATCAAGTCCAAATCGCAGAAGAAGACCAATCCAAAACAACCTTCACCACAGAATGGGGGACCTACGCTTACCGAGTGATGCCATTTGGGCTCTGCAATGCCCCTGCTACTTTCCAACGCGTCATGATGGCTGCATTTCAAAATCATCTGCACGACTTTATTGAAGTATATTTGGATGACTTCTGTGTCTACAGTTTGATCAGTGAACACTGGGGACATTTGGAGCAATGCTTTGATCGATGCCGGGAGTATGGGATTTCCCTCAACCCCGACAAATGCATCTTTGGGGTCTCTTCTGGAGTCCTGTTGGGCCACATTGTCTCTGCACAAGGGATATCAACAGACCCTGCAAAGATTGAAAAGATTGCAGCTCTGGCAGCACCCACCAACCTCAAACAGTTGAGGGGATTCTTAGGCCATGTGGGTTACTACAGAAGGTTCATAGCCCATTTTGCGACAAAGGCAACTTCCTTGCACAAGCTCCTGCGGAAAGATGCAGAGTTTACTTGGACGAAAGAATGTGACAAAGCCTTCCACACTCTGAAGCAGTGTCTGATAGAGGCACCCATTCTGCAACCTCCTGATTGGACGAAAGAGTTCCATGTACACACTGATGCATCAATTGAAGGCTTAGGTGCTGTCCTCTGCCAAAAGGGCTCCTCAAAGTTGGATCAACCGATCTATTATGCAAGCCGAAAAGTCACTGATAGGGAACGAAACTGTACAGTGACAGAGCTGGAGTGCTTGGCAATGGTGTTTACCCTGGAGAAGTTCCGCCATTACCTCCTATCCACCCACTTTAAATTTTATGTGGATCATGAGGCCCTGTCCTTCTTGATGAACAAAGCAGATGTGAAAGGACGAATGATGAGATGGCTCCTTTTATTCCAGGAGTTCGACTTTGAGGTGATTACTAAGCCTGGTCGTTCCCATGTTCTGGCTGATCATCTGTCGCGTATCCCACAAACTGCAGACGAGGAGCAGGATGATCCAGACCTCCCTGATGCTTCCCTATTCTTGGTCGAAACTGTAACTCCCTGGTATGCGGATATTGCCAATCTGCTGGCAACCCAACAGTACCCTCCTAGGTATTTCTAGTCGGGAAAGGAAGAAGCTCATGCTAGAATCAGCCCCATACATCCTGCTAGGCGGTGCATTGTACAAGAAAGGCAAAGATGAAGTACTCAGAAGATGTGTTGCAGGAGATGAGATTGGGATTGTTCTGAAGGCTTGCCACGACGAGCCATGTGGAGGTCGCTTTGCAGGAGAAGCTACGGCCAGGAAGGCTCTGCTAGCAGGATATTGGTGGCCTACCATTCACAAAGATTCCTATGATTACTGTAAAAGATGTGATGCTTGTCAAAGAATGGGGAAACCCACCAAGACAAGTGCCATGCCATTGCAACCTATCCTTCCCTTGAAGCCGTTTGAGAAGTGGGGCATTGACTTCGTAGGTCCAATCGATCCTCCTACCAGAAGGAAACAGAACAGATACATCCTCGTATGTACGGATTATGTCACAAAGTGGTGTGAAGCTAAAGCCCTCAAGCGGGACGATGGTAACAGCGTGGCCCTGTTCATGTACGAGAATATCATCACCCGTTTTGGCAGTCCCTTAGAGCTGGTAAGTGACAGAGGCACGCATTTCCTCAACAAAGTCATGGAAGAGTTGACAGAGTTGTATAAGATCCGCCATCGCAAGTCTACTCCCTATTACCCCAGAGCCAATGGCCAAGTCGAAGTCACCAATCGCATCCTCTGCTCGATTCTGACAAGGACGATTGCCGCAAATCGTCGTGATTGGGATGATCGACTTACAGAGGCCCTCTGGGCGTACAGAACCTCCCATAAAGCAGCAACGGGACAAACACCTTTCCAGTTGGTGTATGGTACAGAAGCAGTTTTTCCTGTTGAACTGGAGCTACCCTCTTTGAGAGTAGCTATCAAAGAGCGTTTGGGGGATGATGATTCACTGCAACGCCGTCTCCTGCACTTGGAATGTTTGGACGAAATTCGTAGGATGGCTCTACAGTGCATGGAAGCCACGCAAGCTCGACGTAAGGCTTACCATGACAGTTTCATCAAGCACAAGGAGTTCAAAGAAGGTGATTTGGTCTTAGCCTATGATTCACGATTTGGCAAGTTTCCTGGCAAGCTCCAACAGCGGTGGATGGGCCCCTATAAGGTACTTGCAGTCAACCCTAATGGCTCTGTCCAAATACAGACCGTTGATGCCTCCGATGATCCCTTTCTGATTAATGGATATCGCCTGAAGAAGTACTTCCCTCCTTGGGGATCTTGACAATTACAGACACTTGATCCTTTCCCTCGTTGGTGCGGCATTGTACTTCTTATGATGCCACTTCTGATAGCCGTTCTTCAAACACTCCTGATGAAGTGGACGCAACCCTCTGTCCCCTCAAATCCCCCTTCCAGTCTTGATTTCTTATCCTCTATTTTCCACCAGCATCAGTGGAGAGGTTGGTTCTGACACATGGTTTTTCCACCATTCCCTTGTTCAAAGAAAAAAAAAGAGAGAGAAAAACAAAATATATCGGTCATGGGAGAAAAGGACTTAGGTCCCTGTCATGCCGACCTATCCTTCGAGAAAAGGCGGAAACACCCTCGGGCATAGGGGAAAATAAAGAGAAAAAAAAAACAAAGAAGAGAAAAAAAAACAAACAAACAAATCTGTTATGAGAGAAAAGGAAGCAATTCCCTGTCATAGCGGGCCTCGTTCCAAGAAAAGGTGATAAACACCCTTGGGCGAGAAGCTGGCTGTGGAAAAGGTGGTAACACCCAGCAGTCCAGAAAGTGGATTCATTGATTGATATCCCTCGGATCTAACTCCGAAGCTGCCTCCCTTGGTACGCTGTGTCCTGGGTCTCTCTGCAAAGTGACTACCTGTCCTCTAGTAGACGACATGTTCCTATCCAACACAATGTTCGATTTGATGGCTACCTCCCTGGGTACGCCTCTTCAACAACTGATGACGCGATCTTCATCGACAACCCCTTGAGTGATGTGAGCTTTCATCCTAACCGGATGGGGACGTGAGTATGGTTGCCCTCTGTATCTATCAACAGAGAGTGAGACAGAGGGTGGGGCAAGAGACCAGTCTTTTCCCTTCCAATCGAATGAGAGGTGAGAAGTATGAATGAAGTGTTGCACGCACGGGATGGGCCTCTCAATGCACAAAGCACGATTTGTTTCTGTGCACTGCACCATAAGGCTCCCTGGCCTTCCTTCTCGCACCGTATGCCGACACAGGGCGGGATGCACAGTTGCACCATCAAATGCGCACAAGGCATACAATCTTTGCACAAGTGACTGTGAGGATTACATCAATGGGTTTCAGGAAAAGGCTGCCCTCCTGTATCTATCAACAGAGAGTGAGACAGAGGGTGGGCTGAGTGTGACAGGAGTTTCTTCAATCATTTACCGAGAGGTGAGATTGAGGGACGTTACGACACTTGGAGTCAGGTATGTTTCTGTTTCCCTATGCACCCACGGGATGGGTCTTTACCATCAACACAAACCACATCATCCTGTTCTGTACACGGCATTGTAAGGCTCCCTTGCCTTCCTCCTTGTACCTATGCCAGACGGGTTAGACGCACTAATGCACCATCAACCGTGCACCCTGGCATACTCCTTTCTACACCATTTCCCCCTTGTCGATTCCTCACCCGGGTATGAGATATGGGTTTTAATCATTCTTTCTCGAGTGATATTAGTCATGGGGCGAGTGACTGTTCTTTCATTTCAATTGAGTGACTGTGAGTTGAGTGCAATATCCCTCATCGACAACGAATTTCCTGCGATTCCTTCCATCAGCTACCTCCCTGGGTGCTGCCGCGTGGTCCCTGCCATGACGAACGTGTGCCAAGCAGATGCCTTGGTCCCTCTAGCGCCGACAACAACACTGGACGTGCCATCGACACTCAACCTTGATTTTGGACGAAATGGGCCAAGTTTTTCTAACCCTCCCATTTCTGTTTCTTAGTGACGGTCATGTTTTAAGTGTGGGGAAGTTAGTGGATGGTCTATGGCGTGGTTCTAGGTCCCTAATGCTCGGTTAACCCTATCCGTTAAGGTCTTAAGTGTGGGGACGCGTCCCTGCGCGTCTACATTGCATATCCATTTGCATATGCCTTATTTTGCTCATGCATGTATACCATGACTTGCTTTTACCCTCCTGGGGTCCCTTCCCACCCACCCGGTTATGTTCCACCCACCCTTGGGGCTGTTCCCTTGCAGTTTTCCTTCATTCCCTGATTTTGAGGTCCTTCTATGTGAATGCACCCTACGTTCACTTAAATCCACATCCCACCTTATAGCCCTGTTTCTCCCATTGAACGGTCCATTTTTCCTTTTTACCTACCCCTATTCCGGTGCACGGTTTGTGAGTTATTAATTTTTGAAGCATTTTACGCAATTTAGCCGGTTTTCCATGTGAACGCGCTTTTCTTGCTTCGAAACCGTGATTTGACGTCATAACCCTGACCAAAGCTTTTACCTTGAGATTTTTCCTTTTTATTCTGCATCATTCCGATACACGGTTTGTCCGTTATTAATTTTCCGGTTTTTTAAGACTTTTTCGTGTGTATTTTTGACATTTTTCCATGTGCACCTGCCCTATTTGTATCGGAATTCCAATTTGATTTGACAGCCGTGCCCCCTATTCCTTCCCCTACCTTTTTCCTTTTTCCTCCACCCTTTTTCAACGTTCGGATTTTTACTTATTAATTTTTAAATGCGATTTCGGGAGTATTTTTGGAGTTTTTCACATGTGAACCCCTCCTATTTCCGCCGGAACTGCGTTTTAACATGATAACCCTGTGCCACCCCTTCCTGCGCACATTTTTCCTTCTTACTGCATGTCATTCCAGTGACCGGTTCGTCCGATATTAATTTCCGATCCCATTTTCGGGTTTGTTTTTTGGGTTTTTCCCATGTGAACGCGTCTTATCTCAGTCGGAATTATGTTTTGATATGATAGGATTGTCGGGAACATCTTTCTGCACAGTTTTCCTTTTTTCCACACCTCATTCTGATGCACGGATCTTTCGATATTAATTTTTAAATTGCGTTTTTGGTTCGTCTTTTTTTGTGTTTTTTGCACGTGAACGTCCTTTCTCCTCCCGGCACCCCCGTTCCGTATTTTTCCTGTTTCCCTCCTGTCGTCCTGCCCACTTTTCGTTTTTACGATATTTCGTTTTGACATCCGGATTGGGAGTTATTAATTTTTCTGTATTTTTGTGTTTTTTCTCGCGCTCGTTTTGCGCGTGAACGCGCCCTTTTTCAATTTAATGCGTCTCCACGCGCCTCGGTCGTGTTCGCGTACCCCGTACCGTCATCCCCGCGTCATTTCAATCCCGTCACGGCAAATTTTTTTACCCCGCCCCGCGCACGTGCGCGGGACGGGGATCCGCCTCCTCTTGACCCCGCCCATCCTCCTTAGCCCCTGCCCACCCCAACCTGCCCGCCCACCTCTTTTTGAAAAAAAAAAGAAAAAAAAACACAAACAAACGACACCCCCTCCCGCTAACCGTCTTCCCCCACTCTCTCTCTCTCTCTTCTCTCTCTTTCTTCTTCTTTCTCTCTCTCTCTCTCTCTGCGTTATTTCTCCTTCTTCTCTCTTCCACGCCTTCTCCTTCTCTCTCCCTTCTTCTTTCTTCTCTCTCCTCTCCCTTCTCTCTCCTCCTTCTCTCCTGCCCGCCATCGCCCTCTCCTCCCTTCTTCCTTCTCTCCTCCCTCTTGTTTCTTCCTCCTCTCCCTCTCTTCCTTCTCCTTCCCCCCTCCACGACCTCCCTCCTCCTCTTCCTCCCCTTCTCCTTCCTCTCCTTGCCCGCGCCGCCACGTCGCCGCTGCCGTCGCCCGCCGCCGTCGTCTGCTGCAGCGCCGCCGTCGTCTGCTGCAGCGCCGTCATCCGCTGTCGCCTCCCCCGTCGTCCGCCGTCGCCGCCCGGCCCACGTCGCCGCCGCCCGCACCGCCACGTCGCCGCTGCCGTCGCCCGTCGCCAACTCCCCCTTTCTCCTCCACCTCCAACCTCCATCTCTTCCACTCCCTCCCTCCAAGGTAACTAACTAACTTAACCTAATACTAACTAACTTAACCTAAGCTACTTAGACCTTAGTTAAACACTGACTTAACTAACTTAGTTAAACACTGACTTACCTAACCTAGTTAAACACTAACCTAACTGACTTAGGTAGACTTGCCCTAACTGACTTAGGTAGACTTGCCCTAACTGACTTAGGTAGACTTGACCTAATTGACTTAGGTCGTGTAGACTTAACTGATTAGCTTAACTTACCTGACTTATGCCATGTGACTAATGTGATTAATGTGATTAATGTGACTTACTTAATCACAACATTCCTTTTTCCATAAAAAATTTTCAAAACAATTTCTAAAAATTCCTTCTGTCTTTTGTTAATTTTTGGACCTTTGTCTGCTAGGAATTGCCTTTCCTATAATTTTAGAAAAATCCATCTTTCCTAAAATTACCCATAAATTGCCAAAACAATAGGAAAAATCATTTAAAAATTGTAAAAAAATTGTAAAAAATTCTAAAAACCTTCTAAAAAATTTCCCTCACCTCCCTTGCTCATTTTCCATTTATTCCAACATTAAAAAATCACAACTAAAAATAAAATAAAATAAATAAAAATAAATTAAAAAACCAACATAAACCAAATTAACACATCTGCTAAGGTGTTATTTGTTGTTTCATCAGTGCTTTTTGCTTTTTCTTTACTGGGACTCTTCCGTGCGCATTCCTGCATTTCATACACACCCTTCCAGGTATTTATTTTCTGTTATTTATTTATTTATTTATTTTCCCCCTTAATCACAATTAATTGTTAAAATAAATTCTTTAATTCACCCACCGTTTCCACGTGCATTCGCGCTAAACACACATTTTTTTTAATTAAAATAAACCAGCCGTTCACTTAGCACGCGCTACGTGCGCTACAGAGGCACTCTAAAATTTTAATTAAAATAAACCAGCCGTCACATGAGCACGCGCTGGCAAAAAAGCGCTCCACATCACCTTAATTTATAATCAATGAATTGCATTTAGAGACCCAGTCGGGAATCGAAGTCCGGGAATCGTATAAATGCACCGGTTTCACCTAATAATTGGTAATTAAATTTATAATAAGGAACCGCCGTTTTCTTATTAAGGTTTATCACCTAATAAAACTTCACCCATTTTTAATAATTGATTAAAATCAACCCTTCATTAAATTAATTCCCCCCTCACTGCACTTAATCCCCTTTTTAATGAAGCGTTTCGTGGGATGGGTTTACGCAGTTCTTAGTGTTGTTTTCCATGGTCCAGTCTTGGTTCTATTACCGATGTCGTATTGATATGTGCCGGATATGGTATGGTTTTGGTTTCATGTCTTAGTTACGGTTACGGGTACGGTATGTAGTATTTTATTTTATTGCCTGATACGGGGTTCAGGGTGTTTGTTTGAAGCATCGCATGAAGCTTTCGGTCGCATTTGTCTCAAGGTCATGTCAAATTTTTTCTAGGATGTGGTTTGCCTGGGGTTAGTAGGTCGTGTCACGTCTTACTTGGTAATTCTCTTATCCTTGGTTTTTGTCTGTTGGTTTGCAGGCATTCTCCTTGATTGTTTGTGTTTGTGGTGTGTGTGTAACCATCTGAATGGCGCCTTCTCATGCTCCTCCCCCTATCCAGTACGTCCCACTAGTTAGTCGGGATTACTCGTCCCTACTTACTTTTGAGCCCCTCACGAAGGCAGGACTTGCTGCTTTTGTGGCCACTCCTTTTCCATTACTTCCAGAGGATCCGTCCGTATGTGATGAGTTCCTGGCCTCTTACAGCAAGAAGACAGGAGTAGTCCAAGGCATGTCTATGACATTGACGTCTCGCGGCTTAGGGAAGGCTCTGTCCTTACCCTCCCAAGGAGAACCTTTTGTGACCACTCGACAGCTCTTCTCTAATGAAGAGATTCTCAAATTGTTGCAGAAGCAGACAAGGGAAGTCCTTGATGTTAAGAAAGTGATAAACTCTTCAGGAGTTTCGTTTTCTATGATCACTGATTCCGTATGGAAGACAATGTGCCAGTTCCTTCAGGACAGATTCATGCCTGCCAAAACGCTGTCCCACTATTTGTCCAAAGAGCTTTTCACAGCTTCCAGGATGGTGCTAAAAGGAGTTGCCATTGATTGGAGCACCTACCTCCTTACTAAGATGGATCAGCATTTCGTTAAAGTCACGAGGGGTAATGTTACCAATGTTACCTATGGATCATATTTGTCTGCCTTCTTGACCTATTCAGGTTTACAGAAGACTGTGCCTCCACCTCCTCCATCAGATCCAGTACCTCCTCCTCCACCTTCAGAAGAGTCAGCACCTATTGACATTGAGGATGATGATTCTCCGCCTCCCCTGGTCATACAGCGCAAACGCTTGAAGAGGGTAGCGGATAAAGCCCCTGCTGTACTTCCCTCAGTGTCTATCCCTGCTACTTCTAGCAGTGAACTCCCTGGGTATCTCACTTGCAATAACCTATTCAGGGCACATAGAGAAGGATCCTTGGAGATCTCAGTTCCTTCCCTGAACAGTCTCGTCTTAGGAGATGCGATTCCTTTCCTCTGCAAGGATATTCAAAGTTCCATTGAGTTGTCAGTGACAGCCTGTGTTCAACAGTTGTACGCATCTTTCTATGAGGAGCTCATGCAGTCCAAAGACCAGTTGCATACGGCAACATCTGAGTTAGCTTCTGCTAAGGATACCCTAGCAGATCTATTTAAGCAAATGGAACAGCAAACCCAACTGGTTGCCACTCAAAGTGATGAGATTTCTTCATTAAAGACCCAGTTATTCGAGGCTCAGTCACAGGTTACTAGCCTTTCAGTAGAGAAGGAGAGGATGTCCAGTGAAGCGAAAGAATTCCAAATTCTCTTAGATGACAAGCTTTCAGCTTTACAGATGGCTAATGACACAGTGGCCAACCAAGCCTCCCAAATCCAGCAGTTGCAAGATCAGCTTGCAAAGTCCCGCTCTGTTCCTCCAAGCCCTCCTGTTCCATTCATTCCTTCTCTTTCACAGCAGGACTTGGCTGCCCTACAGAGACAGGCTACTTTGTGCCCTCTATTCCAAGACAAAGTGGAAAGATTGCAGTCCAGAATGGACTTGTTATGGTCTACCTTTGAGCAGTTTCAGGAATATGTCTTACCTGACCATTCTTTCTTTGTCCACTACCATTTACAGAAGCTGGTCTTCTATATGAAGCTTTCCACGATGGATTTACCTTTTCCAGAGGATGGCTGGAGTGGGGCTTGGTCTGTTGAGTTGTTGACAGAGGTAGTTAGAATGCTCTTTGAAGATTCTGTCACGCCAGACACCATGCTGATGGCATACATGTATCTCCGAGGAGATTTGTTAATTCCAGATGAGGTAGATATGGCATGGTATGTGGGGGATGTGGTCTTACAGGCTGTTCTCTATGTCAATCATTTGGAGTTGTGCATAGCTGATATGTTCCAGAGTTATTCCTCCAAAGTGGCTGATTGTCAGGATAATTCGTGGCATCCCATGATTGAGTCAGTGGTCCTCAATCAAAGACAAAACACAGCTCCTACCTTTGTACAGAGTACTAACCAACTGAGGATGGATCTCTTAACCCATCTTTCCAAACATAATCCATTTGATGCTACTTTCTTTGATGCCTATCATAGACGATCTCTCTTGGGACCTTCTGTTCCTACCCTCCTTTATTACCAACAATTGGCTCACCGTTATGCTATATATTTTTCCCTTTGTCAAACTCATTCCACAGTAATTTTACCACTTCTTTTCCAACCTTCTAATTTTCCTCAAATTCCCATTTTCACTTACTGTTCCTTTATTGAGGATAGGGTATTTTCCCCTTCTCCACCTTGTCCTTCACCCCTCATTAATGTACCCTCCACATTTCCTATTTATCAATTAACACCGTTCCTTAGTGATTCCTTACAAATTTCTGCCACTCCTTCTTTAACCTTTTCTTCTTTTTATGATTTTTCTTATCCTTCCCTACATCCACTTTCCCTTATTCCACTACCCTCTCCTAGCACTTCCATATCTCAACCACCTCAGTTGGTTAGTGACTGTGCCGGTTTTGATACTCAGATTTCCAGAAGAAGGGGATGGAGTTCGGATGATTGCCTTACAGGACCGCAAATTAATTGGCCAGTAATTCCAGGGGAATGGACAGTTTCAAGTCAAGCTTATCAAAACTATGTTCATTTTGCCCAACAATATTCACAGTCTGCAGATCCCTCAGTGAGATTAACTGCTCACTTTGCTTGGTACCTGGCGTATATGCATAGGCACTCCCATACTGATTCAAAGCCTATCCCAAAGTTGTGCATGAATGTCAATGTTAGCATTGATTCCCAACAGTTGGAGATACTGTATTTTCATGCCCTCTGTTTGCCTAGCAGATACCTGGTCCTATTGGAAAGGATGTGCTGTCTCCAATTTTTCCAAAATCCTCCTAAAAACTTTGTAGATGAATCCTTATCTATGGATCGATTCAGACAACATCAATCTTTTAAGAGGGATCATCTTCATTGATGCCTTTCCAATGTATGGTGCAAGCTTTTTAATGCCAAAACTCTTCTTTTTGAGGAAGTCATTCAGATGGTTGTGTTGTGTATTAGTGTTGTGAGTTCATTTATGTCAAACGAACGTGGTGGTTTCCTGTTGGATTTTGTGTACGAGCTATGTTTTGGAGATTTGTCGAGATGGGTTCGTGGTTGGAGAGTTGAAGAAGATGAAGATGATGAAGAAGAAGCAAACTCTTATATCCTTTACAAATTTGTGATGATTTTTTTTGCTACGAGGTGTTAATGTATAAAAGGTTTTCCTTTCTTTGTATTTTTATATCAGAAACAGGTTATAAGTTGGGGTCGTGGTGGATGGATTCTTTTTGAAAAGATATTGAAGATCAAAGTTGAGCTTTTCAATGAACTTGTATTCCCTTTTTCCTGGGTCGCGAGGACGCTTCCTTATTAAGTGTGGGGATATGTTGAGTGTTGAAATGACTTGTTTTTTGGCTGATTTTTGTTGTTTTTGAGAGCTGAATGGTTGATTTTAAGGGATGATTGATTGATTAGGAAGTGGTTTGAGAGTGTTTTGGATGATATTGATTGTGTTTTGGAAGATCATGATGTTTGTTGATGGTTCTGTGATGTTCTGATAGGTTCTGAATGGTTCTGTATACCTTCTGTTTTGTTCTGTTTTGGTCTATTTTGTTCTGATTGTCTTCTGTAAGGAGGGATGGAGTATTGATTGATGAAGAATGAGATATTGTGAAAGCTTATTGAATGGTTTGTGAGAGTTTTGAATGGTTTGAGAATGAATTATGTAGTTTTGATGACCTTCTGTAACCTTCTGTAGGTCTTCTGTAGAGCTTCTGTTTCTGTTCTGTTTCTGTTCTGTCTCTGTACTGTAGCTGTTCTGGTACTGTTCTGTAGACTGTTCTGTAAGTGTTCTGTGGAATGTATGTGTGATTTTGGGAAAGTTTTCTAGCCTTGGAAAGAGGTGAATACAAGTGCAAAAGAGCTGAAGGAAGTGGAAGAAGTAGCTCCTGAAGACTCAAGAGAAGACTAGAGTGAAGTGACAGTAGTGAGCTATGAAGAGACACTGTAGTGGCTCTGGTGACCTTTCATATCAGACATACCTCTTGGGAGGGGTATCCACGACCTAAGAGTGATTATTGAGAGTAATTTTTTGAGAGATTGTAGAGAGGATATGATGTATTATTGATGGAGTGTGTGAGAGAGAGTCAGATATAGCCAATTCTACTCAAACAGAGTGATTGTATATGAGAGATTGAGAGAGAAGACTATGAAGATATTGAAGATGAATACTATGTGATGTATTTCCATTCAAAGATGGTGTATTCCTTTGTTTTCTTTGTTCCATTGATGGATTTTGTGAAGATATTGAAGAATATGGTTGATTCTATTAAATCCGTGGGAGATCTACATGATGCTGCATGAAGATTTGTTGTGCCTGGTGTTCTTTTCTTCATTGTGATCATATGAAACATGATAAACAAGCTTGTTGATGTTACAAGATAGATTTTCTTGCAAGAGAATTCCCTTTTTCTTTGGTGTTCCTCTCGGGGCTCCACCCTTCTTCTTTCTCTTCCTTCACCCTCTCATTCTTATCCTCTCCTTATTCCTTTTCTCCCCATGGAAAAAAGCAACAAGGGGGGTGGGAAACAGCTTGTCTGGGCGCAGTGGTAGGAGGCTGTTTATCTGGGGGGTCCAGGGGGTCCCACGTTTGCAATCAAAAGGGGGGTTGACCAGGACTAAAGGCCCCAAATGGCCTATGTGAAGTTGATGGGGGGGGGGGGGGGGGGGGCAGGGGAACTGGGTGGCAGAGCAGCTGCCACAGAGCTACTATTGTAGTCCGTCACAGGGGGGAAATACCCCATTCAAAAGGATGCAGGGAGGTGGAAAACGCACTCTAGGCGATGGGGGTTGGCTGCAGATGAGGCCTTAGGGGGGTGATTGGCACAATCAATAGCAAGGGGATTGTGCAGCAGGATGGTGGCTGACGTGAGATGGGCATAGCCTCTTTTCCTAGGGAGGGGAGAAGCTGTCCCCTTATATAGGGGAGGGGAGGGGATGGTTGGCATGGCCACCCTCCACTTGGAGGGTGCATGCCTCCCCTGCCAATCCACCACTCCCACTCCCTCTCCCCTTCCCCGACTGCTATCGACGAGGAGATAGAGGAGGGGAGTAAAAAAAAATTGAGTTTTTTTAAATAATTTTTTTCCTTTTCCTTTAATATTTAAGGGGAGGTTCCTATGCCCCTTACATTCTCTCCCCCTTAGAGGAATCGAGATGTCCTCATCTCGAGAGGACCTGGGGGTAGTATTG
The DNA here is from genome assembly GCF_053477565.2 of Lygodium microphyllum. Taxonomy (NCBI): domain Eukaryota; kingdom Viridiplantae; phylum Streptophyta; class Polypodiopsida; order Schizaeales; family Lygodiaceae; genus Lygodium; species Lygodium microphyllum. The sequence continues at coordinate 87,913,545 of NC_141155.1, forward strand.
GTTGAGAGTATCTTCGTCCATCTAGGTGGCATCCTCTTTGGGATAATCTTCCCACTGGATGAGGTATTCTCCCAAGTTCCTTGACCTGAAATGCCTCTCCCTGACATCCAGGACTCTATCAGGCCATAGCTCAAGGACTCCTTGGCTAGGCATTACAACTTGCTGATCATCAAGTACATGATTTGGATTAGGTAAATACTTTTTCAATAGGCTAACATGGAATACATTATGAACTTTTAGGGTTGTGGGTAGCTGTAGTCTGTAAGCATTAGATCCTAGGCACTTAGTGATCTTATAAGGTCCACAATACCTTGGACTTAGCTTCTTGTACTCTCCCAAGGATAGTGTACTCTTTTTAGGGTGTACGCGGATGAAGACCATATCACCTTCAATGAAGGATCTGTCTTGCCGTTTTAAGTCCACGTAAGCCTTCTATTTGTCCTTGGCGGCTTGGATGTCTTGTCTTATTGATTTGATTTGGTCATCCATGTCTTCTAGAATCTACTTTGAAGCTTCAACCCTCAAGGTTGGATCTAAGAAGCTCAAAGGAGTACAACAATCGTGCCCATACAATGCTTGGAAAGGGGTCATCTGAATACTTTGTTGGTAAGAAGCATTGTAGGCAAACTCAACCAGTGGCAAATATTGAATCCACTTTTTGGGTTCACGACAATAGTGTGCCCTAAGCATATCTTCAATGACTTGGTTGACTCGTTCTGTTTGACTATAGGTTTGGGGATGGTAAGCTGTACTGAAATAGAGTTCAGTCCCAATGGCCTCGAAGATAGCCCTTCAGAAGTGTGATGTGAAGAGAGAGTCATGATCACTAATGATTCTTATGGGTAACCCATGCAGTTTGAATATCTCCTTGATGAATAATCTTGGGATGTTTGAGGCTTTATAGTTTGTCTTGACAGGGATAAGATGTGCAACCTTTGTGAGCATATCTACTACAACCATAATAGAGTTGTATCGTCCATGAACTTGGGGTAGGCCAACCACAAAGTCCATACTAATGAATTCCCATTTCATTTGGGGAATGTCAAGTGGTTGCAATTTCCCTGGCATTTTGACATAATCTGCCTTAATGCATTGACAATACAAACATTCCATGACATATTTGAGAACGTCACCCTTGAGCCTATCCCAATAATAGCTCTTCCTAACCACATTAAGGGTCTTGGCATAGCAAGGATGTCCTGAGAAAGAGGAGTCATGGGCTTCCCAAAGTATCTTTTGCTTGAGAGATTGGCTTGTGGGGATACATAATCTCATCCTAAAGTAGACAAGTCCATACTGACAGAGAATTCTTGATACTTCGTCTTTAGCTTCAAGTCTTGATCTTTGATGGGGATCTCCCTTAGAAATTTCTGATAGACTGGGTCATGACATGCCTCTTCTCTAGCTAGCTCAAGAATTGGGTTGTTTGGCATTGATACCTTTGTGGCTAGAGATCTTGCTACTGATGGATCTTGCAAAATCAGAGAATTTAGAAATGCCTTACGACTGAGTGCATCGAAAACTACATTCTCCTTTCCAGGCCAGTATTTGATTTCAAAAGCATATTTTTCCAGCACTTCAATCTATCAACATTGCCTCATATTGAGCTCATTCTGGGTGAAAATCCATTTAAGACTCTTCTGGTCCGTCACTAAGGAAAATTTGTTACCAAGCAAGTAATGTCTCCAAAGTTTGAGAGCATGGATTATAGCCAACAGCTCCAGATCATGGGTAGCATAATTCCTTTCATGGCTCTTCAGTTTCCTTGAAGAGTATGCTACGGGATGACCTTCTTGTATAAGCACACATCTTAAGGCAAGTGCGCTAGCATCAGTTACCACTTCAAACTCCTTAGTAAGATCAGGAAGTTTCAGGATGCGTGTTGATACCAAGCTTTGCTTTAGTTTGTCACAGCTGGTCTGTTTAGCAGGTGACCATAAAATTGCTACTTGCTTCTTTAGTAGATCAATCAGAGGCGGTGCAATCAAAGCATAGTTTTTGATAAAGATCCTATACCATCCTGTCAATCCAAGAAAACTACGTATTTCTTTAACAAAAGTTGGTGTTGGCCATTCCAGAACATCTCTGACCTTGGCCGGGGATCCACTGAAATTCCTTCCGTTGATACAATGAATCCCAAATATTCAATCTATCACTTGAAAAATGCACACTTCTTCTTCTTGACGTAAAGCTTGTGTGCTCTCATTGTTTCAAGAACAATGCAAAGTTGGGGTTCATGATCTTTTTCCTGCTTAGAGTAGACTAGGGTATCGTCAAAGAAGACGAGTACAAAGTCATCAAGATAGGGCCTAAAGATATCATGCATTAACCTGTTGAAGGTAGGAGAAGCATTTGTCAGTCGGAATGATATCACTAGGAATTCAAAGTGTCCATACCTTGTGCTGAATGCAATATTTGGGATATCTTCTTCCTTGATCCTTATCTGATAATATCCAGACCTGAGATCTATCTTAGAGAAGATCTTCACACCTTGAAGACAGTTAAGAAGTTCATCTATTCTTGGAATGGAGTATTTGTTTTTAATGGTCGATTGTTTCAACCCTCTGTAGTCAATGCATAGCCGAAGCGTTTCATCTTTCTTCTTCTGGAACAACACTGGAGCTCCGCATGGCGAACTACTAGGACGGATGTAGCCTTGGTCTAACAGTTGCTTGAGTTGCTCTTTTAGTTCAATTGCTTCTGGGTTGGACATCCTATACGGTCTCTTTGTGACTGGTGCAGCTCCTTGTGCCAGCTTGATTTTGTGATCGACTTCCCTTTGAGGAGGAAGTTTTGTCAACTCTTCAGGAAATACGTATGCATATTCCTTTAACCATGAAGGTTCTTCCCCAGATTCTTGATTCTGGTCTAGCTTATTTAGTTTAATCAGATAGACAGGTAGAGCCTTTCTAACTCCTTTTATTATTTGTGTTGCTTTTTCCAGTTGAATTTTTGGCTTACCAGTCTCCCCTTGAGTTGTAACTAGTTCCCCTTTAGAATTTGAAAGGAGACTTAGCCCTTTCCATAGTGGATGTGGGCATCATTGGGTATTAGCCTAGGTTCATTCGTGGACACCTAGGTTCATTACCCTGAATCTCACTGAAGTCGGCTTCCCACCCAATAGGAACTTCACCTTAGCAGTTTGCTTGGTACAGGAGACCTCATGATCATTTGCCAATTCCACAAGTAAAGTAGGTGTGACTATTGTGGCTATCCCTAGTCTTTTTGCACAAATCAGTGAAATGAAGGAATGTGTACTGCCACAATCGATTAAGTTTTGAAGCTTTTACCTTCATAATCCGATGGAGTTTGGATCACCGAGAATTGGCGATTCGGATCCTTCTTGTGAAGAGCGGTGTGAACCATTGCCCTCTCAAAGTTAGCATCCATGGATGGACCTTCTTCATCGCCCAGCTCCTTATTGACAATACTGGAGGTTCTCCCTCTGGCCATGACGGTGTCTCCTTGGCCATGGGTGGCTCCTTAGAATGGCCCTTGTGGCGTTGTCCTCTGCTAAGCTTGGGACACTGGCTCTTGAAGTGCACAGGCTCATTGCAATGGAAGCAACGGAGATTGCGGCCATTACCTTGTGTAGGAATAAAGTTGTTGACAGTGTTGGTCCTAGCTTTCTTCCTTTGTCCCTGATTTTGACCTTGTGCTCTCTCAGCCTAGGCCCTATACATTCCCTTGTTCTTATCCTTGTAAGGCCAAGTCCTGTTGTTCCTTGGCTTGGTCTGCACCTCCTGTATTATTGGTGCAGCTCGAATGAGTGCGTCTTGTAGGTCTGTTGGGCGCATTGATTCCAAGCGGGTGTTTATGGGTGGATTTAACCCAACACAAAACTTTGACACCTGTTGTGTCATATCCATTTGAGGTGCGTAATTTAAGAGAGAGACGAACTTTGAATAATATGCATCAAGGGATAGTCCAAGCTGCTTCAATTCATAGAATTCGTTCATCTTTTGTGTGCGGTAGGCAGGGGGCAGGTACCTCCCTCGCACAGCTTCCTTAAGCTTCTCCCAAGTGACTGTCCCTTCCGAGATCCCTTGGTCTCTACACCACTGTTTTCACCAAATTCTTGCTTCGCCTGTAAGCTTAAGTTTGGCAAGCATAGCTTGGTTAGCAGGTGTAGTTCTTGCTACCTCAAAATAGTCCTCCATGGACTCGATCCAGATCTCAGCATCAGTTTGAAAAATCCTTCCCTTACCATTGAATTCCGGTGGCTTGATTTTTTTGAGAAGGAACTTCTTCTCTTGAATCACAGCTGTACTTAGTGAAGGGGTCGGACTTGGAACTTGCACTTGGGGTTGCGCCTGGGCAATAAGATTTTTCATGTTAAAAACTTACCAAATGTTTCTCACATTACATTAATATGACCAGTATAGCTTTTAGCCAAGTGACCTAATCACTTAACTCCTTTGCCAACATTTAAAGCCTGTAGACAGTAATAAAAATCTTATTCATTCATGAGGGCATAGCCCTTTTGAGTACATTTATTTTGGGAAAGTAGAACAAGCTGATTGGCACATCAGTTTAGGGGAAATAGAATTGTGTTACATTCGTCTACAGGGACTGAGTAATAATATGGAGAGGGGTCATGGATTTTTAGGAATCGATAAGTCATAGGAAGCTTAGGGTATCCCTTCCTTTGATACCCATTCTTCTCATAGTGCCCTAGCTCTTTGATTCTGTCGTGGCAGGGATTACCCGAGTCACTTCTTCATACACATACTTATTCTGCTTGACTTGCCGACCGCCAACATGTAGGGTTGCATTTGCGTGAGCTTCGACAAAGATGAACAACTTCACGATCTTTAAATCCTTCATCCACTTGATTCTCTTCAAGTTGGTCTGAAGGTATGCAAGTCGGTGGGCCGTTATGTAATATATTCCTGATTCTCCCGTCCATCTCCGTTCTGCGTACAGGGGTGAAGAATTGTAGATGCGGTCTAGAATATTCATCATGCCTAGCCTCCATCGATAATCCGAAGCACGCATTGTAGTCATAAACATAACTTGGAACACCAAGAATTTGTTCCATGCTTCGTGACTCTGCAGCCCAACATCCATAAGTAAGTAAGGAAATATTCTCAACAGCAAACATTGCTCTGTTTCCCTCACCTTCCCCTGGCTGACCCCTTAATCCCTTTACTTTCCTCCATTAAGTTCCTTTGTAAATATTAGATTCCGTTGGTTCGCTCTGATACCAACTATAACGTGCCTGTTTGTTCGATTGCGGGACATGTCTTAGCAGCCCACATTGGGAGGAGGGTCTAGAAGGCTTCGCTTGGCACTTGCAGGGAATGACACAGAGTTTACAATCCAGGTCTTCCCAAGTTTGCCCCGAGCAGAAGAGTCCAACCGTTCCCACTTGGGATCCACCTGAGGTCAAGGTTCCTTTCCTAACGGCAAGTCTCTAGGTCCTCATTGTCTTTTCATCTCATCATTTGAGAAAAGTTCCCAGTTAACCGGGACCACCCTTCCGTAGGATGGACCTGAGTCACATCCACCGCACTTTCCTCAGATTGTTTTAGTTATCTAATTACCTAACACTTTACGTTTTGACATGCAAAATCAGCTCCCTTAATTAAACAATTTAATCACGAGTTCCTTCACGTAACTTAGGCAATGACACAAAAACAATGTCAAGCAAGTTCCTTTTTCTCAAGCATCTGTTCTTTATTTATAAAAAATCCGGATTACATCCAACATCATACCCGAAGGCCATCCCAACAATCTACAAGATCGTTGTTCCAAGTTTTGCTCGTAGACTAGTACACGGGCCTCGAGATCCCATCTCGAGTCACATCGGGGCCCCTTGTACGTGATCTAGAGGCAAGGGATTTACAGCCAGAGCCTCCCCTTGCACCCAATGTAATGAACGTGGATCATGGGAACATGGCATGGGAACATACCAGTCACACTAACAGTATATAAGGTGTAAGAGGGTATTTTGAGGCATCACAAAAATTATCAAAAAACCCTCTTTTCACCTTCTCAAGCTTCCATGGATTCTTCTTTTTCTTCCTTTCTCCCTCTTTCTCTCTCTTCTTCTTTCCTTTCTCTCTCCTCTCCCTCTTCTTCTACAGACCTTCTCTCTCTCCTTCCCCTTAGTTAGGACAGTTGGGTCTCTTTCATTACAAGTGGTATCAGATCTTTGTCCTTGATCCTTCTCTTTCCCATAGATTTAGGGCTCTCACAGTTTCCCATAGTTAGAAAACTCTAGTTACATCTCTTTCACAAGTACACAGGAGTACTAAGGTAGGCTAACAGCTCTCTTGAAGACTATGGCAGCCTTTCTTGGAGCTTTCCCAAGAACCATGGACACATCTAGAGGCGGGCAGACAAATTTGACAAGTCGTCACTAATTTTCATGCAAGTTTTTTTGAGGGTTTTGGGCAAAAAGGAGGGTAGCACAGTTGGAGAAGGCCAAAAGCTCAGTTACTTTTCAAGAAGACCTTCTCTCTCCTCCTTCCTCCAAGCTGCCATGGAACCTCCATCCCAAGAACCTTAGGAATCTTGCTTCCCCCCCTTCCTCAGAAAGAATGGTTGGTCCTAGTGCTTTCCCTTCAGCTGGAGCAACATCTAGAGCAGCATCAAGCTTGGCCTACCCTGTCTAGAGCCTCCAGGAGAAGCCCCAAAATTTGCGGCGCAAAAAACAGGCTGCTTCTTCCTGGCTTGTTAGACAACCCCCCTAGCCCTCCTCTCCACCCTAATCTCATTCTTGGCTCTTAGCAAGCCTCTTAGGCAGCATTGAAGGCTTTCTCCTTAGCTCTTGGACTCCCCTTTCCACTTCAAGAAACCCTGATCTGGTGCAGTCCATGGCAGCCATGGAACCTTGGCATCAAGCTCAAAAATCTTGAAGATTTTGGTCTTTTCTTAGTCCATGGGAGTCTCTCTTCAAGCCTAGCTCAAGATTTCAGCCATCAAGAAGCACAGGAACAAGATTAGAAGCAAGATTTGAAGACATGCACTTGTGGGCAGCCATGGCTATGGGAGTAGAGCTTCAATTTCGACAAGAGCTCTTCATGGGAAGGTCCTGAGCCATCCTTCCCCAAGCTTGACTTCACCCTTTCTTGATGGAGCACAACCATTTTGGAGCTATGGAGCATGCGGGATCAAAGTGGAGCTCTCATGAAGGACGGAAGTGGCATTGTGGCTACCTTCTTCTCCAAAATACTCAAGGTAACCGATTCTTGGCTCTCATTCTCTCCGTTTAAGCCTCTTGTTGAATCCTATCCACTTGTTTGAGAGAATGTATGAGTCCAACTAGATAATAGGAGTCCCAGACATTGAATGCATGCTGAATATTAATCCCAGTCATTTTCCTTTGATCTTATCACACTGGAATGGATTTTACTCATGCTGAAGCTTCATTGAGATTATAATTTTTCTTACCCATAAGCCGTTTGGCTTCTTGTGAATTAGCTAAGTCAAGAATTGATTAAAAAATCCATTGTATAAGGGTGAGTAGGCAGTGAGTCACTGCCGGTAAGCTCTCTATCCTTATTCCCCATTCCAATTCCATACACTTCATGAAAAGCCCAAAATTTTGATTCCTGAAATGCATCTCATGCTGGGTGTCTAATTAATAAATGTCTGCCATGTATATTTCGGGTGAGGAAAAGCCTGATGCCAGGCGAGGTGGCAAGACAAAAGAGGGGTGACCCCCCTTGCCATCAAAGACCCTGAAGGGGTGCACAACCCGGCCCGGGGGGAACTTTGCCCACCTCTCAGTGATTCAGAGCCCAAAGAATTATCGCAAGTGCAGGTACATTTGATGGAATAGCTCGAGCCCTGACCATTTGAGTCTACAGCCCTCTACATGCATTGGTAATGTCATGTACCACTTGGAAATGTATGGTGGATGCAATGCAAGAAGGGCAGGGCATGCAGTTATGGAAATGGTCTCAGCAATGAACTAGGGATGCAAAGGATGTATGGATTTATGTGGCATTGAGAGCCACCGTTGAGGCCCTGGATGTCTGGGATAAGACCCTCACCATTGGGATAAGGTATGCTCCTTGAGGGAGTCTTTGCAAGGCATTGCAGACAGTCAATCCTACACAGTCAGCCTGCAAAAGTTGATTACATAAAAGCCTTCTTGTGTGACTGAGTGTGCGGGCTCTATAGCTTGATACACTCCGCCCTATGATTTGGGAGATACACTCAGTTTTGTGCCCAGAGGTACTATGGGACAGGCAGCAGTCCTACACAGTCAGCCCACAAAAAGTGATTACAAAAAAACCCTAATCATTTATTGTCAAAGATATTTTTACATAGCCTCATAGAGGGAATCAAGGGCTTTCATTTGAATCAGAAAGTTTGGCGGTCGGAGCTCCCTAGCTCAAGATATCGTCATTTCTGTAACAAGGGGTCTAGTGGACTGCACTTGGGATAGCATGCCACAAGGGTAAAGAAAAGGCCCAGGAGGAATTTCAGCTTGAAATAAGGGAGTCCCGTGCCTCAATGAATGATCCTAGCTCAGCCCAGGAGGATTGTGAAGACATGTTTGAAGAGGGTGCCCCCGAGATAGACCGCTTATCTCTGCTCAACCAAACCTTATGCCAATATGAGACCCATCATGCTGAACGACATCGAGAGATGGAGCAATGCCACAGGGAGATGGAAAGCCTCCAAGATCACCGTCATTCCGAGATGATGGCCAAGATGGACTTACTCATAAAGTGCATGGACACCCTCATCCCCGCCATTGTCCCCCCCCTTGGATCGACCCAAGGAGTATGTCCCTCCTCGTGAGGCTAACCGCCCTCCCCCCTTGGAGACCAGGCGTAGCCCACAAGGTCTCGGTGGTAGCCATGGCATTCCCCATTGCACTTATGAGACGGGTGAGCCCTCCACTCGACATGATGAGCCCCTCCTTCCCTCTCCTGTTACGAATCCTTCAAGCCCATCCTTGGCACCCCAACTCCCCGTAACGGAAGCTACTTCACTCAAGGGAATGGCTCCAATGCAAATCTTGGGCAGCATGGAATGCACAGAGTGCATGGGCAGCATGCACATGGCAATGGGCAGCATGCATATGGTAATGGGCAACATGGACATTTTGGACAGCAAGGTCCTAATGGGCAATTTGGTTCTCATGTAATGCAAGGGCAGCATGGCCCCCATGGAAATTTTGGACAGTCGGGGATTTGATAGCAAGGCATGTATGGGCAGCATGTAGCACATAGCATTCATGGGCAGCAAGGCCCAAATGAGCTGCATGACAAGATTGTGTTTACTAAATTCAATGGGCAGTCCTCATCCCCAGCTGAACTAGAGGAATGGACCTCTAAATTGGAAGCCTATTTTCTCATCTACCCCCGTACCGATGAGGCAAAGATCATTTTTTCCTCCCTTCATTTAGAAGGTTTTTCCCACACATGGTGGAGATTCGTTCAAAGACAAAATCAGCAGTTTTGTGATTGGGAAGAGTTCAAGATGCATATAGATACCTCTCCAATATGCATGTTTTTCCTTTCTGCAATTCCATTTTGTTGTGGGGTATGACTGCATGAATATTGCTGCTTTATGCCATGCTCCTACAGGAACCTTGCAAACTCATTTGAGAGGTACTCTCCCCCTCCATCTAACCTTAGGCATTTTATTTGCAGGCCTATTTCTTTTTCAACCATAGCTTTAAGAGTTTTGAAATGCCCAAAAACTTCACTTTTCTTTTTCATAAAATACACCCAAACTTTTCTGCTATAGTCATCAATAAAAGTGACAAAATAATGACAGCCTCCAAGAGATGCAACTTTAGTAGTCCACACATCAGAGTGGATTAATTCCAATGGCTTCTCACTCTCTTGAACATGTCTAGGAAATGGTTTCCTTGCCTGCTTTCCAAATTGACAGGCTTCACATACCTTTTGCATTTCTGCAACCTTGAATTTAGGCAATCCTGCAACAATATTTTGGGCCTGCATTGATTTAAGTCGTTGTACATTAACATGACCAATGAGTTTATGCCAGATATCAATATCTGCAACTACACCGGTCCCATGTGCAAACATTGCTACACTCAATTCAGGCATGTCTGCATCCAACGTAAACATTCTGCCCTTCTTCTTTCCTTTTGCTATCAAGCGACCTTTATTTTTCATATCCTCAACAAAGCATCCATGAGGATTAAATCTGACCTGCAAGCCCTGCTCAACCATTTGACCAACAGAAACCAGATTCTTGGTGATATTCGGGACATGAAATACATCGGACAGGTATTTCTTTTTCCCATCCTGCATAGACAAGGGAATTTTTCCAATCTGCACAATACGATGTGCAGTATCATCACCAGTCTCCACAAATCCTGGTTTTTTCATTTTCCTTGCATCCTCCATCCATTCTGCATGACCTGTCATGTGGTTTGATGCACCTGAGTCAACATACCACACATTGTTGCTTTCTTCTACACTTGTCACAGAATTGTTCATGTGCTGCATTATAAACAAATGCTCATTTCTGTCATCACCCTGTCTACTAGAAGATGCATAATTTCCTTGTTGCAATTTCCCATTCATGATATCATTTTGCTTTTTATAGCAGTCTTTAGCCATATGACCCATTTTACCACAGTAGTAGCATTCAACATTGTTGTTTGCATTTTGGCCTCTTTGCCATCCACCACGACCTCTTTGGCTCCCCCTGCCTCTAGAGTTACCACGTCCTCCTCCATAGGACTAGTTTTCTTGAGTTTGCTGCATATTCTAATTTCTACCATGGCCTCCAAATCGGCCTCCTCTACCTCTGTCTCTACCTCTTCCAGCATTTGAGTAGAAGACAGCTTCTTTTGAAGTTCCTCCTGAAGAAGATGCACCACCATTTCTCTGCTCCTCAGAAATTAGAAGAGCAATCAACTCCTCAAAATTAGGAAATCTTTCACGGACGGAAATGGATGTTTGGAACTGTGCATAATCCTTTCCTAGACCATTCAAGGTCACAGACACTAAATCATCATCTTCCACTGGCAACCCAATGGAAGCAAGTGCATCTGCAATCTTCTTCACCTTCATGTGGTAGTCATTGATGCTCATATTTTCTCTTTGCACATTATGCAACTCTTGCTTGAGCTGCATTTTCCTAGCTTGCGTATTTGTGCTATATATTTTTGACAAAGTATCCCATGCCTCCTTTGGCGTACTTGCATCTTGAATATGCACAATCATAGAGTCTGAAATACTAATAGACAGCCAGTACATAACTTTCCTGGCTCTCTCATGCCATGCTTTGAATGCTTGCATTTGCTGTTGATTGGGAACATCAGGAAGAACTGGTTCTTCTTCATTTCCTGCAACAAATTCCCAATATCCTTTTCCCATAAGGAAATTCGTCATTCTAAACTTCCATGCTTGGAAGTTGTTCTTGTCAAGATTTTCAGTTACAATCTGTGAAAGAGAATCGGACGCCATTACCGAATACTGCAAAAAAATTCTGTCACTGCAAGGAACACAGCTTCAGTCTCACAAGGGCAAATCTGCAAAACTGACAAAAGTGGTATTTAACCACATAGTCACTTCCTAGTGACGATTTTGCATCAACAAGCAACAAGGATGATTCTATAACTCCCAATGTCTCTGCGCACAGGCATACAATGCAATTTCTAAAGTAACTTTTCACCGACCTGTAGAACAGTGGTTGCACAACATAAAACTGGGCCTTTTCTTGAGTGCGTGCAGAAAACTTCCGCCTTCAAAACAGGCCCTGAAATGGCCTCAAATAAAAAAACAGGGTCGCCGATGGCTAAAGCCCAATCCCGCAGCATATACTGCCCTCTTGCTTCACCCCGAAGGGCGTCTCAACCTGAGACAATGCACTCTTGCAATTTCCGGCTGTGCTACCTGCAGAGATCTGCTCCCAAAACAGAAAATGAAAGCAATGCTACTCCTCTTACCAGAACACCGCGAGCTTGGCTTGCTTTCTTGAGCTCCTTACCATGAACAAGGCTCTGATACCATGTCAAGATTGTGGGAGAGAAGGAAGGAGTCTCACTTGTAGCTTTCTTGCTTGCACAATGGGGGAATACACACACAGGTGGAGGCTGAAAACAGTTTTCCTCTTCTTAGTTGTGTAAGCCAAAAGAACTCTAGTACAAGAAAATAGAAGAACCCTATATATGGGTCTCAAACCAAACTCAACTAACTAAGGTGACATACTAACTGAGCCACGAACTAGAGTAGATAAGGATAGCTATCATGTAGCTATTATTCATGGGCACTGTACCAACCGCATCTGCAACTGACAAGTCGGTGACATAAATGCACAACGGTCACCCTTGTCAAGATTGTGGGAGAGAAGAAAGGAGTCTCGCTTGAAGCTTTCTTGCTTGCACAATGGGGGAAGACACAAGGGTGGAGGCTGAAAACTGTTTTTCTCTTCTTAGTTGTGGAAGCCAAAAGAACTCTCGTACAAAGAAATAGAAGAACCCTATATATGGGTCTCAAACCAAACTCAACTAACTAAGGTGGCATACTAACTGAGCCACAAACTAGAGTAGATAAGGATAGCTATCATGTAGCTATTATTCATGGGCGGTGTACCAACCGCATCTGCAACTGACAAGTCGGTGACATAAATACACAACGGTCACCCTGGCGTATCACGAGTGGAGCTCGATATCTCAACACTCCCCCTCGAGCTCAATCCCAATTCCTGCATACCAAGCAGGTCTCTGAACTTGCGCAGCTTCTCTGCGCCCAATGCCTTCGTGAATATGTCAGCTACCTGATCCTCTGTGCTGACATAAACTAGATCAATAAGACCTAGTAAAACCCTCTCTCGCACATAGTGATAATGCACCTCAATGTGCTTTGTTCTAGCATGATAGATTGGGTTATTTGCCAAGTGTATACTACTCATGTTGTCACAATAAATGACAACTGGCCCATCTCTAGACTGATGCATATCATAAAGTAGCTTATGCAACCAAGCTACCTCACATGCAGCCATTGCTGCACCCCTGTACTCAGCCTCTGTGCTCGACAAGGCAACTGTAGGCTGTTTCTTGCTGCTCCAAGTGACTGCAGCACTCCCAAAAGAGAACACATATCCACTGGTAGATCGTCTATCAGAAATACTACCAGCCCAATCAGCATCAGTGTATCCATGCAACTGTATCTGAACCCCAGTCTCATAAAATAGTCCATACTGCAATGTGGACTTCACATACCTGAGTATGCGTCTAGCCGCATCCAAATGTGGTTTCCTTGGAGCCTGCATAAACTGACTTACCAATCCAACAGCATAGCTCAAATCTGGCCTGGTAATAGTCATATAAATCAAACTTCCTACTATGCGTCTGTACATAGTAGGGTCTTCTAGAAGCTCACCTGTATCTGTGCTCAGCTTCACATTCTGCTCCAAAGGAACTGAAATAGGCTTACAGCCTGTCATCCCATATTTGGACAGCATGTCCAATCCATACTGCCTCTGCAAGAGCTGTATTCCACTTGGTGATCTAATCACCTCAATGCCCAAGAAATAACGCAGCTCTCCCAAATCCTTCATCTCAAACTTCTGCTTCAATAGCATTTTCATATGAAGGATATCTTCATCACTGTCACCTGTCATAATCAAATCATCAATATAAATGACAAGTAGCATAATACCTTTCTCTGTTTTTCTCACATAAAGTGAGAAATCTGCCTTGGAAATCTGAAAGCCAATAGTGACAAGATACTGTCCTATCTTGTCAGACCATGCTCTAGGTGCTTGCTTCAAGCCATACAAGGCTTTCTTCAACCTGCAAACAAACTCAGGATGAACAGCATGTACATAACCTGGTGGCTGCTCCATATAGACCTCTTCTTGCAAATCACCATGCAAGAAGGCATTCTTTACATCCATATGATGTAAAGAACATCCCTTTGATGCAGCCATAGCAATGACTGCTCTTACGGTTGCCATCCTTGCAACCGGACTGAATGTTTCTTCATAGTCAATGCCATATGTTTGTGCATACCCCTTGACTACTAATCTTGCCTTGTATCTGTTCACAGAACCATCTGTATTGTGCTTCACCTTATAAACCCACTTACAGCCAATTGCATTTTTACCTTTAGGCAAAGGTACCAATTCCCATGTAGCATTTACTTCCAAGGCATCCATTTCTTCATCCATGGCTTTCTCCCATTTTTATTTTCCCATGGCTTGCTCAAAAGAAGTGGGTTCTGGTTCCTGTATCACTTTGACCATATATGCATAGTGAATGGCTGTAAATCCATCATATTTCAGCCTATCCACAGGATACCTAGCTCTCGTAGACCTGCGCAAAGTAGGTTCACTCCCAGGTGCTCTCAAAACATCCCTGGTCTTCCTTACTCCAGGTGTAACAATAGAAGGAATACCCAACTCATCATCAATGCTCTGTTCTGAGCCACTGGATTCACCATCCACATAAGAGTGACCTGCATTCACATCAAACATGGGCTGATCAACCTTCTCTTTTCCTTTTCGTGATACCTGCATACCACTATCTGCATTACTTTGAGAAGATTCTCCTGATCTCAATCTGCCTGTCCATGGCGAAGAATGTGAACCACTGCTAGAGGACGCTCCAGGTCCACTAATATTTTGTGACTGCTGCTGTGAATTTTGTGCAGCATTACCATTTTGTGCATCTACATCATCAATCACATTTACTGGTTTATACCAGCTACTCATCTCATCAAAAACAACATCTCTGCTCACTGTAAACTTACGAGTAGAAGGGTTATAGCATCTATACCCTTTTTGCTGCAGAGAATAACCAATAAAGATGCACTTCTCAGCTTTTGGATCCAACTTGGATCTCAGCTCATCTGGCACATGTACATAGGCAATGCAACCAAAGATTTTCAAATGAGAAATATCTGGTTTCCTACCAGTATACCTCTCCTCTGGAGTCATCCCATGTATTGCTGCAGTGGGAGTCCTGTTCATTATGTAGACTGATGTAGCAACTGCTTCAGCCCAATAAAAATCTGGCAAGTCTTTTTCATTGAGCATGGCACGAGATACCTCTCCAATATGCCTGTTTTTCCTTTCTGCAATTCCATTTTGTTGTGGGGTATAACTGCATGAATATTGCTGCTTTATGCCATGCTCCTGCAAGAACTTTGCAAACTCATTTGAGAGGTACTCTCCCCCTCCATCTGACCTTAGGCATTTTATTTGCAGACCTGTTTCTTTTTCAGCCATAGCTTTAAGGGTTTTGAAATGCCCAAAAACTTCACTTTTCTTTTTCATAAAATACACCCAAACTTTTCTGCTATAGTCATCAATAAAAGTGACAAAATAATGACAGCCTCCAAGAGATGCAGCTTTAGTAGTCCACACATCAGAGTAGATTAATTCCAATGGCTTTTCACTCTCTTGAACATGTCTAGGAAATGGTTTCCTTGCCTGTTTTCCAAACTGACAGGCTTCACATACCTTATGCATTTCTGCAACCTTGAATTTCGGCAAACCTGCAACAATATTTTGGGCCTGCATTGATTTAAGTCGCTGTACATTAACATGACCAATGCGTTTATGCCAGATATCAATATCTGCAACTACACCGGTCCCATGTGCAAACATTGCTGCACTCAATTCAGACATGTCTGCATCCAATGTAAACATTCTGCCCTTCTTCTTTCCTTTTGCTATCAAGCGACCTTTATTTTTCATATCCTCAACAAAGCATCCATGAGGATTAAATCTGACCTGCAAGCCCTGCTCAACCATTTGACCAACAGAAACCAGATTCTTGGTGATATTCGGGACATGAAATACATCGGACAGGTATTTCTTTTTCCCATCCTACATAGACAAGGGAATTTTTCCAATCTGCACAATACGATGTGCAGTATCATCACCAGTCTCCACAAATCCTGGTTTTTCCATTTTCCTTGCATCCTCCATCCATTCTGCATGACCTGTCATGTGGTTTGATGCACTTGAGTCAACATACCATACATCCTTGCTTTCTTCTGCACTTGTCACAGAATTGTTCATGTGCTGCACCATAAACAAGTGCTCATTTCTGTCATCACCCTGTCTACTAGAAGATGCATAATTCCCTTGTTGCAGTTTTCCATTCATGATGTCATTCTGCTTTTTATAGCAGTCTTTAGCCATATGACCCATTTTACCACAGTAGTAGCATTCAACATTACTGTTTGCATTTTGGCCTCTTTGCCATCCACCACGACCTCTTTGGCTCCCCCTGCCTCTAGAGTTACCATGTCCTCCTCCATAGGACTGGTTTTCTTGAGTCTGCTGCATATTCTGATTTCTGCCACGGCCTCCAAATCGGCCTCCTCTACCTCTGCCTCTACCTCTTCCAGTATTTGAGTAGAAGACAGGTTCTTTTGAAGTTCCTCCTGAAGAAGATGCACCACCATTTCTCTGCTCCTCAGAAATTAGAAGAGCAATCAACTCCTCAAAATCAGGAAATCTTTCACGAACTAAAATGGATGTCCGAAACTGTGCATAATCCTTTCCTAGACCATTCAAGGTCACAGAAACTAAATCATCATCTTCCACTGGCGACCCAATGGAAGCAAGTGCATCTGCAATCTTCTTCACCTTCATGTGGTAGTCATTGATGCTCATATTTTCTCTTTGCACATTGTGCAACTCTTGCTTGAGCTGCATTTTCCTGGCTTGCGTATTTGTGCTATACATCTTTGACAGAGTATCCCATGCCTCCTTTGGCGTACTTGCATCCTGAATATGCACAATCATAGAGTCTGAAATGCTGATAGACAGCCAGTACATAACTTTCCTGGCTCTTTCATGCCATGCTTTGAATGCCTGCATTTGCTGTTGATTGGGAACATCAGGAAGAACTGGTTCTTCTTCATTTCCTGCAACAAATTCCCAATATCCTTTTCCCATAAGGAAATTCGTCATTCTAAACTTCCATGCCTGGAAGTTGTTCTTGTCAAGCTTTTCAGTGACAATCTGTGAAAGAGAATCAGATGCCATTACCGAACACTGCAAAAAATTCTGTCACTGCAAAAAACACAGCTTCACCCTCACAAGGGAAAATCTGCAAAACTGGCGAAAGTGGTATTTGACCACACAGTCACTTCCTAGTGACGATTTTGCATCAACAGGCAACAGGGATGATTCTGTAACTCCCAATGTCTCTGCACACAAGCATACGATGCGATTTCTATAGTAACTTTTCACTGACCTGTAGAACAGTGGTTGCACAGCATTAAACAGGGCTTTTTCCTGAGTGCGTGCAGAAAACTTCCGCCTCCAAAACAGGCTCCGAAATGGCCTCAAATCAAAAAAACAGGGTCGCCGAGAGCTAAAGCCCAATCCCGCAGCATATACTGCCCTCTTGCTTCACCGCGAAGGGCGTCTCAACCTGAGACAATGCACTCTTGCAATTTCCGGCTGTGCTACCTGCAGAGATCTGCTCCCAAAACGGAAAATGAAAGCAACACTGCTCCTCTTACCAGAACACCGCGAGCTTGGCTTGCTTTCTTGAGCTCCTTACCACGAACAAGGCTCTGATACCATGTCAAGATTGTGGGAGAGAAGGAAGGAGTCTCGCTTGAAGCTTTCTTGCTTGCACAATGGGGGAAGACACAAGGGTGGAGGCTGAAAACTGTTTTTCTCTTCTTAGTTGTGGAAGCCAAAAGAACTCTCGTACAAAGAAATAGAAGAACCCTATATATGGGTCTCAAACCAAACTCAACTAACTAAGGTGGCATACTAACTGAGCCACAAACTAGAGTAGATAAGGATAGCTATCATGTAGCTATTATTCATGGGCGGTGTACCAACCGCGTCTGCAACTGACAAGTCGGTGACATAAATACACAACGGTCACCCTGGCGTATCACGAGTGGAGCTCGATATCTCAACAACCCTGGCATATCACGAGTGGAGCTCGATATCTCAACATAAGCAACTTCCATGCATAAGTAGATGTATGAAAAGAAAAAGGGTTATATTTCATTTGATGAAAAGCATATAGGATGCAATATGCATGAAATGATAGTTACATTCAATATGAAAGATAGGCTAAGTTAAGTTAAAATGTTGCTTAGTATTGCGCTTGCAGAGTTAATCCAGCGTTCTCATACTTAGATCATTCTATGTTGCGAGTAAGAGAGGGTACTATAGGCTGGGAGTATTCAGGAAGAAGGAATCACACCTTAGCAGTTAGTCGTACGAACGACCACAGAAATGATCGTGATTGTACACTTAGGTACATTGTTTGAACTTCTTTGCTCAAGGAACTAACTCAAGGCCAGACACTTAATGCTTCAGGTTAATAGCCTAGAGGGAGAGGCAGGTTCAATTACCTCCGATTGCGTGCCTGGCCCTATCCAAGGGGGTTGTTTAGTCGCTCCCGGTACATGGACCAAACCTGCCGCGAGAGGTGTCTCCGTGGGTGCTACTTAGAGCAGGAGGACATTTGGGTGCCAAGGGAGGCTCTGGTCGTAAATTCCTTGCCTCGAGATCCCGCACAAGAGGCCGATATGACTTGAGATGGGATCTTGAGGCACGTGTAGTAGTCTATAGGCGAAACTTGGAGCAGCAACCCTGTTGATTGCTGGGATAGATTTCGGGCATGATACTTGATGTATTCCAAGACTATGATAAATAAAGGTCAAATATTTGGAAAAGGAACTTGCTTGACATTTTTTTTTAAAATGTCAATGCCTAAGTTACATGAAGGAACTTGTGTTTAATTTGATTAATTAAGGAAATTGCCTTTGCATGTCAAACATAATGTGGTAGATAATTAGATAACTAAGCAACCCGAAGAAAGTGCGGTGGATGCGACTTGGGTCTGTCCTACGGAAGGGTGGTCCCGGTTAGCTGGGAGCTTTTCTCAAAAGACGTGATAACGAGACTGTGAAGACCTAGAGTAAGTAGAGTTAGAATCCCGATTTATATTGTTTTAGGGGAGTGGAATGGGACTATGCCTTATGGGCTGAAGATTTGTGAAGATTGGTATTCGTTTTCTTCTTATGGTTGATTAAAGTATGAAGAACGTACTTGTTGGTATTAAAAGATATATTTTCTTGTAGTAGTTTCCCCATTTTCTTGGTGTTCCTCTTGGGGCTCCATGTTTTTGGTACGCAGTTGAAGAAAACTACCATAAAAACAAGCACCAACAAAGCTTGAAAATGGGAGAAGTGGTACTACCTGAAGAGGAGAACTTCATTGCCAAAGCCACTCTCTACAAGAAGCACATTCCTCAATGGCAAAAACATGTCACCATACTGATGCGGGCTCTTTGGAAAAATTGGTTCCACTATCTTCTGAAGCTACAAAAAGTTGTATCATTATAGCCAATTGTTTCTCACAAAACTGAAGAGCAAAGCAAAAATAGAAAGAATGACCATCCATGGGATATCTGGCCTTCATTGAAGAATTTCCAAACATCATCAAGTGGGATATTGTGAAGAATCTTTAGGAGTCGTGTTCAATTTGAGGTTCACAAGAATAAGAAGGGAAAGAGTTGGAATTTGTTAATGGATGCTCAACAACAAGATATGTGGGATGCTTGATGCACTAACAACCTTCTATTTGTCCAATTGGCAACCCACTGGAAGCTAGTAGATAGAGTGTTCTTCACAATATATGCTATTGAAATTCTCCAAAGTTGGTATTATCAAGACAATGGCACTATGGAGATCCTCAGAAGAATGAATTTTGATACCTTGATAATCAAATATCTTCCCCTCTGCAGTGAAATGAAAGCTGAATTCAGAGATGTTGAAAAGAAGAAAGTAGAAGAAATATAGGCAAGAGAGTTCGCGAGTGACTAAAGCCCTTCCAATTCCCTTTTGTATAGAAAAACTAGGTGGAGCTAACTCCGTGATGAATGAAATGATCAAGAGGCAAGCATTAGAACGAATCTAGAGGTACCTCAAAATAAAGAAGGAAAAAATCAAAGTTGAGAACTAGCTAGCAACAAAAGCCTCCTTTGATGCCCTTGTAGCACTCTTTACAAAAGTCCCAATGGTAAACTAAGGTCCCCTTCCAAGCCAAAATGTTGATGATAGGCCAATATATGTAGTCTCATTGCCAATATTTAAGGGAGATTACAATGGAAACCTTGATCTTCATGTAGCCGAGTTCATGATAGCATGTGTACCCAACCATGCAACACATGGGATGACCTTTCTCACCAAATTTAGGCGTAAAGGTTTTGAAGAGTGAATGCAGGAGGAGTTCATGAACCTAAGTCAATCCTCTAGAGAATGGGTGGAAGCATATGTCTTTAGAATGGAGTCCATATTGAAGAGATGGACCAAGGCATCCAGAAGGAAGTTTTTCTTAGAAGCCTACAACCAAAAGTTTGTAAGTTTGTCGATGACTTCAAGAAGAGGAGTCTTACTTCCTCCCATGCCAAGAATGGTATATCCACCAAATGCAATCCTAGGGACTTTTCTCTATCCATACCCTCAAATGCAAATAGTGCCATAGTAAAGTGCACCGAATCCATAGTGATCATAGATATTCTTGTCTCAAATAATGGTTCAACTACAATAAGAGTGGCCTCAAATAGTTCTCCCAATGGCAACTCAACAATAACAATGGAACCCTACCAACTGGAACCAACAACCACCAATCTCAACAAGATCTCTAAATCAAAATCAAAATAGAGAACCCTTTAGACCAACTCAACCAGTCTATTCAATGATTACAAAGACTTCCCAAAACCCTACTATGCAAGTACTCTAGAAGGAGAAAAGTTAAAGGACTATTTATCCAATTTAGTTGCAAGCATCAATAAAGAGTTGATGGATGTGATATAGAATAGTTGCAGACATTGAAGGTGAATACTACTAGTATATCCAGTACTGCAAGAGGTGGAAGAGATGTGATGCAATCGAATACATGGTACAGAAAGTGCCATCACACAGGACATTTAGCCATTTAATGTACCCAAAAACCAACTATCCTTGGAGCCTTCTATTGGTACTCCCTAAGAAAGAACCACACAGAGGATATCTACTCTCTGAAGGAGATGCATGAAAGAATGAAGCAAGATTCAACTTGTTAAAATCCAAGATGACAACCCAAGATATCAAACCAAATCCTAGAGATTTCGATCCTAGTTTTAGTCCAAGGAGGTCCCTTGCTCAAAGTTATAGAGGAAGATAATCTGGCAATGGCCAGAGTCAGAAGTGGAGTGCTACAGATGCAGAGAGGAGGGACATATCTCACCAAATTGTCCAAACCCTAGAATGTCCATGGACTATAAGCCCTTATATAATTGATGCAAAGGAGAAGGCTCACTACAAAAGGCTATCCCAATCCAACCCCCTGTGTGAAGGCTAGTGTGGTGCTGAAAGTTAGACCAAGGCCCAAGAACATGCCTCCAACTTGGTGAAATCGAAAGTTGCCACAATTACATGTGCTGAGAAAAATGAACCACTTATCAAAAAAGAAAATAATCCTCTCACCAAAACTGTGAAGTTCAATCTTCCAATATAGAAATAGAATAGTACAAAATAGTATAGTACAGTATAGAGCATAGCAATACCACCCACAAAGAGACACATAGATAGTCTAGGAAGTAGGACCAGAGGTCCAAGAGATAGACAATGCAGAACTACCTCCAACAATAGAATAAGTTCATATGTTTTTGCTTCTAAAATAAAGAGAAAAAGATGAAAGTGGGTGTTGTCCTATTCCCTAGCCGTCCTGGATAAGCTTCTAGATCCTATCAAAGAGTATAACTTGGTTAAAGACCTAGACACATTCAAACCATTCCTAACATTCCAACAGTTTCTGGTGTTTTCCCCCAAATATTGAAAGAAATTTAAAAGCATATTGGCAAGAATACATGGCCTAAGGATTGCTCCTACAACTGCCACTCAGTCCAATAAGGTCCCAAAGCCAATAAAAGAAGTGGATGTGGCTAATGCCTTCCTAGATCCCACCACACCCAGAGATTGGCATTTAGATTGAAGGATATTTTATTATAGATGCATTGATTGATGGAGCCTCATCAATGAATATAATGACAGATGTGACAATGAAGGATAGGCTTGCAAGGCATGGATGTACTCCTCTTCCTGTTACATGGCCACAACAAATCCTGATATGGAAGCAGAAGCATAGCTATAATCAAAAGCAGAAGCAAATACAGAAGTAGAAGAAGGAGTAGAAGATGCAATAGGAATTCTGTTTTTCCCTTACACAAAGTCCCTACAAAGGTAGAGACATAGAGTTTGAAGAGGACGATGAGGCAAGATGAAGATAATGAAAGCAACATTGAAGAAGCTATCCAACCAAAATAGGATACCAATGAGGAGGAAGTCCTAGAGATTACAGAAGCTAAAGATTCGATGTTGTGGGATAGAATGAGTCTAGTACCATTTGGACTAGTAAATCTCATCATATGCAAAGGTAGTGGCTCTTGTTGCCCTAATTTACCCTTTTCAAGAAACAATGATGATGATGCAGCTCATCAACAAACACCACTTTCACAACCTAAACAAAACTTAAAATGATTCTTGTTATGTAATATTCCTAGAGGCATCCTCAGAAGATGAGTCCTCGAGTCAAGGAGTACTTAATTCTCCCACAAAATCCAAAATAGTCATGATACCATTTCAACATCCCAAAGAGCCAGATAAGCCACCATTGAAGGAAGAAGATGCTTCCAATGGATGAGGAGGCCACTCCCTTGAAGGAGTCAGATCTATCCTAGAAGAAGCCCATGAGACCTTCATCCACGAAGTGGAAGGTGAAAAGCAATTAACTTTTGTGGATGTAGATAGCATTGAACGTCACTTGAAGATGGGTATCAGCCTTCCAAAAGAGGAGTTATTTAGTCCTACGTGACCTGCTAAAGGAGAACTTGGACATGTTTGCATGGTCATATAAAGATTTGAAGGGGATTGATCCCACAGTGTGTCAATATCACATCGACCTTGAGCCCAATGCCAAGCCTATAAGGCAAAAGACAAATGCACATGAATCCAATTTACTCATCCCTAGTGAAAGTAGAATTGTTGAAGCTCTTAGAAGAGCTAAGTTCATTTATACAGTGGCCAACAGTGGATGGGTTTCACCCATCATGATAGTATCCAAGAAGAATGAAAAGCTATAGATTTTTGTGGACTTTTGCAAGTTGAACTCTAAGAAAAAGAAGGATCAATTCCCTATTCCTTTCATAGACCAAATGTTGGATATAGTGGGGGGCTGGACATGAGCTCTATTCCCTACTTGATGGATTCAGTGGATATGAACAAGTCCAAATAGCAAAAGAAGAGGACCAATCTAAGACAACCTTCACAATAGAATGGGGAACCTATGCTTACAGAGTGATGTATCTGGGCTCTATAATGCCCCTACTATCTTTCAAAGAGTGATGATGGCTGCATTCCAAAATCACATGCATGATTTCATTGATGTGTACCTAGATGACTTATGTGTTTATAGCCTAATCTGTGAGTACTAGGGACACTTGGAGCAGTGCTTTGATCAATGCGGGGAGTATGAGATCTCCAAGGGTTAGGGACAATCTTATGCCAAAAAGGCTCCTCCAAGCTTGATCATCCTATTCAAGTATCATTGTTCAAGAGAGAAACTACACGGTTGGTTGACAGAGTTAGAGTGCCTAGCAATGGTATTTGCCTTGGAGAAGTTTCAACACTATGTGTTGTGTCAATGCACTTCAAGTTTTATGTGGAAAAATGTTTACTGCCTGAAGAAGTATTACCCTCCTTTTGGATCCTAACAATCACAGCCAACAATCCCTCTCCCTTTTTGGGGTTGCTTCTTCTTCTACTTCTCATGCTATTGTGATGATATCCATCATTCTCATTCTGACAATGTAGCATCATTCTTTTAGCCCCTCACCTCCACCTCTTACCTCTGGTTCAGCTACCCTCGTATTCAATCCAACCAACGTGGTAAGGTTGGTTCTGATCTATGGTGTTCTGCCATTACGTGAAGAAATTTAAAAAAATGAAAAATTAGGTCATGAGAGAAAAGGACTTAGGTCCCTATCATGCCGACCATCTCTTCAAGAAAAGGTGAAAACACACTTGGGAGTAGGGAAAATAAAAGAAAAAGAAGAAGAAATAATAAAAAATGTTACGAGAGAAAAGGAAGAAATTCCCTATCATAATAGGTCTTGCTCAAGAAAAGGTGGTATACACCCTTGGACGAGAAGCTAGCTGTGAAAAAGGTGACAATACCCCACAGTCCAAAATAGTTAACTCTATCAAATCCCCAAGATGCAGTTCCAAAGCCATCTCCCTTAGTGCACTATGTTCTGTGCGTCAACAACAATTGTGTCTGACCCCTGTAGTAGATGATTGCTCTTAAATGCAATTTAAGTTCCTAATCTGTTGGCTACCTCCTTGGGTATGCCTCTTCATCAATCACACTATTTGATATCATTAACAAGACGAAGCTGCTCTTCATTGACAAACCTTGAGTGATGTGCACTTTCATCTTAATCAGATGGGGATGTGAGTATGGATTGCCCTCCTATATCTATCAATAGAGCGTGAGATAGAGGGGGGCTAAGTGTGACTAGTTTTCCCTTCAATCAACTTTGAGAGGTGTGGGTTAATGTATATTATGACATTGGTGCCAAGTGCATTTCTATTTTCCTATGCACACACAAGATGGGTCTCTACCGTCATCATAAGACACATCACTCTACTCTATGCATTGCACTGCAAGGCTCCCTAGTTTTGCCTTCTTGCACTTATGCTAGATGGATTGGGACGCACTGATGCACGATCAATTATGTACACTAGCATACTCCCTCTGCACCATTCCTCTTGTTGATTTCTCAACTAGGCATAAGATATAGGTTCTCTTTCTTCCTCCCTGAGTGACGTGAACCGTGGGGCAAGAGACACACATCTATCACTCGTGCATAAGTGCCTATTGAGTTGAGTGTTGTATTCTTCATCACTAACAACTTAACAGTTCTCCATCAACAACACTGCCTCCATGGGTATTGTTGCATGGTCCCTGCCATGCTGGATGCGTGTTGTAGTGAGTTGTGGTACCTCCTCCGAGTGACTCTGACCCTCACTACATTGATGATGGTCCACCTCGACCATCCGAACAGGCCAAGTGTTTCTAGCCCTACCTCTTGTGCATATATATATATATATGTATATATGTATATATATATATGTATATATGTATATATATATATATATGTATATATGTATATATATATATATGTATATATGTATATATATATATATATATATATATATATATATATGTATATATATGTATATAATATTTTAAATATGGGGATGCAAGGATTGAGTTCATGGTCAAGTGCTAGGTCCCTGTTGATTAGACAAACTGGCCCATTAAGATTTAAGTGTGGGGACGCGTCCATGCATGTCTGGTTTATATACCCTTATGAATACACCACTATATGATCTTTAAATGATATGATGTCTTCTCTATGCCTTGTTGGGGGTCTCTTCCCCACCCAACCATCATGTTCTACCCTATACTTGGGGTCTTTCCTTGCTCCTTTATAGCCTTTTTTTTCATTTTGTCGTTCTTTCATGTGAACACACCTTACGTTCACCAAAATTGCAGTGTAACCTTACAGTCCTATTCATCCCTTTGAACTCAATAATTTTCCTTTTTATTGCCCTCTTTTTCGAGTAACAATTCCTCTATTATTAATTTTTAAATATTTTTTTCTAAATTAGATATGTTTCTATGCGAACACACATTTCTCACATTGAAACTATAGTTTGATCTGATAGCCCTAATCTTTCCCTTTTTTTGGATTTTTTCATTTTTGTAGTCCATCATTTCAACGCATGGGTTGGCCATTATTTATTTTTGCATGTTTGTGGATATTTTCTCTCGTGATTTTTTTTCTATTTTTTGATGTGAAGACACTTTCTTTTGGTCCAATGGTGTCCTACTTGGATACGACTAAGCTACTTTCCCAACCGATATTTTTCCTTTTTTTTCTCCTTCATTTTGGCACATGGATTTCGTGTTATTAATTTTTAATTGTGTTTCCATATGTATTTTGTATATTTTTCATACACACGCACCCTCTTGCTCTACTGAAACCACATTCTGACTTGACAATCCTATCAAACACCGCAACCTTGACACTTTTCCTTTTTATTGCACTTTGTTTTGACTGACAAATTGTCTCGAATTAATTTTTATTCCACTTTTTGTCTACATTTTTGTCATTTTTTCCATGTGAATGCCCCTCTTTCTCACTAGATCCATGTTTTGATTTGATAGCCATGTCTGTCTAATCAAATTGGACACTTTTCCTTTTTCTTGAACTCTGTTTTGGAAAACTGATTTTTTGTTATTAATTTCCGATCTCATTTTTTTGTTTTAAAATTTTACTTTTTTCATGTGAACACCTGTTTATCATGCCAAACATATCATTCATTTTGTCCATCATGTTTTCCCTATCATCTAGCTACTTTCTCTTTTTGTTGCACGTCCATCCAAAGCCTGGATCTTTTTGAATTAATTTTTCTATGAAATTTTCATCTCATTGCCTCTACATGTCGACATGATTGCTTGATTTTTGCCTCAAAATGCATGCATTCAAGTTTGACATTTTGCAACTGACTCGGCTCGTACTCCTTCCTTTTTTATCATTCTCCACACCGTAAATTTTTTTACCCCGCTCCGCATTTGTGCGCGGGACGAGGGGAAGGGGGTTTTCAACATTTTTTTCTTTATATTTATTTATTTATTTAAAAAACTAAACCTCTCCCACCTGTTCGATTTCCCTCTCCCCTCTCTTCCTCCTCTTCCTCCTCCTCCTCCTCCTCCTCCTTCTTCTTCTTCTTCTTCTTCTTCTTCTTCTTCTTCTTTTTCTTCTTCTCTTTGTCATAAGATCTCAGATACACACTTGACCTTCTTATATACTTAAAAGATATATGGTGAATATTATGCTGGCACAAAGAGAATAGATGAGAGGAAAGAAAGATGTAGAGACAAAGAGAGAGAGAGATAGAGAGATTAACAACACACAAGGGATTGGAAGATGAGCCAGTCCCCCCCCCCCCCCTTGTGGAGTTATATTATTGATAAGGAGCAAGCTCCTCCGTTACGCATAAATCAGTTCTTAACTTGTAGATCTTGGGAACAAGAACATGGTTCCTTGCACGGTATACAACCAGCTAACACTTGCATAACTTGGAAGTTGGCACCTTTTGATCCTTCTTGAGTCTCTCCTTCACAATATGTGTAGGGATCTCCTCTTGGAGCTTGATTTCAACAGAGCTTCCGTGGCACTTGCTACACAACTCAAGGGTTGGCGAGCTTAAACTTACACAGATCCTTGCACGGTATATAACTGGCGAGTACTTGCACAACTCGGAAGTTGGCTCCTTTGATCTTCTTGATTTCTTTTCTTCTCTCCTACACAATATGTGTAGGGTTCTCTTCTTGGTGCTTGATTTCAACAGAGCTTCCACAACACTTTGTGAGACTCGAATCTCCTTCTCTCCTCCTCTTGCATGTATGCAAAGTGATACTTCCTTTACCTCCTCCACACCCAAGGAGAGCCTCCCTTTATAGGCTCCAAGAGCTTCTCTTCTTGGAGAGAGACTTGAGTGCCAAGAATGGAAAGGTTGATCTTCATGCAAGATGTGGTTGTTCTAGGACCTACTCTACAGCACCAATTTTGGAATATCTCTCAATGCGTTGCTCGGATGGAAAAACTTCCAACACTAAAGTTGTAGATCTCGTCATTTCTGATAACTCCATGGCCATTTTTAGAGATCGGCTTTCTATCGCGAGATATTTTAAAAATGGATTCATCGTGTCTATTTTAAGAAAATTAGCTTTTTAAACTCTATTCTTAACTTATGGTCCATGCAACCACCTTGAGCCATAGATAAGGAGAGTTTATTAGATTGCCTTGGGGCTCAACCTTAAGATTGACCTCCATACAAAAGCTTGTGTCATCTTAGACCTTAGAAAGAGAAAATCACTTCTCTCCTCACTTCTAGAGGATCACGTCTCTCATCTTTCTTAGTGAGAGAATTACCTTTCTTGTTTTTCTTAGTGAAAGAATTACTTCTCTCCTTAATTCATTAAGAGAGAAAATACCTTAAACCTTGACTTGTAAGGGAGAGGATGACCCCAAATGAATGCAATACTCATTACGTACAAGTAAACGCTCCCGAGCGTCCCCGGATGCACACATAAATACATATACACAATGCTAATGCACTTCCTCTTCTTAGAACTCAATCCATCTTCATTTATGTATAACTCCTTGGTTCTTGTGTACACTCTTACACTTGGAAGACACTTCCTTCCCCCTTCCTAACTTGTATTGCATATACCAAATATCCCAGTCACTATTCTTTGATCACCCCATTAAATGATGCACTAAGAATACTGGTCTTTAAATGGTCTCATGGCCATGCTAGATCATCATCAACTCTTAAAGAAAAGTGAGTCATAAATTTATTGACATAAATTTACTAAATAGAGAATGCATAATAAGCAATCAATTTAGTAAGATCCCTCTGGTTTCTAAATAGTTGACTATAGAGGGGGATACATAGTCCTTAAGAAGATCTGGAAAGTCTTGTAGTTCTCTCTCAATCATGAACTAAGCAACCAATGGGGGTTAATTCTTAAACTTACCCAGATACTTCCATAATATCTTACCTGACTTTAGAGTATTGTCCTAATGGTGTAAAATTCTTTCAGGCATAAGGAACTTTTTTGCTTCTTCTATGTCAGGTAAATCTTCCTTGATTAATTCCACTGGAGGTTCTCCAATATAGGGACATAGCAAACTTATGTGGAAAGCATTATGAATGTTCCAATGACTTGGTAGATCCAAACAAAAATTCACATCATTTATCTTATTTATGATCTTAAAAGGGCCATAATAGCAATTAGAAAGCTTAACCACTTTACCCTTTTGACCTTTCTGCTCCTTCAAGAGAGCCTTCTCAAACTGAAGAAGAACATATTGTCCAAACTTGAGATCTAGCTTACGATGATGCTTACCAGCTTCGTGTTTATGCTGCTTTTGTGTCTTTTGGATAGCAGCTATTACTTGAGTGAAAGCTGTATCAATGTCTCTAACAAACTCATATGCGGCAAAGATCTTATCCTTCGTAAGAAGAATGGGTGGTAAATGAGGCTTACTATAGATGATCTCAAAGGGTGCCTTACCAGTACTAGAGTGCACCGTGTTATTGTATGCAAAATCTACTAAAGGTAAATATTTTTTCCATTTTTTTAAATTATCAGAGAGATAGGATTTCAAAAGCTCCAGAATAGTAGAATTAGCACTTTCACTCTACCCATCCGTTTGAGGATGATAAGATGATGAAAACTTTAACCGAGTCCTGAGGTTCTCAAAGAGAGCTTGCCAAAAGAGACTGGTCATGCGGGGATCTCAATCACTTATAATGGACTTAGGCATGCCATGATGCTTGAAAATATGAGTAACGAATAGCTTAGCCATATGATTGGCTTTGATTGTCTTTTGCATAGGTATAAAAGTGTGCTTGCTTACTGAATCTATCAATGATAGTCCAGATTGCATTGTTGCATGCTTGTGTGTGAGAAAGCTCCATGATAAAGTCTATGGCTATACTTTCCCAAGGCTCATTGGGAATAGGTAATGGCTTCAATAGACCAGGTAGTTTATTCTTGTCATACTTTACTTTTTGGCATATCTTGCATTCGTGGACATATCTTTCAATGTCAGCTCTAAGAGTGGACCAAAAGAAATATCTTTCCAATGCTTGAGTAGTGAGTAGAATACCCCTATGTCCAACATATGGAGATGCATATCCAACCTTGAGTAGAATACCCCTATGTCCAACAAATAACCATCTCGAATCAAGTAAGGTGTGATTGACTGACCTGAGAATTAAGCTGATCCCATATGGTTGAAAAGTTGAAATTAGTTTCATATGTTTTGGGTAAATCTATAAACTCGTTACGGTAAATAGTTGTGATTGCATTCACTCGAGGTCGTTGTGATAGAGCATCTGCTACCACATTCTTAGTTCTAGATGTGTGAAGGATTTGAAAGTGAAACATAGATAAGAATTTTTCTTAGTGCATTTGTTTCTCTGAGAGCTTCTTTTGAGTGAGGAAGTATCTTTGACATTGGTGATATGTTTTAATAACAAAGTCTGCACCAAGTAAATAGTTTTTCCATACTTGAAGAGCATGTACCATTGCCATAAGATCTATCTCATATGCTAGAGCATGTAGCTCTTGACCCTTGAGGCATTGGCTCTCAAATGCTATTGCACGATGCTCTTGGTTAAGCATAGCTCCAATGAAATCCCTAGAAGCATTGCAATGAGCTTCAAAAGTTTTTTGAAGATCTGGAACTATAAGAATTGGTTCTTGAGTCACAAGAAACTTAATTCTTTCAAAGTCTTGTAGTTGCCTTGATCACCAACAAAAATGTATTCCCTTCTTAGTAAGCCATGTAGAGGAGATGCAACATACACAAAACCTCATATGAACCTCCTATAGTATGAACATAGGCCCAAGAAACTTGTAACTTCATGTACAGAAGTAGGTGTAGGCCATTCAACAGTGGCTCGAATCTTCTCAAGATCCATTCTCACTAGATTGTGTGAGAAACAATATGGCCCAACTAATGAATTTTCGAAAGGAAAATTTCAATCTTCTTAGCACTGACCCGTAGTCTATGCTTACGAAGATCTTGAAAAACAATAAGTAGATGTTTTCTATGCTCTTCTTCAGACCATGAAAATATTAGAGTGTCATCAAAGAAGACACCTGTGAACTTTGAGTGAGGTTTGAATGTGGTGGGTGCATTAGTAAAACCAAATGGCATGACTAAGAATTCGTATAGTCCATAATGCCAAGGCATACCTAAGATAACATCATAGTTACCAATGGGAGCAAGTAGAAAAGATTCTTGGTCGTGATAATCCTCAATTCTAAGATTCAACTTCCCCTGGATAGGAGTATGAGTGGTTGTAAGTCCTTCAAATGCTGAACATGATCCAATTGTGTTCCCGATCGATCCGGTGGAATTTGTAGCCTTTTAGCAGTATCTGTTGACACAAAATTATCTGTGGACCCTAGATCAAAGAGTATCAAAACTCGTTGATTGTTGAGTGTTCCCCAACCCTTTAAGAGTTGTCTCTTCTTCTCATTTGAATGATTGTTAGCTTGCACATCCGGAATAGAATTTAAGGATAGTGGAGGAGGATCTTTATTCACATTTGCTTCCTTGAGGACAATCAGGCTTCATATGCCCTAACTCACCACAAAAAGAAAGCACCTTCCTTCCTCTTTGTACTTTTGTATCTCAGAGGATGAGAGATACTTATGCTTCTTCTTATTACCCTCTAACTTTGAATATTGGTCATGGGATGAGAGATACTTATGCTTCTTCTTATTACCCTCTAACTTTGAATATTGGTCATGGGTAGAGGTAGGTCTTCTTTGATTAGTCATGTCTCTTGGTTGATCATAGAGCTGCTCTTGTCTAGCTCTATAAGAATTCATCTCCGACTTTCGAGATAGACCAAGTGTATGCAAACTTTCAGCTATGATGGCAAACTCCATCATGCGAGATAAGGTTTCATGTGGATACACCTTCATGGTTCTATGTAAATGAGGGAGTAGGCTAGATTCAAACTTCCTTTTCTTCTCTTCATCGTTGATCTCCATGAAAGGAGTAACCTTGAGAAGAGTAGACTAAAACTTGTCCACATAACTAGTGATTTTCTCATGCTCTTTCTAGTATAGCCAATCCCACTCCTTGACATCATTCTCAAAATCAAGAGGCAAGAACTGATCATAAAACTTCTTCTTGAACT
The DNA here is from genome assembly GCF_053477565.2 of Lygodium microphyllum. Lineage (NCBI taxonomy): Eukaryota > Viridiplantae > Streptophyta > Polypodiopsida > Schizaeales > Lygodiaceae > Lygodium > Lygodium microphyllum. The sequence goes on from NC_141155.1 coordinate 87,945,326, forward strand.
TTTCCCAAGTCATAGGTTTCCTTCCCTCCAAAATGAGAGTCAACCACCAATTGCTAGTGGTGTCTTTCAAGTGCATGCCTACATGCCTAAGCTTAGACTTTTCTGAGAAATTACCATCAGAAAAAGTAACTTCAAATTGCTTGACAAAGGCTAACTCCTTAGCAGGATCTCTCTTACCAGAGTAAGAGTCAAACTTTATGCCCTTATTCCCTGACTTGAAAGTCTTAGTCTTCTTAAGCTTGCTCCTCTTATGATCCCACTTTGGCTGTTTGAGGATTGCACCAGACTTAGAACCAAGAAAGTAAGAACTAGAAGATGAGGAGGAGGAGGAGGAGGAACTTGAGTAATCAGAGGAGTAGATGGTTGGTGAGGGAGATGGCTTCCTCTTTATCCGCCTCACTCGAGGTGAGGTCTTTTTACTCTTATTGGCCCAAGAGTCCTTCTTCCTTCTAGGAAGCTTCTAAGCAATTGGTGCAATGATGTTTCATCCAATATCACCATCTTTTGGAGGATCCGATCCTCCATAAGTAGCTTCTTCCCTTGCCCTTAATTTCTCAATCAATTGGCATACTTTGGGAATCTCCAATAAGCTACCATACTTTGTCAATTGATATTGTAATTGCTCGCTTGTAGGCACTTCATCAATTGCCATCTTTATTATGCTGGTGCAGAGAGAGAATAGATGAGAGGAAAGAAAGATGTAGAGAAAAAGAGGGAGAGATAGAGACATTGATAACACACTAGGGACTAGAAGATGGGTCAGTCCCCCCCCCTTTGTGGAGTTATGTTATTGACAAGAAGCAAGCTCCTCCGTCACACATAAACCCGTTCTTAACTTGTAGATCTTGGGAACAAGATCATGGTTCCTTGCATAGTATACAATCGGCTAACACTTGCATACCTTGGAAGTTGGCACCTTTTGATCCTTCTTGAGTCTCTCCTTCTCTCCTACACAATATGTGTAGGAATCTCCTCTTGATTTTAGCAAAGCTTCCATGACACTTGATGCACAACTCAAAGGTTGGCGAGCTTGAACTTACACAGATCCTTGCATGGTATATAACCGGCGAGCACTTGCACAACTCATCGAGTTGGCTCCTTTGATCTTCTTGATTTCTCTTCTTCTCTCCTACACAATATGTGTAGGGTTCTCTTCTTGGTGCTTGATTTCAACAGAACTTTTGCAACACTTTATGAGACTCAAATTGCCTTCTCTCCTCCTCGTGCATGTATGCAAAGTGATGCTTCCTTCACCTCCTCCATACCCAAGGAGAGCCTCCCTTTTAAAGGCTCCAAGAGCTTCTCTTCTTGGTGAGATACTTGAGTGCCAAAATTGGAAAGGTTGATCTTCATGCAAGATGTGGATGTTCTAGGACGTACTCTGCAGCACCAATTTGGGAATATCTCTATGTGTGTTGCTCAGATGGAAAAACGTCCATTACAAAAGTTGTCGATCTCGTTGTTTCTGATAAGCCCATGGGTGGTTTTTAGAGATTGGCTTTCTATCACGATATATTTTAAAAATGGATTCACCATGTCTATTTTAAGAGAAACAGCTTTTTAAACTCTATTCTTAACTTATGGTCCATGCAACCACCTTGAGCCGCAAATAAGGAGAGTTCATTAGACTGCCTTGGGCCTCAACCTTAAGATTGACTTCCTCACAAAAGCTTGTGTTATCTTAGATCTTAGAAAGAGAAATTCACTTCTCTCCTCACTTCTAGAGGATCACGTCTCTCGTCTTTCTTAATGAGAGAATTACCTCTCTCATTTTTCTTAGTGAAAGAATTACTTCTCTCCTTAATTCATTAAGAGAGAAAAGACCTTAAACCTTGACTTGTAAGGGAGAGGATGACCCCAAATGAATGCAATGCTCATTACACACAAGTAAACGTTCCCAAGCGTCCCCGGATGCACACATAAATACATATACACAATGCTAATGCACTTCCTCTTCTTAGAACTCAATCCATCTTCATTTATGTATAACTCCTTGGTTCTCGTGTACCTTCTTATACTTGAAAGACACTTCCTTCCCCCTTTATAACTTATACTGCATGTACCAGATATCCCCATCACAGCGCTTTGATCACCCCATTAAATGGTGTAGTAGGAATATTGGTCTCTAAATGGTCTCATGGCCATGCTAGATCATCATCAACTCTTAAAGAAAAGTGAGTCATAAATTTATTGACATAAATTTACTAAATAGAGAATGCGTAATAAGCAATCAATTTAGTAACCCTCTCTCCTCCCCCCTCTCTCTCTCCCTAATCGTTTTCTCCCCTCTCCCTCCTCTCTACCTACTCCCTACAGTCTCCCGCATTCCACTCCTCTCCCTCCCTACCCCCCCTCCCTCCCTATCTACCTTCACCAACCATCTCCTCCCCTTTCCCCGCCACTCTTGCCACCCCGGCCATCCCTCTTGTCGCCCCTTGGCACCTTCCCCCGCTAGCTCGGCTACATGTGCCATGCCTCCTCACCCCCATGACGCCCTGTCCACCATCCTCCTCCCTCCCCACCACCATCTCCCTGACACCCCGCTCGCCCCTCCTCCCACCTACCCCCACACAAGCACACCCTCCCCCGTTAACCCTCACCCCCCCTTCCCCCCCCCCCCCCCCCCCCGCCACTTGAAACCACCTTCGAATTCCCCTTGTAAGGCCACCTATCCTACGAGTCATTGCGTGTTCATGTTCTTTTCATTTGTTGAGGCTTGTTCGCGCACAAGATATTTCTTGGAAAGCGCGGGTAACGTCTACGCTACCGAGATGTGTGTGGGGTCTTAGTTGGAGTTGTGGAGCTGTTGCTATTCATGCGTAGCATGGCGGATCCGGGTACATACCTTCCCACAATTTTAAATTGCAAACAAAATAAACCTATTAGAAAATCCAAATAAACCATAAAAATTCAAATAAAATTCTAAAATATAGCAAAAAATCCCAAAAAATCATTGATATTTTTCTCACAAATATAAGCTAAAAATTACAAATTAAAAAAAACTTAAAATTTTCACTAAAATTTCTTAAAATTTAAAAAAACTTAAATTTTACCTTTTTTTTAATACAAAAAGTTTTCATGATCCATTCTCAACCTTTTTATTACTATTTACTTAAAATAATAATATAACAACCAATAGAATTAAATAAAATTTAGAAAAAAATAAAATCTAAATATATTTAAAAATTATATATATTATTTTTTGTTAATTTTTCTCAAGCTGTAAATTTTCAACTTAGTTGGATTGTATCTTTAGGATTACTTTGTGGCTGTGGTTTCCTCTCCATTCATGTGCTCATTCAAATTAGGGTGCATTCATACACCCTACATGTATCAATATTTTCCTTTCCTTTTGGTGTACCACAAACTACATTTAATAGCTTAAATGAACCAATTGATCACCTTTTTCATGCAGATCCACGCACAACACACATAATTTTAAATAAAATAAAATAAATCTCACATTCACATTGTATGTGCTTTATATACTAAACATGCATGTTTTACTTTGTAATAAGATAAACCGGTCATCACTCTTGCACGCATTGACAATTTAAAAAAAGCACTATGCACACAATAATTGGTAAAAATGAATATGCACTTAGAGACTTTAGAGTTGGGTTCGAAGCCTGGGGTTCATTTAATGCACTGTGAATACATAACAATTTTGCTACATGGATAAAATGAATTCCATTTTTTTTAAAAAGGTTGATCAGTGATCACCTAGTTAAAAAATCACCCATTGTTAATAATTGGTAAAATTCACCTACCATTAAATCTGAATCTATCTACACTATGGCTATGAAGGTGACACAGTCTCTTACTTATTAGTCCCTATCGTCAAGTGTAGTCTAGTGTTGGTTCAATTGTGTCAGTGTGGTACAATTTGTTCTATTTTTTGTCTTTTCACAGTTTGTTGAGGGTTGATATGACTATGTTTTTTGCTGTCTTTTGTTGGATTTTTGGGTGATTTTTATATGATTTGAATGATGATTGATTGGTTTGGAAGTATTTGAGATAGTTTTGGATAAGGTTGAATAGGTTTGAGAAGCTCATGATATTTTTCAGTGGAGATATGATGTGTTAAAAGCTTCTATTGAAGTGCCTGATAGGTTCTATTTAGCTTCTGTTTTGTTATGTTTTCTTTCTATATGAGAGGTTAGAATGATGATTGATGGAGTTTGAGAGTGTTTGGAAGCTTATTGAATGGTTCTTTATGGTTTTGAATGGTTTTAGTTGAGCTAAATCCTTTCTGATGACCTTCTATATGGTACTATAGACCCTCTGTAGAGATTCTATAAAGCCTCTATCCCTATTTTGTTTTTGCTTTGTATGCCTCTGTAAGTGTCATGTGGGATGAATGTGTAGCTTGGAGAAGTTTTCTAATCTTGGAAAGAGATCAATACAAGTTCAAAATAGTTCAAAGAAGCAGAAGAAGTAGCTACTGAAGACTCAAGTGAAGACTAAAGTGATAGTGATAATGTTGAGCTATGAAAAGGACATTGTAGTGGCTACGGTGACTCTTTATATCAAACATACCTCTTGGGACGGGTATCCACAACCAAAGAGGAATTTTGGATTCTTATTCTTAATTATTCAAATGTACTATTAAGAGAGCATATGTGAGAGAGATAGAGTGTGAGAGATAAGAAAATTTCTATGAGACACACATTGTATCTACATGAGAGAGACTATGAAGACATTGAAGACATTGAAGATGAAATCTATGTGATAAAATTCCATTCAAAATGGAGCATTACTTTGTGTTCTCTTGTTCTTGTTATGGTTTCTATGAAGAATGTGTTGAATTTTTGTTATGATAAATCCATGGGAGAATTGTTATATGATGATGCATGAATATTGAAGAAGATTGGTGTTGTTTTTCTTATTATGATTGATTAAAATATGAAGAACATGCTTATTGATGTTACAAGATAGATTTTTTTGTAGTAGATTCCCCGTTTTCCTGGTGTTCCTCTTGGTCCTACTGTGAGTACTCCAAGAGGTGAAATTTGAAGGACTATTTATCCAATTCAATTGCCAGCATCAAGAATGAGTTGATGGATGTGATTACATAATAGGTAGAGATGTTGAAGGTGAATACCACCAATATATCCAGTCTTGCAAGAGGTGAAAGAGGTGTGATGCAATCTAATACATGGTGCGAAAAGTGCCATCAAGTGGACATTTAGCCACTAAATGTACCTGGAAGAGCAAACTATCCCTGCAGCCTTCTGTTCATACTGCTTAAGGAAAAACCATATAGAGAATATCTACTCTCCTAAAAGGAGATGCATAAAAGAAGAAAGAAAGACGAAGAAACAAAATTCAACTTATTGAAATCCAAGATAACCACCCATGATATTGGACCGAATCTTAGAGAGTTCAGTCCTAATTTTGGACAAAGGAGGTTTCCCTTTCAGAGTTACAAAGGACGATAGTCTAGTAGTGGCTAGAGATCAAAAGTCAAGTGTTACAGATGTGGAGAAAAGGGACATATCTCACCAAACTATATAAACCCAGAAGGTCCATATACTACAAAGTCTTATTCACTTGATGCAAAGGAGAAGGTCACATTGCAAAAGACTATCCCAGTCCAACTCCTCTAAAATCCAACACCATTGATAATAACTAATAGAAGACCCAAAAACCTGTCTCTGATTTGATGGAATTGGAAGTTGCCACAATAACGCGTGCCAAGAAAAGAGAACCCATAGTTTCAAAAGAGAATGTGCCCTCCATTAAAACAATCAAATTCAATCTTCCAAAAGAGAAATAGAATAGTATAGAATAGAATGGTACAATACATAGCAATCTAGTACTACACAAGGATACAGATTCAGTTATAGAGACAAGACTAGAGGTCCAAGAGATAGAGGATGCAAAACTACCCCAAGTGTCAGCAGAAGTGCAAATGTTACCATTGTTAGAGGAAAAAGGAAATATAAAAGTGGGTGTTTCCCCATTCCCTAGCTGATTGGAGAAGCTTGTGGATCCTATCAAAGAGTATGACTTGGTCAAACACCTAGATACCTTCAAACCAAACCTAAGATTCTAATAGTTGCTGATGTTGTCTCCCAGTTGTCAAAATAAATTCAAAAGTATATTAACAAGAGGACAAGGCCTAATGATTACTCTGGCAACTTTCCCCCCCAAGTCCAATAAAGCCCCAGAACTTGTGAAAGAAGTAGGTGTGGCTAACGCCTTCCTAGATCTCGATACTCTAGAGACTAGCTTGAGGATTGAAGGTTGCTTTATTGGAAACTCTTGATTGATGGAGGCTCATCAATGAATATAATGAGGGATGTGACAATGAAGGATCTAGGCTTGCAAGGCATGCAACCTACACAATGGCTTATCAAATTAGAAGACCAAAGAAAAATTAAGCCTTTGGGCATTCTTTCATAAGTGAACACAACACTAGCAAGAAGTTGACCTATCTAGTAGTGAAACCTGATTCTTAGGGGACCTCATACCCTCTCTACTTTTGCGAAAACCATGGCTTTTTGAAGTAAGAGCATGAACGGATTAGTTGACCCTAGGCAGAGGACCCAACAAAGTGGTGTTGAAGTTGTATGGCTTGCAAAAAGGTAATGGATCCACTTCCATCAAAGTCTTAACAGACTCCTCCAAATGAAGTAATGGATGGCACATCAAGAGACGAAGAAGCTATCAAACAAATCTTTTCTAAGAAAACAAATTCAAAATCCCTGATAGTGGGCACTATAAGCCAATTCTCAAAAGATGCAAAGTCCTTGTCAATGGGTGAATACCTACTGCCTGACACACAATAATGACTTTGGAAATCACCTCTGACAGTGAGATAGAGGCATGGATGTATTGTTCTCCTTATTACATGGCAGTAGCAAAGCTAGAGGCAAAAGCAAAATCAAAGGATACAATCACAAATTTATTCTTCTCTTACAGAGCCCTTACAGAGGCAGAGACAGAGTCTGAAGAGGATGATGACACAATGCAAAAGAAGATTATGGAAGTGAATTGGAAGGATCCTATCTAGCATCTGAAGGGAATACAAATGATTGCGAAGTCCTAGAGGTTCCAAAAGTTGAAGCTCCCATGATGTTAGATAGAATGACTCTAGTACTCTTTGGAAAGGATGATGACGAGGCACGATGCCAATAACCACTAGTCCTATGGCCCAAACAGAACTCAGATGAGTCCTCGAGAGTCAAGAGATAATTAAACCTCCCATAAAATCCAAAATAACAATGATACCATTTCAGCATCCCAAGGAGTCAATCAAGTCCCCATATGGAAAGAGGAAGTCGGTTCCAGGGGAGCATCAAAGAGGAGACCACTCCCTTGAAGGAGTCAGAGATCTATACCCAAAAGTAAGTCCATGGGACCTTCATCCGCGAAGTGGAAGGTGAAAAGCAATTAACTTTCATGGATACATATGGTACTAAATGTCACCTAAAGGTGGAAACCGGTCTTCCAGAAGAAGAGGATTTGTCAATCCTCCATTATCTATTGAAGGAAAATTTGGACATGTTTGCATGGTTATATAAAGATATAAAGGGGATGATCCCACGATGTGTCAACATCACATCAACCTCAAGCACGATGCCAAACCTGTGAGGCAAAGACAAATGTGTATGAATCCAACACTACAAGGATACAGAGGCATAGCGACAGCGCTTTCTGACAGAAAATAGCAGTGTCGCTATTTGCATCACTATTAGCATCACAAATGCAACGCTAATAGCATCGCAAATAGTGATGGTGCTCAGATGAAAAAACGTGGGTCAAAACCTGAGCACGTTATTTTACACGATCAAACTAAAGAGAGAGTGAAAGGGAGAGCGAACTCCATCTTGCATTTGAGAGGGAGAGGGAGAGAAAGAGAGAAAGAGAGAGAAGGAAAGATTCTCACCACCACCGCCACTGTTCACAAAGAAGAGGAGGAAGTGTACGGAGGGCGAAGAGGAGCCGCCGTCGCGAAGAGGAACTGAATCCATCCTCGGGCCTTTACGGTGAGTGCATTGTTCCTTCTTGCATTTTTTTAATTTTTTCTCTTTTTCTTTTACTTGTTTTTGTTAAAAATCATGTGTATTGAGAGAGGGAGGAAATGAGAGAGAGAGAGAGGAAGAGAGAAAGGAAAGAAGGAACGAGAGAGAGAGAACATTAAACATAATAGGGAAAGAGAGAAAGAGAGGAAGAGGGAAAGGGAGGGAGGGAGAGAGGGAGAGAGAGGTGGTTCTTATTGTTGTTGTTGTTTTATTTTTTCTTTTCTTTTTTTATGATTTGTTATTGTTGTGGTAGTCATAGTAGTAGTAGTAGTAGTAGTAGTAGTAGTGGTGGTGGTAGTAGTAGTGATAGTGGTAGTGGTAGTGGTAGTGGTAGTGATAATGGTAGTGGTAGTTGTTGTTTAATTTCTTATTTTCTTGTTTGTTGTTTTTGTGGTTTTCATAGTAGTAGTAGTGGTAGTGGTAGTGGTAGTGGTAGTGGTAGTGGTAGCAGTAGCGATAGTGGTAGTTGTTGTTTAATTTCTTATTTTCTTTTTTGTTATTGTTGTGGTAGTCGTAGTAGTAGTAGTGGTAGTGATAGTGATAGTAGTAGTTGTTGTTTAATTTCTTCTCTTCTAGTTTGTTGTTGTTGTGGTAGTCATAGTCGTGGTCGTAGTCATCGTAGTCGTGATTGTAGTAGTAGTACTAGTAGTAGTACTAGTGGTAGCAATAGTAGTTTTTGTAGCGTGACCACCTGTTCACTTGCAAGACACTTCTTAGCAGCCCATCGGGAAGGGAGTCTAGAAAGCTCCACCCGGCACTCCCATGGAATGTTACGGGGTTTGCGATCTAGGTCTTCCCGAGTCTGCCACGTAGCGGAAGTATTCCGGTCACTCCCACTTAGGACCGACCTGAATCACGGTTTCCTAGTGGTCAAATTCCTAGAACGGCAGCTAGCCTCAAACCCCAGGTGAACTACTTTACGCAGAAACGTCAAGGTCAAAGCGGATTCATGTTGTACTTGGTTCAAGGAGAATGGGAAACGAGAGGGATGCAAAGCTTGACCTCTCTGCCCATAAGGCATAGTCCCATTCCGTTCCCCTAAAACAGCATAAATCGGGATTCTAGTAACCTAGACTCTAGGTCAACGTTCTTTGCTGTCCATTTCCTTTGAGAAAAGTTCCTTGCTATCCATTTCGCTTGAGAAAAGTTCCCGGCCAACCAAGACCACCCATCCGTAGGACGGACCCATGGCCACATCCACTACACTTTCCTCAAGGTTACTTTAGTTGTCTAATTACCTACCACATTTAATTGGACATGCATAAAACAACTTCCTTAATTAGCCAGTTAGACACCGGTTCCTTCACGTAATCTTAACACTGACATAGAAAAACAGTGTCAAACAAGTTCCTTTTCAAGAAGTTATCTTATTTATCTTTGGAAAATATCATATAATCCAGCCCTTAGGCTAATAATCCATAATCCGCCCCAAGGCCATCCATAATCTGCCCGAAGGCTATCCAACAATCCATAGGGGATTACTAATCCAAGATTCTGCCCGAAGACTAGTATACGGGCCTCGAGATCCAATCCCGAGTCACGTTGGCCTCTTGTGTAGGGCCCAGAAGGCAAGGGATTTACAGGGCCAGAGCCCCCCTAGCACCCAAGTGTCCTCCTGTTCCAAGTAGCACCCAACGGAGAGACCTCACATAGCAGGTTCGGTCCACGTTGCGCGGCTAACAACCCCCTTGGTTAGGATCAAGCAAACAGTCGAGGGTAACTGATGCTGCCTCTCCCTTCAGGCCTTCAACCTGAAGCATTAATTATCTTTCCATCTTTAGTTCCTTGAGCAAACAATGCAAACAATGCTCCTAAACTGTTACAAACACAATCAATCCAGTAGCCATTTATTTGGCCAACTGCTAAGGAGTGAATCCTTATCTCTGAATACATCCAGCATTCGATTCTGGGATCAATTGCGACTTGGCAAGATCCCCAAGGTTTTGTTTGTTTACCCTTTTGTCCTTGGGTTAGGGTCATACCCTGTCAACCCAAATTAACCAACACCTTAGGTTCCTCAAGTTAAGACAGTGAATCCTGGCAACCACGTCGCTCCAACTTGTTTGATCCTTTGCCTACTAGGCAAAATGTAACTTCCCTTAACTTGGCAAGTCAACGCAAGAAAGGTGATGTAACAGGATGTCTACTCATCCTCTTGCAAGTTAGACTTGCGCTAGAACCTGCCAACCTCATTCCAAGGAATGGCAAATCTATCTTGTGATTAAACCATAAGGTCATGCGATGTTGCAACTTGTTACACAAGTGTCGCACCTAACTCATGGGATCATTTCACCCATTGAACGGCGTTTCCCAGTCAAGGAATTATATTTAGTCAAGATGTAAGATTTGGGGTGTCTTCTTATCCAACCCAACCCTAATTGTACTAGGCCATTGTACTAGGCTAGTCCTAGGGTTTCCAAACTCAATCTGAGTTTTAGCATTAGGTCGATCGATACTTAGGGTAGAAACCCTAGATCGTTGTTTGCATGGGCATCCAATTGATCCAAACATTCCATGAATGTGGGTAGGACCTTTGGATTTGAGGGTTTCGACTTGGTGTCCAAGTATGATACTAGGCTGCATTTCTAACATGCCAAGCCCTAGCTAGTACTTGAGGTGTTTATCATATCGACTACCTAACGGTTATAATATTACAAGTGATTTAGCTAAATTGATCTACTTGTCTTGCGACAAGGACGATCCTTTCCTAGAGATGCTAAACTTGTTTGCAAGACGTCACAATACATGTAAACATGCGATTCATTACTTTTACGCACTAAAAGGTTTGCAATAACCCTATCTTTTCTTGCTAAAGTCATTATGCATGATAATTTGGAGAATAACTTACATAGGACCTACTAGGATTTACGTTAAGGAACTATGCCTACAACTTTTTGTCTAAGCAATTGAATTTAATGCTTTGATAAGCCATGCAACCTTTCCTAAATGCAACTCTTGATGAATGAATTTTTCGCATGACGAATATGTAACATGCAACCCTTTCCTCGATACAAAATTGTTAATGGAATTCATGTGACATGCAACCTTTAATCCATTCGACAAATATCTTTGCATGCAACATGCAAGTCTATGGTCCCATTTCCATGCTATGCAATGGACATTAACAATTCTTTCCATGCGAGTCATAGCAAGATACGCTTGTCCTTTCATGGCCAAACAAAGATGCACTTAACAATTTTCATCTTTTTAACGCTAGGCAATATGCATTTTAGGCTTGTCACTTTGAAATGCACGGCAAGGCAACAAGCTACTAAGATCATAAAATGGATAGGTAATTTACATTCATAACATTGAAAATGCAAATAACCCAATTGCTTATCATGCATTAATTTTAGTAAATCATTCAAGTAGGCAATTTTCCCCAAATGCATTTTAACTAGGCTAGGTGAATTAGAAACATGCATAAGTGCTTTCTTTCCATGAAAGTTATCATGCTTAACACATTTCTTATACGTGGGATTAAAATCATAAAACCTAGGCTTGTGGATCCGTGGGGATGTCCATGTGTATGTTCAGGGAAGAACCTCCCGCGAGTGCGCTTGCGTCTTCTTGGGAGCCATCGTAGTGTGATTATGGACTCTGCAGATTCCTTCTAGCCTTTACTCTCGCTCTCCGAGACTGCCTATAGGTCGATACCTTCTCCCTTGCATGGCAATTGGAGCTTTACGAGCCCAATTTTTAAAATCGGGAAGGGCACGTAAAAACAGGGATTAAGGAAGCCCCTTGTGGAAGCTTCCAGGGAAGCTTCTATGCTCCTAAGTTAGAAACTTACGTGGAAGAGAGAGGGGTAATGGAAGATTAACGATGGGGGGTGGGGTAATTATGGCGATATGGCGGCGGGAGGTTGACCAGCGGTAGCAGCATTGCAATCGGTGGGGCAGCTGGCGGTGTATGAGGGCGGCATCCTCATGGCGGCGGCGTCTCCAGGCATCATGGTGGCCTATTACTTCTTCTCCCCCATGTGCAGCACCCCAACCTCCTTTCTTTCTTCCTCTCCCTTTGCTAAGGGGTGTTTTTATAGTGCTAAGGGGGAGGGGGGGGAGAGACTCCACACACGTGGAGCCCTCATGCTCTCCCTTCTCCCCATGCACTCCACCTCTACAAGCTCCCCACACACCTTACTTGCTCTTCTCCTACTCCCTCTCCTCCAGCCATGCATCGGCTCTGGGGGAAGGGATAATTAGAAAAAAAAAATTCCTAAAATTTATCCAATTGCCCCTTCAGAAAGGGTGTTCTCCCACGGCTTTGCGGTCTTAAACCCGGGCCTCAATTGCACAATGCGGAGGGCTCATTTTTGCACGTGTGGGGTACGGATTAAGCTGCCAATAATTACGATGTGGGAGATAACCTTGCACAGGTTTTTGCGCAGGCGTGTGGTCATCAAAGCTCCTTAATATTTTGAGCAGAAATATTACAGTTTTCTTGTTTGTAGTAGTAGTAGTTTTTTTTTCTTTTCTTGTTTATTGTTGTTTATTTTTCTTGTTTGTTATTGTTGTTGTTGCGTTTGTTTTTTCTTCTTTTCTTGTTTGTTGTTATTGTAGTAGTAGTAGTAGTAGTAGTAGTAGTTGTTGTTGTTGTTTTTTCTTCTTTTCTTGTTTATTGTAGTGGTAGTGGTTTGTTGTTGTGGTAGTTGTAGTCGTAGTCATAGTCATCGTACTAGTAGTAGTAGTAGTAGTAGTAGTGGTGGTGGTGGTGGTGGTGGTGGTGGTGGTGGTTTTCTTGTTTGTTGTTGTTTTTTCTTTTCTTTTCTTTTCTTGTTTATTGTTGTTTAGTTTTCTTGTTTGTTGTTGTTGTAGTAGTGGTAGTAGTAGTAGTTTTTTCTTCTTTTCTTATTTGTTCCTGTTGGTGTTATAGTAGTAGTTGTTGTTGTTGACTTTTCTTATATTCTTGTTTATTGTAGTGGTAGTGGTAGTAGTAGAGAGAGAGAGTTGTTGTGGTAGTCCTAGTCGTGGTCTTGTCATCGTAGTCATGATTGTAGTAGTAGTACTAGTAGTAATAATAGTAGTTTTCTTGTTTGTTGTTGTTGTAGTAGTAGTAGTTTTTTTTCTTTTCTTGTTTATTGTTGTTTAGTTTTCTTGTGGAATGCAAAAGACAAAAAGGTGATGTATTGGCTATCTACATTCATTGTTGATAATACTATGCTGGGACTATCAAGAATGCAGAAACTTCACATGCAGCTTGGACAATTTTTGAGAACATATTCTCAATAAATACAAAGGCTTGAAATATTCAACTCAAGCAAGAGTTGAATACATTGAAGAAAGTGAAAATGTTTTTCAATGAGTATGTTTTGAAGGTGAGGAGCATTGCAGATGCTTTAGCAATGATTGATGCAATGACTGATGATGATGATTTGGTTTCATCTACTTGGGTGGTCTTAAGAATGAGAAGTCTTGGAAATCATTTGTCATTTTTGTATATGTATGGAAGCTATTTTCAGATTTTGATGAGTTGGTCTCTCTCATGGTTTACCAAAGAGATCAATATGCAAGGTGACTCATCTAAAAGAATTGGTGAATAGGTCCAAGATTTCTACTCAAGTTCAGGAAGGGGACATGGTAGATCCTCTTCGGCAAGTCGTGGTATGTAGTGGTCATAACCAACAAAATAGGTTAAATTAGTTATTTGGTGAAATGCAAGTTTCAAGAGGTAGTGGAAACTTTAGAGCCAAGGGGAGCTCTAGAGGAAGAGGTGGATGGCAAAACCAGAGGTTCCAAAAATTATGCTATTGTTTGCCATTATTGTGGCAAAATAGGTCATATTGCAGCCCATTGTTATGGTAAGACAGATGATATATGCATTGGTAAATTACAATAAGGAAACTATGCATCATCTTCATGATAGAATGAATACAAAAATGAGCATCTATTTATTATACATCATGTGATGAATGATTATACACATGATGATGTATGGTATGTTGATTTTAGGTGCATCTAATCATATGACCAATCATTTTGAATTATTTGGAGAGATGTATGACTTACAAAATCTAGGTTCCCTTGTCCTCGTATGATGGACAGACAAAGAGTCTGACAGATGTATTAAATGTGCCATCGATCACAAAGAATTTTGTGTCCATTGGCTAAATGGTAGAGCAATGGTTGCAGGTCGACTTAATGCAAAAGGTTGTTTTGTAGAAGACTTTAATGATAAGTGTAGGTTGGCCACAAAAGGAAGTAGATTTGTCCGCATGTTCACATTAAATGGTGGAATTCTTGCAATGAATGTTGCTATGTATACTAAAGAAAATAAGTGGTTATTACAGATATTGAAATATGGCATAAACGTATTGGACATGCAAATGTGCTAAGGCTGAAATTAATGCAATCCAAAGGATTGGTTATAGGGTTGCCTTCTTTTAGAGTTGCAAAATTTCATAAAGTGTGTGAAGCATTTTAGTTTGATACGCAGGAAAGACAACCCTTTTTGCTTAACAAAGATGTGAGCAAAAATATACTTGATGTTGTGCATACAGATGTTTGGGGCCTACACAAAATATATCTCTGGTGGCAGTAAATATTGTCACATTTATTAACAATTGTTCGAGGAAGCTATGTGTATATTTCATGAATAAAAAGAGTGATATATTTGAGCACTTCAAATCTTTCAAGACAACTCTTGAAATAGAAACATGCTTGAAAGTTAAGTGCTTGAGATTAGATGGAGGGGGAGAGTATCTCTCTAATGAATTTAGTGGCTTCTTGAGGTCTCATGGGATAAAGAGATAGTTTAGTTGTAGGTATACCCCACATCAAAATGGGGTTGCATAAAGAAAAAATAGGCATATTGCATAAGTTGCATGGGCATTGATTGGCTGAAAAGAATATGCCAAAACATTTTTGGTATGAAGCTATTCATACTGTTGTCTATATTATAAACAAAACTCACATAGCTCCAATTCATGGGATGACCCTTGAAGAATGCTTTACAGGGAAGATGCCCAATGTGTCACACTTAAAAGTGTTTGGCTATATTGCATATGTTCATGTGCAAGTTGAGATGCAAAATAAGCTTGATCCGAAGGTTGAAAAATGTATTTTTATTGGATACTCTTTAGAGGGTATCATTATTATAACCTTGTCACAAGTGATTTCAAAGTAAGCAGGGACATTATTTTTTATGAGATAAGTAGTTGGTACGCATCTAGTAGTGATGTATTAGATGATGATAATGATCATGATAGTTATGTGCAGAAAGAAAAGCAAGAATCACAAAGCCTTAGTGAACCAAAAACCTCATCTGGTACTACACCTACAGTTAGCCCTTGGATTGGGAGACTAAGGAGTAGCTCTACATCTTCAAGTGAATCTACAAGTGTTGTAGGTAAAGACAAAGTAAAGAAGAAAGTGTTGGATGGTAATGATGCATCTACTAGTCATTTGGAATTTGATGGAGATTCTAGTGGTTCAAAGATTTTAGATGATGAGCTTGGTATTCCTTCAATCTCAGGACACCAAGTGTACAGAGAACACATAATAATGTAAAGTCTCCACTGACTGATCCAATGGTATGTAGGTCTAGCAAGGTCAAATATCATGTTAAAAGATTTGGTTTTCAAGATCATGCAACTCACCATTATGCTTATATGGTGAAGGTAGTTGAGGATGTTGTTGGTCATGCTCATTGGGATGATGCAGCAATGGATGAGGAGATGGTTGCATTAGAAGCCAATAAGACTTGGGATTTGGTACCCTTGCCTAAGGGCAAGAAAGCTATTCGATGTAAGTGGGTTTACAAAGTCAAGCATAATGCACATGGTTTGGTTATAGCAAGTATAAGGCTAGGCTAGTTGCAAAAGGCTATGCTCAAACATATGGCATAGATTATGAAGAGACATTCAATCCAGTTTGCTAGGATGGTATCTGTTAGATGCGTGATTGCCTTAGCAACACTCAAAGGTTGGAGTTTGTAGCAAATGGATGTTCAGAATGCCTTCTTGCATGGTGAATTGTAAGAAGAGGTGTATATGGAGCAAGCAGCAAGTTATGAGGATTTAAAGCATCCCACATATGTGTGCAAGTGAAAGAAGGCACTCTATGGATTGAAACAAGCATCTAGAGCATGGTTTGATAAGATCAGAGAGTGTCTTGTTAATATTGGCTTTTTATTTTTTATGTTGATCACTTTCTTATGTAAGAAGGGGAGATATGGGTTTGTTCATCATAGTCATCTATGTGGATGACTTGATTATTACAGGTGATAGTGACAATGGGATTGCTGAAGTTAAGAACTTATTGAAGAAGAAGTTTGAGATGAAGGATTTGGGTGAGCTGAGATACTTTTTTGGTATTGGGGTGATCAAATGTGATGATGGTATATGGCTATCCCAAAGTCAGTATTGGATATGCTATCCAAGTATGGTATGATAGCACATGTAAGTCTCTTTTAGTACCATTGGAGAAAAATGTGAAGTTGAGTGTTGACGTTGGTTAGGGATGAGATAGAAGACCCTACTATGTTTAGGAGGATATTAGGGAGTTTGATTTACATGACTATCACAAGGCTAGACTTGAGCTATGATGTTGGCCTTGTCAGTCAGTTTATGAGATGCCTAAAAAGTCTCATTTGGATGCAATTAGTCACATATTGAGGTATGTGAAGTCCATCTTACATTATGGACTTTTTTATGAGGTAGGTAAGGATGTACATGTGTTTGAATACACATATGTAAATGGGGTTGGTAGCATGTCAGAAAGAAGATCTACCATTGGATTCATGTTTTCCCTTGGTAGTGCAGTAGTTAGATGGAGTAGAAAAAAGCAACCTATAGTTGCTTTATTGAGTACAGAGGCTGAGTATAGAGGTGTTGCTATGGTAGTATATGAGATGGCTACAAAAGATATTAGGTGATTTGGATACGCAGGAAGATGGTTCAGTTGTCATTCACTGTGACAACATGAGCAACATATAGCTATTTAGGAACCTAGTGTTCCATGCTAGGACAAAACACATTGAGGTGCACTACCACTTTGTGAGAGAGAAGGTACTTCATGAGAGATTGACTTGGTATATATCAGCACACATGATCAGATAACTAACATTTACAAATAGGCATTGGGGGTAGAGAAGCTTCAAAAGTTTCAAAGCTTACTTAGAGTTGTAGAGATAGAGTTAAGCTTGAGGGGGAGTGTTGAGATGGCAAGCTCAACACGTGCGGACATTGATGATGGACCACCTGGCTAAATGGGTCCACACGTCTATACTTAGCACATAGGTGGTCATTATGATCCTCACATGGTCACTAACTTATCACTTACTATATTTATTTTGTTACACCTACTAACAACTGGCATAAATATAGCGCCAGTCGATTAGTATAGTCAGTTATGCACTATTTGACTTAGTAGACCACTTTCCTTTATATTATATCTTACCTATACTTTGTGTACATTGTATTGTGTGTGACTGTGTTTCTGTACGAGAATATCATCACTCGTTTTGGCAGTCCCTTATAGCTGATAAGTGATAGAGGTACTCACTTCTTCAACAAAATTATGGAAGAATTGTTAAAAACATGAATCTAGGATATGGCAATGCGGAAGCTATGGAGGTTGGAAGACAAAGACCAAACTCATGAAGACATGGACACAGACAAGACTAACTATCACACAAGTGAATTAGGTTCCAAGATTGAGACTTGGACTCATAAACACAATCTTGTGTGTGGAGTATGACATAGACACTTTACTGAAATGAAAAGAGTACTTTCATATCATTAAAGAAAAGAAAGAAAGTACAATGCTTTATAGGAAAGTCTAGATAGCACATCCTCCTACTATGCTTATGGGATTCTTGTCCTAAGCCCTCACTCCTCCTTCCAAAGAGACTAAAGTAGGTGTGATTGCAAATATCTCAACACCCCTCCTCAATCACAACCAGAAGTACAAAGCATATAGAGGCTTTAGTGAAAGCAACACCTACAAAGTGTGGGCACGCCATAGACATGGAAAAACACCAGAGTCTATCGCAAAAAAGGCTAAGTGTGGGTACCACAAACATGGTGGACATCCAGAGGTTGTAACAGGCCCCTCATAAAGTGTATAGAGGCTGTAGTACAAGGTTACATGAGAAGTTTACAGTTTATGTCCAAATCATTAGGGGTAGGCAATACAAAATGCTTAAAAAGTCTATCCGAATAGAAGGACTAATGAGGTTTGTTCTTCTCTTGGTGGTCTTCTTCTTTTTCTTTTGCTCCATGTTCTTCTTCTTCTTTAACAACAACTAGATAGGCGTTTTGGGACCTCTTTCAGGTGTGGCAGAACTTCTCGGTGTGTCCAGTCCTTTTGCAGAAGTCACAAAAAAGCTAGTCCTTCTTGCCTTTGTACATGTTGCCAACATATAATGCTTGTTCATCTCTAGAGATGCTTGGTTCTTCCTTAGTTTTTAGCTTCTTTTCCTTCTCTAACAGTGATGCCTGGATATCAACAAGATCAAGGTTTGGCATATTGATTAGATTTGTTGACACATTATTATATTTAGGAGGTAAACTTTTGAGGGTATATGGGAGGTACCCTACTCGAGGCTTGGCTCTCCTTGGTGGCGACATGGCACGGGGCTGTTGCGCATCACGTTTGGGCATGTTTAAGTGGCTCGGGGCATCCCATCCGAAAATATAGGAGGGAAGGTGAGTGACTTGAGTGAAAAGTGAGAGGGGGGGTTTAGTTTCTTTTCGGGTTGAGAGGTGAGGGGGTTATAGGGAAGGGCCAGGGTTTCCACCCTTGGCTCTTGCGTGAGCACCAAAAACTTTCGTGTTACCTTCAAAAAGGCTCCTTGCACGTTTGGGGGAGTTTGAAAAGCTTGTCTTTTGGCCCGAAGTTGAGTTGTAAGCTTGTTCCATCTTAACACTCCAATGCAAACATTTTCTTTCATTTTAATGTTGATTCTTGCAAGCTAGGTTGGAGGTCCTTCCATGTAATTTAGATGTGTAGCAAGTGATGTGCTAGGCTTCATTTCAAGCCTGAAAATTTCAATCAAGAGACCATACTTTGATGACTTAGACTGTGCACCAAACAGAGTGTCAAGTCTCTTCCAAGTATCTTATGAAGTATCACAGTTATCCACATGGTGGATATAGCTGTCATCTAGCTCCAGTTTGATAATGGCTTGCGCCTTATCATCATTCTTTTGCCAAGTTATTGCAAGGTTCGCATCACGAGGCTTCTTCTCTTTGCCACTAATGATAGTCCAAAGACCCTTCTTCATTAGGATGAGCTTGATGCGAGTCTGCCACGTGTAAAACCCGACCCCTTTGAAGCGAGCTATTGGAGAGAATTTTCCCATGTTGTATTTTCAAGGACATCAGCAAATCAACACCTAAATTCTCATATCAGATTGGCAAATGAGCTGATTGTGTCAAAGGACACAATTGACAAAAGTCACTGAATGAGTGTCAATAGACACTCTGCTTGCATCTTCTTGGGTCTTCCAAAACTTCAAGATCATATTTTTTGTCATTGTCATGACCAAGGATTAGCAACAAATCAACTCCATAATTCTCAAATTTTATCAGTGGAAGAGCAGATTACAATGTGTCAAGAGACACAAGTAATGACAATGTGAAAACTCACTATGTAAAGACTATGTCTGAGTTGATGTCAAACTTGAATCTTCTTAGTTTGGGGTTTTCGATCCTTCTTTGATTTTTCCGGGTCCTTCCCCTCCTTGATTTGATGTTGGGATAGTAGATCAAAGTGTCAATGGTTTGCTCCAAGTGGTAAGAGAGAGAAAATGATGAGATTTTCTAGCTTATGTAAAAATGGCTATGGAGTCACATTTAGGGTTTCAGAGAGCGGCCTGGTTTTTTGCTTAGTGTGCATTGTTTACTCAACCATTTCAAGAAATTTTTATATGAGAATGAAGCATGATTAATGGGCTTCAAAAACCCTATGGACTTGGGCAAGATCATGGGACGTTGTGAGTGTGCAGGGCGTACAAATCAGACTGCGTCATTTTTTGTCTACGACCATGCATTTCCACAATGCTAGCCTATAGAGTGATAAATGTCTTGCATATTCATGATGGGAAGATGCACTTTGAGTTGAGGAATGATCCTCTAGAAGAAAGAAAGAGGAGATATGTTTTTTATTGAGAGATCTAGAGACTCCAAACAGGGTATGTCCTACAGGTCACAGTTGCAAGGTATGGCAGTAACTGAGAATTTTGACAATACTAAGCCTATGGTTGCTTGATGTCAGTGATCGAGGTGACAAGAAGAAGCTCTAAACGTAGAAGAACACTTTTCTAAAAGGAAGCTCCAGGAGATTTGACCTATGGAGTGAGATATAAGAGCTTCAAGATAATAGGGTACAACCAATTATGGCTGCCATCGAAGCTCAAGTGAAGGTAGAGTTGAGAGATGAAGTCATGGGCTGGAACTGAGCTGACTAGAGATAAATAGGGACTAAGAGAGAGTAGAGAAGAGCTAAACCGATCTGAACCATGCCTGACTAGGCTCTCATACCATGTTAAAAACATGGATCTAGGACATGGCAATGTGGAAGCTATGGAGGTTGGAAGACAAAGACCAAACTCATGAAGACATGGACACAGACAAGACTAAATGTTACACAAGTGAATTAGGTTCCAAGATTGAGACTTGGACTCATAAACACAATATTTTGTGTGGATTATGACATAGACACTTTATTGAGAATAAAAGAGTACTTTCATATCATTAAAGAAAAGGAAGCAAGTACAATGATTTATATGAAAGTCTAGGTAGCACATCCTCCTACTGTGCTTATGGGATTCTTGTCCTGAGCCCTCACTGCTCCTTCCAAAGAGAATGAAGTAGGTATGATTGCAAATATCTCAACAAGAATTAAAGATGTACAAGGTCCACCATCGCAAGTCCACACCCTACTACCCCAGAGCCAAGAGCCAAGTCGAAGTTACCAATTGCATCCTTTGCTCAATCCTGACAAGGATGATTGTTGCACATCACCGCGATTAGGACGATCGACTTTTATAGAGGCCCTCTGAGCATATAGAACCTCCCATAAGGCTGCTACATGACAAACACCCTTCCAACCGGTGTATGGACAAAAGTAGACTTTCCTGTTGAATTAGATCTACCCTCTTTGCGCGTGGCTATCAAAGAATGCCTAGGTGATAATGAGTCCCTGCAACACCATTTCCTACACTTGGAATGTCTAGACAAGACTCACATGATGGCCCTATAGTGTATGGAAGCTACACATGCTCGACAAAAGGCCTCTCATAACACCATATTAGAGATTTTGGGAATTTCCCAAGTCCCACTTTGAATGAATGTCTTACTTTTGTGAATGAAAGAGAGCACTATGTTTATGTTTATCTTTAAAGGGCACTTTGTATGTTACAAATATGAGATCAGACATCTTGAGAGCTTAAATGATGAATGTAAGCTATGTGGCTGTTACGAGATTTGGATTTCACCTCTATCTTTTCTAGCATACTAACAAAATATGATGTTGTATGGTGATGGAAACATCAAGGAGGCTTAACTAGTATATACCTAGGAAATTTCCAAGTTTAATGTAAGAATACAAAGGTTTGATGGAGTGGAGAGAGAATTTAGAATACAAGAGCCTTAAACATTGTATGAAAATATATTATCATGGCCAAAATTTATAATGTTATGGATTTGAATATATTATAATACGAGTTTTTTCTTTTAGATATAGCATCATTTAAAGTGACCATATCGTAATAAGTTTGGATAACCTATGATGTGATGATTCTTTTGTTGTGTAAACCAATAGACACAAGTATGTCAAATAATTGCTCACTCCATTTACATTTTTTGTATGTATATGCATGATATATAAATATCTTTTATTCAAAATTTCTATCTATCTTAACAATATATGGACAATATGGATATTGACTTTGGCCAAAATTAACGAGTTTCACACCTTGACTAGCTAAATGAATTTTCATATCATAAAATAAAGATTTATATACCAAGCTAGAAGTTTATGATTTTTCTAAGACTAAATATTTAACCTTTGACCAATGGTTTATATGACATAAATTTTATAATCAATCAAGACTTATTTGTTAGCTAAGACATAAAGTACAAAATTGGACTTAAACCACTTTATAAGAAATTTCAACACAATCAACTAATGTTATTGAAAGAATAAAAAACAATAAGTAGATTCTCCTCATTGATATTAGTGGCGTTTAAAAACACCAAGGTAGCTACATAAAACACTTTAAATTTTTAACAAGCATATATTTTATAGCCATGCAAAAGCCCTTAAGGTAAGGGATATATTTACTATGGAAGTCAAAATTAGTCCATATAGAGTCATTGTCTTGTTGCATCATGTATATTGGAAAAATACAACTTTTGTAGATAGCTGCACTACCATTTATGAAATGTTTGTGATATCCTAACTCATGAGCAAGTTGCATTGCTTCCATATCTTTCAAAGTAGAGACTAAAGGAGTCTGCTTCAACATGGATAATTGTGAGTTGTTCAATGTAAGTGATAGAAGATGTGAGGCATTTGTTGAGTATGCTTGTATAGTAGATGGTTATAAAGTACAAAATAGGATTTAAACCACTTTATAAAAAATTTCAACACAATTAACTAATGTTATTGAAAGAATAAAAAACATCAAGTAGATTCTCTCATTGATATTGGTGGTGTTTAGAAACACAAAGGTAAGTACATAAAACACTTTAAATTTCTAACAAGCATATATTTCATAGCCATATAAAATACTTTAATGTAAGGGATATATTTATTATGAAAGTCAAAATTAGTCTATATAGAGTCAGCGCCTTCTTGTTAATCATGTATATTGGAAAAATACAAATTTTATAGATTTTGTATAAAACATTTAGCTACACTACCATTTATGAAATGTTTGTAATACCCTAACTCATGAGCAAGTTGCATTGCTTCCATATCTTTCAAAGTAGAGACTAAAGGAGTTTGCTTCAACATGGATAATTGTGAGTTGTTCAATGTAAGTGATAGACGATGCGAGGCATTTGTTGAGTATGTTTGTATAGTAGACTATCATAAAGTACAAAATAGGATTTAAACCACTTTATAAGAAATTTCAATACAATTAACTAATGTTATTGAAACAATAAGAAACATCAAGTAGATTCTCTCATTGATATTGGTGGTGTTTAGAAACACCAAGGTAATTACATAAAACACTTTAAATTTCTAACAAGCATATATTTCATAGCCATGCAAAAGCCTTTAATGTAAGGGATATATCTATTATGAAAGTCAAAATTAATCCATATAGAGTCAGCGCCTTCTTGTTACATCATGTATATTGGAAAAATACAAATTTTGTAGCTTTTGTATAAAGTGTTTGGCTGCACTACCATTTATGAAATGTTTGTGATATCCTAACTCATGAGCAAGTTTCATTGCTTCCATATCTTTCAAAGTAGAGACTAAAGGAGTTTGCTTCAACATAGATAATTGTGAGCTGTTCAATGTAAGAGACGGATGACGTGAAGCATTTGTTAAGGATGTTTGTATAATAGATGGTCTCTTGAAGCAAGAAGTAATTGAAGATTGAATATATATACCATCTTTATCAATCATGGTCTCGTGCGGTGTTGATGATGAAGATGAAATACCATCATTCTCTGCTCTAGTCCATTCATCAATGACAACCTTGAATTGAGCATACAATTCATGTCCATATTGAACTGGATCCTATCCATATCGATCAAACTTGATGACTTCACGTGCATCATGGTATTTGCTTAAGCGAGTCAAGTATGGTAGAAGTTCTTTGATCAAGATAGAGTCTTCACGATCAATATCAAATGTTTTTGGATAAATGTAATTCTCAACAGGATTTGGACATCCTTTGTAAGGACTATCATCTATGAGAATAGTCTTGGTATGCTGACAAACATCTCCATATTGATCCCATACATACTTCAGAGGCTTGAATATTGCTTCTACTCCCATCTTATCTGGCCTATATATGATTTTGAGTCGATGTCTATGACATTGTTCTTGGCCCCAAATCATGAAGAAAGAATACTTCCTTTTTGCATGGATCTCCAAGCACTTAATAACTGCCATGACATTCTTATGTAAAGCTGTTGACCAAACTCCCACTTGGAATCTTGCAAATAAGGCTTCAAGAAACTCCATACATCCTGGTTGAAGAACAAGCCATTGCTTTCCCATTTGAAAGCTTTGAAACCTTTTAGACTTAGCAAAGCATCATTGTAAAAGAAGACCATTGAGATCAAGTATTACACATAATTGTGTTGCATTTCTTATCAAGGAAACATCAATCACATCATCGTACTCTACTGTTATTGAATCTGCTAGATATCCAACCATAGATGTCTTAGTTGAAGTTACAAAGAAGAAAAAGAAGCACATTAGATCCATTTACTTCCTCATCATTCTACCTAATTTTTGAGCTATAAACTGGCATAGAACACTAAAGCAATTTAACTTCACATTGATAAATACATAAATAGGTACTACTTCAAAAATGATGTCTTAAGAAAAGAGACTGTTGACCATGTGGTCAAATCTAATCAAAAGTAATATCATGAGGTGAAAAAAATATATATGACAAATTTTTTGAAGTAAAATCTATTCTAATAAAGTCATTTTTCCATATCTACTTTTTATCGCTAGTTATAAGTATACTTGAGATACTAACAATAGATTCTTGTAATTAGTTGCACAAATTATATTATCATTATAATATTTAACATACTCAATTTTTAAAAAGACCTTCAAAATGGCATGTACAAAGAAGATGTTTATTAGTCCTAATTATTTAAAAAAAAATTAAACATGATACTTTTGACCATGTGACCAAAACTATGTCACATATAAGTGACACATGACAATTTAATTGAGATAAGTTATACTTTATTTGAATAAGTTTTCATAGTTTCTTCTTAAGGACTAACCATTCTATTTTTGAACTAGTCATATCCCATAGATATTTAAACTCATGAATTGTAACAAGGATTTTACCTTAATATTCCATATACACATCTCAAAAGATACATTGGAGAGAAATCTTTATTGCAATATTTATAACTAAGGTAAAACTCCTTTGGGAGGTGTAATGAATCTTTTTTGGGGTGTGCAATATATTGTTGGCTTTCTTATCCTAAGGTACATGCATAGACATACACTAGTGATGTAGTAAAAGAGGCTATAAGAGATAAGAGATTTGACCATGTGGACAAATCTAACCAAAACTAACATGACAAGATCATAACACAACACATATAAGAGTTTAATTGAAATAATATCTAAAATAGACTTAAGTAAATTTTGCATAGATAGCTCAAACTTTTCATTATGATAAGTATTCTTACACACTAGATTACAATTAAATAGTTATCCTTACAAAGGATGATAAATTTTAATGAGCTCTTTAATACCGATTTGGTAAAATATTTACTTAAATAAAATTTTTAAATCAAACATGCTTGGTACCTTTTATAAAAAATTAAAAAACCAAAGACATAGTTTCTTTAATTAATATCATCAAAGAAAGAAAATATTGCAAATGCTAATGGAAGTAACTTCTCAAGAAAAAAATCAAAATCACATCAATGTGTCTTCCTTGATGAAAGGAGAAGGAACGGAGTTTAAACACCTGAAGTAGCCCTTAATTTCTCTTTCATAATTAGACTTGCTATATCTTGGCTTGATTCTTCTATGCCCTCGGGTGGTACTTCCAGAACTTGAACTTCAGTAGGAGGAACCTCTTGGGAGTTTGAATTTTGTTTGGCACTCTCATGGACCCTCCATCATTGTGCTTCAACCTCTCTTTGCTCTTGAGTGTTGCAAACCACTGCAATAGTCTTCATATGATTTATCAATGCCACCTTAGATGCAAGTCCACTTGCATATACATCAAATACAACCTCATGAGCATCATTGAATGCTTTGATTGTAGTTTCCATAACTTTCATTTTCTTTCTCAAAACGGCCTTTGCAATCCTTTGTTCTTCTTCAAGATCTTCATCATTGCACTCTTTTGTCCAAGCCTTCAAAGTCCAAAATGGAAGGCTTGTTGACATTGTTTATATATCGCTCAGAATTGATGAAGCTTTTCTCCATGGTCACTAATGTCAAAACCACAAAAGAATCTATAGATCCAAAAGCAAACGTTCTATCCATTGGTAGGAAGTCAACACTACCAACTAGCATGCGATACTTGCAAGAAATGCTTTCAAGAGCATTTTCCAAAGCTGCCATTTGCTTTCGATCAAGAAATGATAACAATATGAATTGTTTAGGTTCACATGTCATTTGTAGTAGAGTGGATACAACCTTTCCAAACTTTATAGAGTCCCATTTCATTCCCTCAACCCCATGTGCTGCATCTAGAACAACAACCCCAATGGTAATTGGATCTCTGTAAACATTATGTATAAGATCAAAGGTTTCTAGATTGCATCTAACAACATATACACGCCAAGGGGAAGTAGTGGAGGATTGAAGAGGATTTTGCTTTTTTCTAATTAGGAAGTTCACAATATATTTTGCTCCATTTGGTAGGGACCCTACATCAGCTCCATGTGTGAGCTTCTTTGATACCCAATCATTACAAATGCCTAAAATCTTTGTGTAGACTTCATCATTGATATCATAATCATCAACAAGCTCTTCCCAAGTCTTCATCACAGCGCTACTTTCTGGAACTGAAGCATTGAAAAGAGTGACTAATTCCTCCTTTAGGACCCTATCTTGCTTGATTTGCTTAGCCCTTGTTTCCATGTCAATCATATCTTCCTTATCCCATTTGTTTCTAAGAAAAAGGATATGACCTTCATTGATCTCCTCTTGTAGTGTAAGGATGTCTCCATCCTTTAAACCCATAAGGCAACGAAATGCAGCAGGAGAAGGTTGCCTTCCCTTTTTTCTCGAACTCTCCTCTTGGGATATAAGTTCACCTCTAGAGTATCTCTTCATGATTTTGATCCAACTATCAAATATTTCTTAAGAGCTAACAATCATATGGCAATCTCTAGATGCACAATTTTCTCCAATGTATGCCACAAATCTCTGTAAAAAAAAGATCAAAATAGTGAGCATAGAACAAAAGAAAGAGCATCACACTAATCTTCACAAAAAAAGAAGGTAAGCTTATATATGATTACCTGCCATGGTACTCTTTGAGAGCTTGTCTTAGAAAGCCCTTGTTGCGGTTTTGGTGGAGAACCAAATGCTAGCTCTCTTAATTGTTGAAGTTGCTCAACATAAGGTGCATTCTTCATAACATTATGTGATTCCATATTTGTCATTCGTGAAAGCTCAATGCACATTTCTGCAGGACAATCAACTAATATTCTAGCATTTCTTGTGGTGTATAAATGCTTGGTTGCTAGACAACGTGTAGTATTACTCTGAATATATATCTTTGCTGCATGAATTGAGTGAAGCCCTGATATAATCCAATAACTATAAGTGTCCAACTTATTAGCATCCACCTCATCACGATGCATGGGTCTCTTCTCATTGTTGTGTTGTACAAAAGGCATAAGACATGCTGTTGTTGCTAGGTTCATGGGAGTCTTTATGAAAGACGTGGTTAGCTTCTCTGCATAATCCCAACATAGTGACCTATAAGCATACAAAGGAGGTGCCTCATAACACCTATCAACGAGAATAGGAAATTGTGTTGTTGACCCAAATGGAAAGAATTTTTCAAACATGTGAAATCCTGATTCTTCCTTCTTTCCCTTCTTCTTAACTATTTCAGGAAAATCGAATGTTCTTTCTACTCCCTTGACCTCAAGAGAAATTATTGGCTTTGCAGGTGTAACTTCTAACATAGAAGGTAAAGTGGCATCATTCTTAGTAGTGTTAGCAGACATACTAACAACAAGAGCTTGTGACAAGGAACTTTGTTGAGGTGATTTTGACTTTGAGCTTGTGGGATTCCATGAATAATTTTCTTCTTGAGGAGAAGATGAAGATCTCAAGTCTATTTGTTTATCTTGGAGCTTCATTCTTTTGTTGGGGCGATCACATTTTCTTGATAGGGAAAGTAGCTCACTATTTTGAACAGCTTGGAATGCTAATATAATGTCTTCTGTGCCCTTTACCTCCTCAAATAAGGTCCATCCCATTGTTTTCAAAGAGTATTCTTCATCCTCTTTAATACTGGCAAAGTGAAATGACAAAGGATCAAGTTTGTATACTACATTTATCCCCTTGATCTTAACAAGATTACATGGTATTCCCTCTTTCCCAGCACATCCATCTGTTATCTTCTCTATGACACCATCTTGTTGAAAAAATGCAATATCACTCTTCAAAGTGAATAAGAGAACATTGTCAGCTCTTTTTCCTTGACTATCATAAACATCCACATACCATGGATACACAAAACCACCACTAACTCCATCAATGGTTTGGGTCTCCTTTTTGGATGTGCTATCTTTCTTTGCCATTGAATAGTTCTACAAAGAGAAAAAGTTGTTAGACAAAAGTGGATTTAAAAATATTCAAAATTCACAAAACCCAAATAAATGTATAAGATTTCTAGTTTGAAAACTAAAAACACAACAACACAAGATTTTACGAAATACAAGACAAATGTACTCTAAAGGGACTCTTCCATAAAATGAAATATTGAAATTTGAGATTAAGTGTGGTATGAGATCCAACCATAAATATGTGTGCTTATGTATCAAATCTCATGGATTATCCTAGCCCTAAGTTAGCATTAATTATATTTCTCTTACAAGAATCATATAGTAAAAACTTTGCAATGGACTTCAATGAGAAGATCAAATTCTATTAATAGTGAGACTTGACCATGGGCTTAACCAAATGGTCAAGTGATAATGAAATGTTGAGTGTGAGTGTGGTATGAGATATAGTGAAAAATCATTGTGGTTATGTAGAAAATGTCATGGATGATTTTGTCCCTAAGTTAATATTGGATTTCTTCTCCATGTAAGTTTCCTATGCAAGGATCATACTCTACAAACTTTGCTAAGATTTTTGGCCATGTGTTCAAATCCTATTTAATCAAAGAATGAGATTTAGTCCAATATGAGATCCACCTATATATCAATGTGGCTATGTAGTAATCTCACAATTCCATTTGGCCCAAAGTTAACATTTTAATTACTGCACATGTAAGTTTCCCTTGAAATGAGCTATATTGTAGAAACATTGTCATTGGTTTTAGCCATGCGGTCAAATCCTATTTAGTCATAAGACTTATCTATCAGATTAGAAACTTTGCCATGGTTTTTTACCATAGGGTTCTTAAAGGCTAGTTAAAGGGAGGATGCAGTTTATTGTGATATGAGATTCACATATAAACAAATATAGCTATGTAGCAAATCCCATAGATATCAATATAAGATAAAGCGAAAAACACTTGAAAGGTGGAGATTTGACCTCATGGCAAAACCTACAAGACAAGACGATTTCTATAAACTAGTTTTAACCATATGCCCAAATCTAGTTTCATAACCATATGAAGAAAGTGATTCATTTGTTGTAACATGCTGTGAAATTGGATTTGACTATATAGCCAAATATTGTTTTATAATGGAATGAAAAAGTAGTCTCATGGTTTGTAAGATTTATGAGTTTAGATTTGATCATATGGCTGAACAAAACAAGAATGGGGGATTCTTGGATGCTAGCATTGATAACAAAATGAAAGATTTGACCATATAGCCAATTTTTATTTTGTAGGGGAATGGAAAAAGTGGCTAATTTGTGAAAAAATGATATGGTATTTATAGGAAGTAAAGAAAAATTGAAATGAAAGAAATGGTAAATGGAAACAAAGTGGTTTTTTTGTTGCACAACAAGTTTTGACCACATGGCGAGACTTCCTATAAATATAGTAGGTAATCAAGGAGTTCCAAGTAGAACATGGTCTTTCTTTTTTGGAGATAATATAGAAGATGTTTTTCTTAGAACATTTTTCCATACAACCAAATCTAGCATACCCAAAATTTGTGTGATTGAACCCACCATAGATTTAGTCTTAATTTTTTAGGATCAAATTTCAAAAAAGTGGTTCGTTTGTTGCAAGACAAGATTTTACCACATGGCCAAATTATAGAAAGTAAGGATTTCTAAGTAGAAACTAGCCTTTCCCTTTGAAAGTAAGCAAGGGTTGATAATATAAGAAAGCATTTAACCAAATGGCAAAATGTCATTCTTGTAGTAAAATGAACAAAGTGCTTGATTGGTTGCAAGATATTGTGATACTACAGGAGTCCTTATTTTGGCCAAGAGATAGCTTAAGGAGAAGATTTGGCCACATGGAAAAATCCCATAGTATATTGGAAAAAAGAACATAAATTACTTCTTATATTATAAGAAAAGATTTGACCTCATGGCCAAATCTAAGATTGTATTGAATAAAATAACAAAAAGTACTTCTTATATTGCAAGAAATTTTTTGACCATATGGTCTAATCTATAAATTGATGAAAGATCATGATATGTGTTGTTAGAAGAGCCACTACAATGTCTCTTCACAGCTCACTACTGTCACTTCACTCTAGTCTTCTCTTGAGTCTTCAGCAGCTACTTCTTCCACTTCTTTCAGCTCTTTTGCACTTGTATTCACCTCTTTCCAAGGCTAGAAAACTTTTCCAAAGTCACACATACATTCCACAGAACACTTACAGAAGCATACAGAACAGTCTACAGAACAGTACCAGAACAATTACAGTACAGAAGCAGAACAGAAGCAGAACAGAAGCAGAACAGAAGCTCTACAGAAGACCTACAGAAGGTTACAGAAGGTCATCAAAACCTCATAACTCACTCTCAAACCATTTCAAACTCTCACAAACCATAAGATAAACTTTCACAATATCTCATTCTTCATCAATCAATACTCCATCCCTCCTTACAGAAGACAATCAGATCAAAACAGACCAAAACAGAACAAAACAGAAGGTATACAGAACCATTCAGAACCTATCAGAACATCACAGAACCATCAACAAACATCATGAACTTCCAAAACACAATCAATATCATCCAAAACACTCTCAATCCACTTCCAAATCAATCAATCATCCCATAAAATCAACCATTCAGCTCTTAAAAACAACAAAAATCAGCCAAAAAACAAGTCATTTCAACACTCAACATATCCCCACACTTAATAAGGAAGCGTCCTCGCGACCCAGGAAAAAGGGAATACAAGTTCATAGAAAAGCTTCACTTTGATCTTCATTATCTTTTCAAAAAGAATCCATCCACCACGACCCCAACTTATAACCTGTTTCTGATATAAAAATACAAAGAAAGGAAAACTCTATTGAAATTAACACCTCTTATCAAACTAAAAATCACAACAAATTTGTAAAGGATATAAGAGTTTGCTTCTTCTTCATCATCTTCATCTTCAACTCTCCACCCACAACCCCATCTCGACAAATCTCCAAAACATAGCTCGTACACAAAATCCAATAGGAAACCACCACGTTCGTTTGACATAAATGAACTCACAACACAAACACTAATACACAACACAACCATCTGAATGACTTCTTCAAAAAGAAGAGTTTGGTATTAAAAAGCTTGCACCATACATTGGAAAGGTATCAATGAAGATGATCCCTCTTAAAAGATTGATGTTGTCGGAATCGATCCATAGATAAGGATTCTTCTACAAAGTTTTTAGGAGGATTTTGAAAAAATTGGAGACAGCACATCCTTTCCAATAGGACCAAGTATCTGCTAGGCAAACAGAGGGCATGAAAATACAGTATCTCCAGCTGTTGGGAATCAATGCTAACATTGACATTCATGCACAACTTTGGAATAGGCTTTGAATCAGTATGAGAGTGCCTATGCATATACGCCAGGTACCAAGCAAAGTGAGTAGTTAATCTCACTGAGGGATCTGCAGACTGTGAATATTCTTGGGCAAAATGAACATAGTTT
Organism: Lygodium microphyllum; assembly: GCF_053477565.2. NCBI lineage: Eukaryota > Viridiplantae > Streptophyta > Polypodiopsida > Schizaeales > Lygodiaceae > Lygodium > Lygodium microphyllum. The sequence goes on from NC_141155.1 coordinate 87,977,280, forward strand.
TGATAAGCTTGACTGGAAGCTGTCCATTCCCCTGGAATTACTGGCCAATTAATCTGCGGTCCTGTAAGGCAATCATCCGAACTCCATCCCCTTCTTCTGGAAATCTGAGTATCAAAACCGTCACAGTCACTAACCAACTGAGGTGGTTGAGATATGGAAGTGTTAGGAGAGGGTAGTGGAATAAGGGAAAGTGGATGTAGGGAAGGATAGGAAAAATCATAAAAGGAAGAAAAGGTTAAAGAAGGAGTGGCAGAAATTTGTAAGGAATCACTAAGGAATGGTGTTAACTGATAAATAGGAAATGTAGAGGGTACATTAATGAGGGGTGAAGGACAGGGTGGAGAAGGGGAAAATACCCTATCCTCAATAAAGGAACAGTAAGTGAAAATGGGAATTTGAGGGAAATTGGAAGGTTGGAAAAGAAGTGGTAAAATTACTGTGGAATTTGTTTGACAAAGGGAAAAATATATAGCATAGCGGTGAGCCAATTGTTGGTAATAAAGGAGGGTAGGAACAGAAGGTCCTAAGAGAGATCGTCTATGATAGGCATCAAAGAAAGTAGCATCAAATGGATTATGTTTGGAAAGATAGGTTAAGAGATCCATCCTCAGTTGGTTAGTACTCTGTACAAAGGTAGGAGCTGTGTTTTGTCTTTGATTGAGGACCACTGAATCAATCATGGGATGCCATGAATTATCCTGATAATCAGCTACTTTGGAGGAATAACTCTGAAACATATCAGCTATGCGCAACTCCAAATGATTGACATATAGAACAGCCTGTAAGACCACATCCCCCACATACCATGCCATATCTACTTCATCTGGAATTAACAAATCTCCTCGGAGATACATGTATGACATCAACATGGTGTCTGGCGTGACAGAATCTTCAAAGAGCATTCTGACTACCTCTTCAACAACTCAGCAGACCAAGCCCCACTCCAGCCATCCTCTGGAAAAGGTAAATCCATCGTAGAAAGCTTCATATAGAAGACCAACTTCTGCAAGTGGTAGTGGACAAAGAAAGAATGGTCTGGTAAGACACAGTCCTGAAATTGTTCAAAGGTAGACCATAACAAGTCCATTCTGGACTGCAATCTTTCCACTTTGTCTTGGAATAGAGGGCACAAAGTAGCCTGTCTTTGTAGTGCAGCCAAGTCCTGCTGTGAAAAAGAGGGAATTAATGGAACAGGAGGGCTTGGAGGAACAGAGCGGGACTTTGCAAGCTGATCTTGCAACTGCTGGATTTGGGAGGCTTGGTTGGCCACTGTGTCATTAGCCATCTGTAAAGCTGAAAGCTTGTCATCTAAAAGAACTTGGAATTCTTTCGCTTCACTGGACATCCTCTCCTTCTCTACTGAAAGGCTAGTAACCTGTGACTGAGCCTCGAATAACTGGGTCTTCAATGAAGAAATCTCATCACTTTGAGTGACAACCAGTTGGGTTTGCTGTTCCATTTGCTTAAATAAATCTGCTAGGGTATCCTTAGCAGATGCTAACTCAGATGTTGCCTTATGCAACTGGTCTTTGGACTGCATGAGCTCCTCATAGAAAGATGCGTACAGCTGTTGAACACAGGCTGTCACTGACAACTCAATGGAACTTTGAATATCCTTGCAGAGGAAAGGAATGGCATCTCCTGAGACGAGACTGTTCAGGGAGGGAACTGAGATCTCCAAGGATCCTTCTCTATGTGCTCGGAACAGATTATTGCAAGTGAGATACCCAGGGAGTTCACTGCCAGAAGTAGCAGGGATAGACACTGAGGGAAGTACAGCAGGGGCTTTGTCCGCTACCCGCTTCAAGCGTTTGCGCTGTATGACCAAGGGAGGCGGAGAATCATCATCCTCTATGTCAATAGGTGCTGACTCTTCTGAAGGTGGAGGAGGAGGTACTGGATCTGATGGAGGAGGTGGAGGCACAGTCTTCTGTAAACCCGAATAGGTCAAGAAGGCAGACAAATATGATCCATAGGTAACATTGGTAACATTACCCCTCGTGACTTTAACAAAATGCTGATCCATTTTAGTAAAGGAGGTATGTGCTCCAATCAATAGCAACTCCTTTTAGCACCATCCTGGAAGCTGTGAAAAGCTCTTTGGACAAATAGTGGGATGGCGTTTTGGCAGGCATGAACCTGTCCTGAAGGAACTGGCACATCGTCTTCCATACGGGATCAGTGAGCATAGAAAACGAAACTCCTGAAGAGTTGATCACTTTCTTAACATCAAGGACTTCCCTTGTCTGCTTCTGCAACAGTTTGAGAATCTCTTAATTAGAGAAGAGCTGACGAGTGGTCACAAAAGGTTCTCCTTTGAAGGGTAAAGACAGAGCCTTCCCTAAGCCTCGAGACGTCAATGTCATAGACATGCCTTGGACTACTCCTGTCTTCTTGCTGTAAGAGGCCAGGAACTCATCACATACGGACGAATCCTCTGGAAGTAATGGAAAAGGAATGGCCACAAAAGCAGCAAGTCCTGCCTTCGTGAGGGGCTCAAAAGTAAGTAGGGACGAGTAATCCCTACTAACTAGTGGGACGTACTGGATAGGGGGAGGAGCATGAGAAGGCGCCATTCAGATGGTTACACACACACCACAAACACAGACAATCAAAGAGAATGCCTGCAAAGCAACAGACAAAAAACCAAGGATAAGAGAATTACCAATAAAACGTGACTCGACCTACTAACCCCAAGCAAACCACATCCTAGAAAAAATTTGACATGACCTTGAGACAAATGCGACCGAAAGCTTCATGCGATGCATCAAACAAACACCCTGAACCCCGTATCAGGCAAAAAAAACTGCATACCGTACCCGTAACCATAACTAAAACAGGAAACCAAAACCATACCATATCCGACACATATCAATACGACATCTGTGATAGACCAAGACTGGACCATGGAAAATAACACTAATGACTGCGCATACCCATCCCTCGAAACGGTTCATTGAAAAGGGGAATGAAGTGCAGTGAGGGGGGATTTAATTTAATGAAGGGTTGATTTTAATCAATTATTAAAAATGGGTGAATTTTTATTAGGTGATAAACCTTAATAAGAAAACGGCGGTTCCTTATTATAAATTTAATTACGAATTATTAGGTTAAACCGGTGCTTTTATTCGATTCTCGGACTTCGATTCCCGACTGGGTCTCTAAATGCAATTCATTGATTATAATTTAAGGTGATGTGGAGCGCTTTTTTGCCAGCGCGTGCTCATGTGACGGCTGGTTTATTTTAATTAAAAATTTTAGAGTGCCTCTGTAGCGCACGTAGCGCGTGCTAAGTGAACGGCTGGTTTATTTTAATTAAAAAAAATGTGTATATAGCGCGAATGCGCGTGGAAACTCTGGGTGAATTAAAAGGTTTATTTTAACAATTAATTGTGATGAAGGGGGAAAATAAATAAATAAATAACATAAAATAAATACCTGGAAGGGGTGTGTATGTAATGCAGGAAAGCGCACGGAAGAATTCTAGTAAAGGAAAAGCAAAGAACACTGGTGAAACAACAATGACAACACCTTAGCAGATGTGTTAATTTGGTTTGTGTTGGTTTTTTTTTAAATTTTTATTTATTATTATTATTTTAATTTTTAATTGTTATGATTTATGGTTGAATAAATGGAAAATGAGCAAGGGAGGTGAGGGAAATTGTTTAGAATGTTTTTAGAATTTTTTACAAATTTTAAAATGAATTTTCTATATTTATTGGCAATTTAGGGGTAAATTTAGGAAATATGGAATTTTCAGAAATGATAGGAAAAGCAATTTCCAGCTGACAAAGTTCCAAAAATTGGCTAAAAGCACAAGGAATTTTTAGAAATTTTTTTGAATTTTTTTAATGGAAAAATATATGTAGTGATTAATTAAGTCACCTAAATCACATTAATCACATAAGTCAATAAGACATAAGTCAATTAAGTCAGGTTAGTGGGATAAGTCAGGTTAGGCTACCTAAGTCTAGTCTGGTTAGTTAAGGTTGATTAGGGTAGGTCTAACTAAGTCTGGTTAGTGATTAATTAAACTAAGGTTAGTGAGTAATTAAACTAAGGTTAGTAATACTTGAACGAAGGTTAGAATCTAACCTTAGGTGGGGGTGGTGGAGGAGAAGAGAGGTGGGGGTGGTGGAGGAGGCGACTGTGGCGACCAGGCGGTGGCGGCGGGCGCTGTCGGCGGCGACCAGGCAGGGCGGCGGGCGCTGTCGGCGGCGACGGCGACTGCTCCACCGCGCGGAGGCGGCGGTGGTCAAGAGAGAGGGAGGAGGCGCTGCGGGCGGGGAGCAACAAGCTGGCGGCGGGGAAGGAGAAGGCTGCTAGCGGCGGGGAAGGAGAATCACGCTGGCGGGGGAGAGGGAGGAAGAGGCGAGGGAGGAGATCGGCGAGAGGAGGAGGCCGCTGCGGGGGCACGGTGGAGGAGGGAGCCCGCTGGGAGGGAGGGTGGAGGAGGGAGAGGGAGAAGAAGTGGAGGGAGGAGAAGAAGGGCACAGAGAAGGCGGTCGCGGGCAGGGAGGGTGGAGGCGTCGCGGGGAGGGAGGAGAAGTCGTGGGGGGAGGAGTCGGCCGCGGACTGGGGGAAGGAGGGAGTGGAGGACGCTGGGGGAAGGCGATGACGGGCGGGGGCTGCGCTGGGGGAAAGGCAAGAAGAGAGAGAAGGAACGCACAGAGAGAGAGAGAGAGAGTGAGAGAGAGAGAGTGGGGGAAGGCGGTTGGGGGGAAGGGACGGGCAGTTGGAGGGGAAGGGTGGGGGGGGGGGGGGGGCCATGGGGTGGGCAAGTGGGGGGGAAGGGTAGGGAAGGGTAGGGACAGGGGGTGGGCAGGGGGTGGAGGGCAGGGTCAAAAAGGGGTGTATCCCCGTCCTGCGCACGTGCACGGGGCGGGGTAAAAAAATTTGCCATGATGGGATTGAAACGACGCTGGGAAGACGATACGGGTTACGCGGACACGACCGAGGCGCGTGGAGATTCGTAAAATCGAAAAAGGGTGCGTCATGCGCAAAACGGGCGCGCGAATACACATAAAAATAAAGAAAAATTAATAACTCCCAATCCGGACGTCAAAACGAAATATCGTAAAAACGAAAAGTGGGCAGGACGACAGGGGGGAAACAAGAAAAATATGGGACGGGGGTTCCGGGAGGGGTAAAGGGCAGTCACGTGCAAAAACACAAAAAACGAACCAAAAACACAATTTAAAAAGTAATACCGAAAGATCCGTGCATCGGAATGAGGTGCAGAAAAAGGAAAACTGTGCAGAAAGATGTGCCCGACAATTCTATTACATCAAAACATAAGTCCGACTAACGTAAGACGCGTTCACATGGGAAAAACCCAAAAAATAAATCCAAAAATGGGATCGGAAATTAATATCTGACAAACCATTCACCGGAATGACATGCAGTAAGAAGGAAAAATGTCCACAGAAAGGAATGGCACAGGGTTATCATGTTAAAACACAGTTCCGGCAGAAATAGGAGGGGTTCACATGTGAAAAACTCCAAAAATACTCCCGAAAACTCATTTAAAAATTAATAAGTAAAAATCCAGAAGCCGAAAAAGGGTGGAGGAAAAAGGAAAAAGGTAGGGGAAGGCACGGGGGACACGGCTGTCAAATCAAATTGGAATTCCGATACAAATCGGGCAGGTTCACATGGAAAAATGTCAAAAATACGCACGAAAAAGTCTTAAAAACCCCGGAAAATTAATAACGGACAAACCATGTATCGGAATGATGCGGAATAAAAAGGAAAAATGTCAGGGGAAAAGCGTTGGTCAGGGCTATGACATCAGATCACGGTTTCGAAGCAAGAAAAGTGCGTTCACATGGAAAACCGGCTAAATTGTGTAAAATGCTTTAAAAATTAATAACTCAAAAACCGTGCACCGGAACAGGGGTAGGTAAAAAGGAAAAATGAGCAGTTCAAAGGGAGGAACAGGGCTATAAGGTTGGATTTGGATTTTGGTGAACGTAGGATGCATTCACAGGACAGGACCGCAAAATCAGGGAATGAAGGAAAACTGCAAGGGAACAGCCCCAAGGGTGGGTGGAACATAACCGGGCGGGTGGGAAGGGACCCCAGGAGGGTAAAAGAAAGGCAAGGCATTCATGCATGAGCAAGATAAGGCATATGCAGATGAGTATGCAATGTAGACGCGCAGGGACGCGTCCCCACACTTAAGACCTTAACGGATAGGGTTAACCGAACATTAGGGACCTAGGACCACGCCACAGACCATCCACTAACTTCCCCACACTTAAAACATGACCGGCACGAAGAAACCAAAGTGTAGGGTTAGAAAAACTTGGCCCGTTTCGTCCAGAATCAAGGTTGAGTGTCGATGGCACGTCTAGTGTTGTTGTCGGTGCTGGAGGGACCAAGGCATCTTTACAGCACACGTCTGTCATGGAAGGGACCATGCGGCAGCACCCAGGGAGGTAACTGATGGAAGGAATCGCAGGAAATTCGTTGTCGATGATGAGGGATATTACACTCAACTCGCAATCACTCAATTGGAATGAAAGAACAGTTATTCGCCCCATGACTAATATCACTTAAGGAAAAAGGATTGAAACCCGTATCTCATACTCGGTTGAGGAATCGACAAGGGGGGAATGGTGTAGAAAGGAGTATGCCAGGGTGCACAGTTGATGGTGCATTAGTGCGTCCAACCCGTCTGGCATAGGTGCAAGAAGAAAGGCAAGGGAGCCTTACAGTGCCGTGTACAGAACAGGGTGATGTGTCTTGTGAGGACGGCAAAGACCCATCCCGTGGGTGCATAGGGAAACGGGAACATACCTGACTCCAAGTGTCGTAACGTCCCTCAATCTCACCTCTCGGTATTTGATTGAAGAAACTCCAGTCACACTCAACCCACCCTCTGTCTCACGCTCTGTTGATAGATACAGGAGGGCAGCCTTTTCCAGAAACCCATTGATGTCATCCTCACAGTCACTTGTGCAAAGGGTGTATGCCTTGTGCGCATTTGATGGTGCAACTGTGCATCCCGCCCTGTGCCGGCATACAGTGCAAGAAGAAAGACCAGGGAGCCTTATGGTGCAGTGCACAGAAACAAATCGTGCTTTGTGCTTTGAGAGGCCCATCCCGTGGGTGCAACACTTCATTCACACTTCTCACCTCTCATTCGATTGGAAGGGAAAAGACTGGTCACTCACCCCACCCTCTGTCTCACTCGTTGTTGATAGATACAGAGGGTAACCGTACTCACTTCCCCATCCGGTTAGGATGAAAGCTCACATCACTCAAGGGGTTGTCGATGAAGATCGCGTCAGCAGTTGTGGAAGAGGCGTACCCAGGGAGGTAGCCATCAAATTCAAACATTGTGTTGGATAGGAACATGTCGTCTGCTAGAGGACAGTTAGTCACTTTGCAGGAAGACCCAGGACACAGCGTACCAAGGGAGGCAGCTTCAGAATTGGATCCTGGGAATATCAATTAATGAATCCACTTTCTGGACTGCTGGGTGTTACCACCTTTTCCACAGCCAGCTTCTCGCCCAAGGGTGTTTATCACCTTTTCTTGGAACGAGGCCTGCTATGACAGGGAATTGCTTCCTTTTCTCTCATAACAAATTTGTTTTTTTTTTTCTTGTGTTTTTTCTTTTTTCTTTTTTTTTTCCTATTCTCGAGGGTGTTTCCACCTTTTCTCGAAGGATAGGTCGGCATGACAGGGACCTTAGTCCTTTTCTCCCATGACCGATATGTTTTGTTTTGTTTTTTTTTTTCTTTTTCTCTTTTCTTCAAATTGAACAAGGGAATGGTAGAAAGACCATGTGTCAGAACCCACCTCGCCACTGTCGCTGGTGGAAAATAGAGGTTAAGAGATCAAGGCTGGAAGGGGGGTTTGAGGGAACAGAGGGTTGCATCCACTTCAGCAGGAGTGATTGAAGAACGGCTATCAGAAGTAGCATCATAAGAAGTACAGTGTTGCGCCAACAAGGGAAAGGATCAAGTATCCATAATTGTCAAGATCCCCAAGGAGGGAAGTACTTCTTCAGGCGATATCCATTGATCAGAAAGGGATCATCAGAGGCATCAATGGTCTGCACTTGGACAGAACCATTAGGGTTGACTGCAAGTACCTTATAGGGGCCCATCCACCGCTGTTGGAGCTTGCCAGGAAACTTGCCAAAGCGTGAATCATAGGCTAGGACCAAATCACCTTCTTTGAACTCCTTGTGCTTGATGAAGCTGTCATGGTAAGCCTTGCGTCGAGCTTGCGTGGCTTCCATGCACTGTAGAGCCATCCGACGAATTTCGTCCAAACATTTCAAGTGCAGAAGACGGCGTTGCAGTGAATCATCATCCCCCAAACGCTCTTTGATAGCCACTCTCAAAGAGGGTAGTTCCAGTTCAACAGGAAAAACTGCTTCTGTACCATACACCAACTGGAAGGGTGTCTGTCCCGTTGCTGCTTTATGGGAAGTTCTATACGCCCAGAGGGCCTCTGTAAGTCGATCATCCCAATCACGACGATGTGCGGCAATCGTTCTTGTCAGAATCGAGCAGAGGATGTGATTGGTAACTTCGACTTGGCCGTTGGCTCTGGGGTAATAAGGAGTGGACTTGCGATGGCGGATCTTATACAACTCTGTCAACTCTTCCATGACTTTGTTAAGGAAATGAGTGCCTCTATCACTTACCAGCTCTAAGGGACTACCAAAACGGGTGATGATATTCTCGTACATGAACAGGGCCACGCTGTTACCATCGTCCCGCTTTAGGGCTTTAGCTTCACACCACTTTGTGACATAATCCGTACATACGAGGATGTATCGGTTCTGTTTCCTTCTGGTAGGAGGATCGATTGGACCTACGAAGTCAATGCCCCACTTCTCAAACGGCTTCAACGGAAGGATAGGTTGCAATGGCATGGCACTTGTCTTGGTGGGTTTCCCCATTCTTTGACAAGCATCACATCTTTTACAGTAATCATAGGAATCTTTGTGGATGGTAGGCCACCAATATCCTGCTAGCAAAGCCTTCCTGGCCGTAGCTTCTCCTGCAAAGTGACCTCCACATGGCTCGTCATGGCAAGCCTTCAGAACAATCCCAATCTCATCTCCTGCAACACATCTTCGGAGCACTTCATCTTTGCCTTTCTTATACAGTGCACCACCTAGCAGGGTGTATGGGGCTGATTCTAGCATGAGTTTCTTCCTTTCCCGACTAGAAATACCAGGAGGGTATTGTTGGGTTGCCAGCAGATTGGCAATGTCTGCATACCACGGAGTTACAGTTTCCACCAAGAATAGGGAAGCATCAGGGAGGTCTGGATCATCCTGCTCCTCGTCTGCAGTTTGTGGGATACGCGACAGATGATCAGCCAGAACATGGGAACGACCAGGCTTAGTAATCACCTCAAAGTCGAACTCCTGGAATAGAAGGAGCCATCTCATCATTCGTCCTTTCACATCTGCTTTGTTCATTAAGAAGGACAAGGCCTCATGATCCACATAAAATTTAAAGTGGGTAGATAGGAGGTAATGGCGGAACTTCTCCAGGGCAAACACCATTGCCAAGCACTCCAGCTCTGTCACTGTATAGTTCCGTTCCCTATCAGTGACTTTTCGGCTTGCATAATAGATCGGTTGATCCAACTTCGAGGAGCCCTTTTGGCAGAGGACAGCACCTAAGCCTTCAATTGACGCATCAGTGTGTACGTGGAACTCTTTCGTCCAATCAGGAGGTTGCAGAATGGGTGCCTCTATCAGACACTGCTTCAGAGTGTGAAAGGCTTTGTCACATTCTTCCGTCCAAGTAAACTCTGCATCTTTCCTCAGAAGCTTGTGCAAGGAAGTTGCCTTTGTTGCAAAATGGGCTATGAACCTTCTGTAGTAACCCACATGGCCTAGGAATCCCCTCAACTGTTTGAGGTTGGTGGGTGCTTGCAGAGCTGCGATCTTTTCGATCTTTGCAGGGTCTGTTGATATCCCTTGTGCAGAGACAATGTGGCCCAACAGAACTCCAGAAGAGACCCCAAAGATGCATTTGTCGGGGTTGAGGGAAATCCCATACTCCCGGCATCGGTCAAAGCATTGTTCCAGGTGTTCCCAATGTTCACGGATCAAACTATAGACACAGAAGTCATCCAAATATATCTCAATGAAATCGTGCAGATGATTTTGAAATGCGGCCATCATGACTCGCTGGAAAGTAGCAGGGGCATTGCAGAGTCCAAATGGCATCACTCGGTAAGCGTAGGTCCCCCATTCTGTGGTGAAGGTTGTTTTGGATTGGTCTTCCTCTGCGATTTGGACTTGGTTGTATCCACTGAATCCATCCAGAAGGGAATAAAGCTCATGTCCTGCCACTGTGTCCAACAGTTGGTCTGTGAAAGGGATAGGAAAGTGATCCTTCTTTGTTTTGGAATTAAGCTTTCGAAAATCCACACATATTCGCAATTTACCATTCTTCTTGGGTACAACCACGATGGGTGAAACCCATTCACTATTTGCCACTGGATAGATGAACTCGGCTTCCAGAAGCTTCAGCAGCTCCGCTTTCACCAATGTGGAATAATTCGGGTTCATTCGCCTCTGTCATTGCCGTACTGGCTTGGCATCAGGCTCCAAGTCAATATGATGTTGACATATTGTGGGATCAATCCCCTTTAGGTCTTTGTAAGACCATGCAAACACGTCCAAATTTTCTTTCAACAAATTGTACAAGGTTGACAACTCCTCTTCTGGGAGACTGCTACCCACCTTCAAGTGGCATTCAGTGCCTTCTGCATCCACAAAGGTTAACTGCCTTTCACCTTCTACTTCACGGATGAATGTCCCGCGGACTGCTTCTGGATACAGATCCGACTCCTTCAAGGGAGTGATGTCCTCTTCTGATGTCCCACTAGAACCAACTTCTTCTTTTGGTGGAGACTTAGGTTGCTCCTTAAGACGTTGGAATGGAATTAGAGCTGTTTCGGGTTTGGTTTCAAGATTAATTACCTCGTGGCTTGAAGACTCATCTTCTGATGATACATCCAGGAACGTCACATAACAGGGACCCTCTGATGCCTGTTGGGTTGGTGGGATCGGTGCTTGTTGGCACGGTGCATCATCATCATCTTTCTTTGGCAAGGATGGGTTAGGATGGCAGGAGCCACTCTTGAAAGACGGCTTGTTCTTCTTAATCCATCCCTTATAAAAGTTTTGCATATGAGAAGATCCATTTACCAGACCAAATGGTACCATCGCCATTCTGTCCCATAGCATGAGCTCATCAGCTTCTGATGCTTCTGGAACTTCTTCCTCAATTGTATCCTCTTCAGGTGGGATAGACTCTTCCATTTCACTTTCATAATCTTCTTCATCCATATCATATCCATCCTCTTCTGTCTCTGACTCTGTCTCTGCTTCTGCTTCTGCTTCTACTTCTGCTTCTGTCTCTGTCTCTGTCTCTGTAGGAGCTCTGTAACAGAAGAACAGATTCTCTGGTTCCTCTCCTGCCTCTGTCTCTGCTTCTGCTTCTACTTCTGCTTCTGCTTCTGCCATGTAACAGGGAGAGCAGTACATCCATGCTTCTATCTCACTATCAGAAGTGATTTCAGAAGGCATTCCTGATTCAGGCAGGAAGTATTCACCCATTGATAATGGCTTTGCATCTTTTGGAAGTCGGCTTACAGTATCCACTGTTAAGGAATGTGCCATTATTTTCTTGGGAAGGATATGTTTGACAGCATCTTCGTCTGCTGATGTTCCATCTGTAGCCTTGTTAGGGGAATCAGAAGATAATTCCAAGGAGGTGGATCCATGTCCTTTTTGAGAACCATACAGTTTCAGCACCACTTTATTGGGTCCTCTACCCAAGGTCAAGGTTCCTTTGAACCAAACCGTCCTTGCTCTGGCTTCAAAAAGCCATGGTCTGCCCAGTAACAGAGGATAGGATGTACCATAAGAGTTTGGCTTCACCACCAAATAGGTTAGCCAATAATCTTTTCTAGCCACTGTAGTCTTCACATATGGAAGAATGCCCAAAGGCTTGATTCTACTCTGATCCGCCAGTCTGATGAGCCATTGGGTTGGTTGCACACCTTGTAGGCCTAGATCCTTCATCGTCACATCCGTCATAATGTTCACTGATGAGCCTCCATCAATTAGTGCATTTGCAATGAAGCAGCCTTCTATCCATACGCCAGTCTCTGGAGTACCTGGATCTAGGAAAGCGTTAGCCACGTCCACTTCTTTGACAGGCTCTGGAGCCTTGTTGGACTTTGTTGCTGTTGAGGGAGCAATCCTTAAACCACGTCGTCTTGTTAGTATACTTTTGAATCTTTTCCGGCAATTGGAAGACAACAACAATAATTTTCGGAATGTGAGGTTTAGTTTAAAGGTATCTAGATCTCTAACTAGATCGTATTCCTTAATAGGATCCACTGGCTTTTCTAACCGATTAGGGAATGGGGCAACACCCATTTTCATTTCCCTCTTTCTTCCATCAGAGGAATTACAGGAACTTCTTCTGCCACTTGTGGCACTTCCTCCTCTTCTGTATCCTCGACCTCTGGTCCTGTCTCTGTAACTGTCTCTGTAACTCTCTGTGGCACTGTAGGGCTCTGTACGGCACTGTTAGGCTCTGTTCTGTTCTGTTCTTCTGGTGGAAGATTGAACTTCACTGTTCTGGCAGGAGGGTTATTTTCTTTCTGGATAGGTGGTTCCTTCTGCTTTGCACGCGTGATGGCAGCAACTTCCAATTCTACCAAATTGGAGGTAGGCTCTTGGGCCTTAGCTGGACTATCAGGAGCACTGTTTTTCACTGGGGCTGGGCTTGGACAGTCTTTTGCAGTGTGGCCTTCTCCTTTGCATCGACTGCATAAGGGCTTGTAATCCACTAACCTTCGAGGATTTGGACAATTTGGTGAAATGTGTCACTTTTCTCCGCATCTGTAACACTCCACTTCTGATCTCTGACCACCGCCAGACTGTCTTCCTCTGTAACTTTGAGAGGGAAATCTTCTAGGTCCGAAATTAGGACCAAACTCTCTAGGCTTGGGTCCAATATCTTGTGTTGTCATTTTGGATTCCAACAAGTTAAATCTTGCGTCTTCTTCCTTTCTTCTCCTATCATGCATCTCCTTCAGAGAGCAAATGTCCTCTGTATGGTTCTTCCGCAAACAGTAGGAACAGAAGGCTCCAGGGATGGTTGGTTTTCGTGTACATTCAGTGGCTAAATGGCCTGCTTGATGACACTTACCACACCAAGTATTTAACCGCATCACATCTCTTCCTGCTCCTGCAACGTTGGATATGCTAGCGGTATTCACTTTCAGCGTCTGTAGTTGTTCTGTAATCACATCCATCAACTCCTTTTTTATGTTTGCAACTGAGTTGGATAAATAATCCTTCAAGCTTTCTCCTCCGGACGTACTGGTAGGAGGGTTTTGAGGAGTCTCTGTAATCACTGCATAAACTGGTTGGGCTGGTACAGAGGGGTCTCTGTTCTGGTTCTGATTCAGGGCTCCTGTTTGAACTGTTGGCTGTTGGCTCCAGTTGGTAGGATTCCACTGTTGCTGCTGATTTGGCATTGAGGAAATTGGTTGGGACCATTGTTGTTGTGGTTGAGCCATCATTTGAGGCATGGATTGTGGCCACTGTGGATTTGGTGCACTGTACGGTGATACCGAGGGCATCTGTTGGTAGGGATAGGGAACAGTCCCTGGGACTGCATTTGGTGGGTACATCATTCCTGGCACCAAAGGAGGTAGGACTCCTCTTCCTGTATTCATTGCTAATCGAACTTTTACTTCATCGTACAGTCTTGCACCTTCTATTGCAGCTTGCAGGGTGGCTGGTCTTTGTAGCTCCACAAACTTACGGACTTCTGGTTGTAATCCTCTGAGAAACACCCCCTTCTGAATGCCATCATCTAGATTATGGTTAGTCCATCTCTTCAGGATGGATTCCATTCGTGAGACATAAGCTTCCACTCTTTCTCCAGAGGACTGACTTAGGTTCATAAATTCCTCTCTCATCCGCTCTTCAAAACCTTCACGCCTGAATTTAGTAAGGAAGGCCAACTTCAGGTCATCCCATGTGCCAAAAGTTCCTGCTGCTTGTCTCTCATACCACTGAAACGCCGCGCCCTTGAAAGTGGTGGGGAATATTGCTAACCAATGCTCAGGGGTTCCGGCATTGTTAGCCACACATGCTACCATAAACTCTGCTACATGAAGATCGGGGTCTTCATTGTACTCTCCCTTAAAAACTGGCAATGGGACTACATTGGCTGGTCTGTCATCAATATTTCCAGGACGGATCTGGCTTGGAAGTGGGCCTCCAGCAGGAGGAGGAAGGGCTTGATGTGCCATTGGGACTTCTATAAAGAGTTCCACAAGGGCGTCAAACACGGCTTCTGCTGCGAGCTCGCTCTCGGCTCTGATTCTTGCTTTCTCTCTTCTCACGTACCTCTGGACTCGTTCCAACGCTTGCCTTTTTATTGCGTCATTCATCAGGGGGTTGACTCCACTATGTTGTTAGTGCTCCACAGAGGGTTAACAGAAGACTTCAGTCTCTGGAGGACTCTCTTGCCAACATTTCTTCTACTTCTTTCCTCTCAACGTCCCTAAATTCTGCTTTCATGCCACTGCACAGAGGAAGGTATTCGGTTCTGAAGGTGTCAAAATGCATACGTCTGAGCATTGTGGTGGTGCCATCATTATAGTAATGCCAGCTTCTGATGGTTTCAATAGTGTATGTTGTGAAAAACACTCTGTCTACCAACTTCCAGTGGGTTGCTAATTGAACAAATAGAAGATTATCAGTACACCAAGCATCCCATGTATCTTGCTGTTGAGCATCCACGAACAAATTCCAACTCTTTTCCTTCTTGTCTGTGTGAACCTCGACAGACCAAGACTCCTGAAGCTTCTTCACAATCTCCCACTTGATGTTGTCTGGAAACTTCTCTATGAATGCCAAATCTTCCATGGATGTTCATTCTCTCTGTTTCTGTTCTTCAGTTTGTTCCCAAACAGTTTGCCACCAAGATGCAAGTTTCTGATGCTTCAATAGGAAGAGGAAACTGTCCACTACATAGAGCATGCATCATAATGGTGATGTGTTTCCGCCATTGTGGGATGAGCTTCTTGTGGAAAGTGGCTTTGATTATAAGGAATTCCAACTCTTCAGTGGAAGAAGGAACTTTATAATCATCCATTGAATTCTTCTCTTCTTGGCAATGCCATTTCCTTCATTTTCAGCCTCTTTTGGTGCTTGTTGATGGCAAGTTTCCCCGGCTGTGCACCAAAAACATGGGGCCCCGAGAGGAACACCAAGGAAAAGGGAGTTCTCTTGCAAGAAAATCTATCTTGTAACATCAACAAGCTTGTTTATCATGTTTCATATGATCACAATGAAGAAAAGAACACCAGGCACAACAAATCTTCATGCAGCATCATGTAAATCTCCCACGGTTTTTAATAGAATCAACCATATTCTTCAACATCTTCACAAAATCCATCAATAGAACAAAGAAATCAAAGAAATACACCATCTTTGAATGGAAATACATCACATAGTATTCATCTTCAATATCTTCATAGTCTTCTCTCTCAATCTCTCATATACAATCACTCTGTTTCAATAAAATTGGCTATCTCTGACTCTCTCTCACACACTCCATCAATAATACATCATATCCTCACTACAATCTCTCAAAATTACTCTCAATAATCACTCTTAGGTCGTGGATACCCCTCCCAAGAGGTATGTCTGATATGAAGGGTCACCAGAGCCACTACAGTGTCTCTTCACAGCTCACTACTGTCACTTCACTCTAGTCTTCTCTTGAGTCTTCAGCAGCTACTTCTTCCACTTCTTTCAGCTCTTTTGCACTTGTATTCACCTCTTTCCAAGGCTAGAAAAATTTTCCAAAGTCACACATACATTCCACAGAACACTTACAGAAGCATACAAAACAGTCTACAGAACAGTACCAGAACAGTTACAGTACAGAAGCAGAACAGAAGCAGAACAGAAGCTCTACAGAAGACCTACAGAAGGTTACAGAAGGTCATCAAAACCTCATAACTCACTCTCAAACCATTTCAAACTCTCACAAACCATTCAATAAACTTTCACAATATCTCATTCTTCATCAATCAATACTCCATCCCTCCTTACAGAAGACAATCAGATCAAAACAGACCAAAACAGAACAAAACAGAAGGTATACAGAACCTATCAGAACATCACAGAACCATCAACAAACATCATGAACTTCCAAAACACAATCAATATCATCCAAAACACTCTCAATCCACTTCCAAATCAATCAATCATCCCATAAAATCAACCATTCAGCTCTTAAAAACAACAAAAATCAGCCAAAAAACAAGTCATTTCAACACTCAACATCCATATTCGCATCTAAGAGACTTTTTTCAACATTACACAAATCATATACTTCATATGCACAACAAAAAGAGTATTTTCAACAGTGCAAGAAGTCATGTTTTCAATATTGACGTAGAGTGAAGCTATCATTTGCAAGGTAGTGGTTGGACAACAAAAAACACAAGCACTCTAGGAGATCAATCAAGCAATCGAGAAGAAGAAGAAGACATTGAATTCTCAAGAGTAAGTGCCTAATCTCATTGCTACAGAAATACATATACAAAAATACATATTGCATTTAGTTTTCATACATGATTCTTATTTAGAAAATGCTTTTGGTGTTTGATCTTAATATTATTCAATACTAATCATACAAAAGAGTAGTAGTGTGATCTGTAGTAATTGTATGGATTGAAATGGTCATAATCAATGTAGTTTAACTCAAAATCAGAAATGAAGTAGGGAAAAGTTGAAAACCTGTTGTAATTAGTAGGTCAGTAATGTGTGCCAACGTAATAGAAATCACCTGTGAAGTAGGAGCAGGCACGGTGTGGACTAGCGATCATTCACTAGCTTGTTGAATTGCTGAAGCCTTGGAGCAAGATTTTTTATTTGAAGACGCACGTACTTTTGGTCATAATACCCTGATTCAAACCAGAAATTTCATTGCACAATCTGTTTCAGTTTGAGAAAATGAAACTGTGAAGAGTAGTCAAAGAAATATCCTGATTCAAACCAGAAATTGAACTGCACAATCTGTTTCAGTTTGAGAAAATAAAACAGTGGAGAGTAGTCAAAGAAATACCCTGATTCAAACTAGAAATTGCATTGCACAATCTGTTTCAGTTTGAGAAAATGAAACAGTGGAGAGTAGTCCAAGAAGAGGAGGGGGATAGAATCGCCAAAGATTAGGGCTGCAACACCTGTAGTAAGAGAGGGGCGACAGGAGCAGAGATAAAAACGCAGAGGATCAGAGATGCCAAACGTGCAACTATAAAAATGCAACAGAGAAAACGACCAGGTTAGAGAGTTACGTGCAAGAGAGAGGGAGGGGAAGAGAAACTCATTTTGAAAAACGTCATGATTAGTTGTGAAGACCAACTCATGAAATGAATCATTTAATGTATCACACTATTCGAATAACCATAACTTGTTACGGAATACGAGTAGATTTAGATCTTGTTTTTGTGTCTATTTTTTAAATTTATTAAAGATTTCAAGTCGCGATTTTTTCAAAAATCACGTAATGGCTATACCGTAGGCCGTCGGGGTCTATCGGCAGCCCCCGGACCCCGCTGTTGGGGGCGTTGCCCCCAAACCCTCGCTGGGGGCGTTGCCCCCAGACCCCCACAGGGGGGCGCTGCCCCCCGGATCCCCCGTTGGGGGCGTTGCCCCCAAACCCCCATCAAGGACACTACCCCCAATCCCCTACTAGGGGTGTTGCCCGCATACCCCCACCAAGGGCCCTACTGCTTAAATCCCCCATTGGGAGCTTTGCCCCCAAATCCCTACAACGAGTGCTATCTTGAAACCCCAACTAGGGGCATTGCTCCCAAACCTCCACTGAGGAAGACATTGCCATCAAACTCTTACTAGGGGCATTTCTCCTAGACCAGCTCTTTCCCCCTCGCCCCTCATTAATAACCCACCATTGTGATATTGCCCCTATTTCCACAGCTAGAGATTTTTCCTACATACTCTCTATCCTACCCTACTAGAGATTCTACTCTCGAACTATCACTAAGGTGGGCTCAAAATCCTCAATGATATTACACATTACATATTAGATACATTTAATATACATAATCTTACAAAATATGATTTAATATATTTAAATTATATATATTAATTATTAATAAATTAATTTAATATATATATATATATAAATTATATTTTGATAATATATTCCATAATATGCACATAGTATGATATACTAATATAACATGATTTAGACTAATAGTATAACTTAAAAATAAAATGTAATATAATACATTGTACTATTATCAACAAATAGGTAGTATAAGATTTATAAATATTTAACCATGATAAAAATTATATTTCCCTCTCAAATAGCTTCTAATTGATGCTAAAATTTTCTCAATATTTATAACTTTGTGTCATAGTGAATGAAATCTCCTATTCTTTAGAGGTCATTGTGGTTTCAACATTTAAGCACAAGGTCAAAGTTTCTCAAAAATATCTTTTTCCTTGTTGTCATGTGGAATACATGAAATAAAGGTTTTGATCATTTGATCAAATATTTTCCAATGGAGATCACAGAAATTATTTATTCTTGTTGACATACAATAAATGCTTTGAACATTTGGCTAAATCTTGTTCTATGGACATCACAAAAAATTATTATTCTTGCTATCATCTAGGTTAAATACATGTTTTGACCATATGGCTAAATCTTTTCTTGTGGATATCACAAAGAATTTTAATCCTAAGTCTTGTCTAAAATAGTTGCAATAGAGGTTTTGACCATCTGGCTAAATCCTTTTCCATAAAGATCACAATGAACTTTTATCCTTGTTATATGTATTTGGCTTGAGTTTTGACCATTTGGCTAAATATTTTTCTATGGAGACCACAATGAGCTTTTATCCTTTTTGTCAAGTGAAATACATACAACAAAGGTTTCAATCATTTGACTATGTTTTCCCCTATGGGGATCACAAATAATTTTTATATTTGCTATGGTATGGAATACATACAATAGATTTTTGACCACGTGGCTAAATCTTTTCCTATACACATTATAAATCATTTTAATCATTGTTCTCGTGTTGAATAGATATAGTACAAGTTTTGAACATCTGCTATATCTTTTCCCAATGAGAACACACAATGAAGTTTTTGCTTACTCAAAGAGTAGCTACTAAAATAAAGTAAAATCAAGGCAACTAAAAATAATAGAAGAAACTTTTTTTATTTACTTTAGGGCGGCACAGAAGTGAGGATTACATCAATGGGTGTGAGAAAATCGTTCACCAATTGAGAGGTGAGGATTGAGGGACATTACTACACTTGGTAGTTAGGTACATGCTCGTTTTCCTATGCACATATGGAACGAACATCCACCATTACTACACACATATCACTTTGTTTGGCACACTATACTACAAGGCTCCATGGCCTTCCTTCTTGCACCCATGCCAGATGGGTTGGGATGCACTGATACACCATCAACTGTGCATGTTGGCATACTCCTTCTGAACCATCTCTCTTGTTGATTTCTAAACCGGGTGTGCGATATGGGTTCCAATTATTCTTCTCGAGTGATGTGAGTTATGGGGGGCAAGCGATTGATTGTTTGTCAATATTGCGCTATACTTTGCCATTGACGGCCTATTGGATCCTCCTCAACCATGCTATCTCCCTGCGTTCTACTGCATGGTTCCTACCTTGATACAAGCATGTTGTCATGAGCCTTGGTACCTCTTGTTGATGACTTCAACTCCCCAACACGTGTCAGTCACGACAACGATCTACATCCAACCAACTAAATGGGCCAAGTTTTTCTAACCCTATCTCTCACGTTCATTTATGCATATGTCATGTTTCAAGTGTGGGGACATATGGTCAAGTGTTAGGCCCCTATTGATTAGTCAATTTAACCTATTCATGTCTTAACTATGGGGACATGTCCCTACGTGTTTTGGTTGCATACATTCATGACCACCTTGTTAGTTGATCCTTACACGATACCCTATTTTCTTTTGTCCCCTTGGGGTCCCTTCCCAACCCACCCGACCCATTTTACCCCATTTTTTCAGTCTTCCCTTGCCCTTTTGGTTGTTTCATCATTTTGTTGATCCCCCATGTGAATGCAGCCTATGTTCACTAATATTGGAATCTAATCCTACAGCCTTGTTTGTCCTTTTGAATTGGCTGCTTTTCCTTTTTACAGTGCTTTGTTCTAAGCAATGATTTATGAGTTCTTAATTTTTGACAAATTTTATGCGAATTGGACGTGTTTCCATACAAAAGTATCTTTTTTCCACTAGAACTATAGTTTGATGTGAGCATCCTGATATTTTTCTTTTTGCAAACACTTTTTCTTTTTATAGCCCATCTTTTCGATAAATAGATTGGCCACTATTTCTTTTTACATGTTGCGAGTTTATTTTTACGGTATTTTTTTATTTTTCCATGTGAATCCACTCTTTTCTCATCGGATTAGCATTTTGTTTGTATAAACTCAAGCTATTAGTCCCCTTGGATATTTTTCCTTTTTCCTCCCCCTCGTTCTGACCACTCGATTTTTTTAAAAAATTTAATTGTGTTTCCTAACTCGTTTTTGTCCCTTTTTTCATGTGAACGTGCCTTCCTTCCACCAAAATCTCATTCTGACTAGATAGCCCTTTAAATCACCCTTCCTTCGATATTTTTCCCTTTTTTTGCTCCTTGTTTCAACTTGCAAATTGTTTGAAATTTATTTTAGTTCGGATTTTCGAGTGTGTTTTTATCGTTTTTTCCATGCAAACCACCCCCTTTGTCATTAAAACCATGTTTCAACTAGATAGCCCTATCCAACTTGTCCACCTAAACATTTTTGGAAAATAAAATAATGAGGATAAAATACCATCTACACTTAGCTGGTATAAAAGGTGTAAGGGACTTGATTTTTGGACCACCATTATTATAATACAAGTCTCCTTCATCTTCTCTCTTTCTCAACTTTCATGGCTGCCTTCTCTCTCTTTTTTTCTTTCTCTCTCCTTTTCTATTATTTCTCTCTCCTCGTCACTCCCTTTCTCTCTCTTCTACACCTCATCTTCTCTCTCTTCTATAGTCTCTCTCTTCTCTTTCTTCCTCTCCAGTCCACTCCATGACAAGTGGTATTAGAGCTTCTCAAGTTCTTGATCCTGTTAGTCATATTTTGTTCATTTTTCCCTTTTTAGGCACACAAATCCAAGAACTTCAGGTACACAGGTATAGACATGGCAGGCAACATATTGAAGACAGACATGGCTTTGGTTGCTTTGAATTATTCAATTGCAAACATACAGTCGAAAATGTTTCATGTCTTGGTGGTGCTTTGTTTTCAGTAAGGCTAATCTTGAATCTCAAAAGTGAACTTGTGTGTTGATGAGGAGTCCTTCTCCTGCTTGGAAGACCTACTGCACTCCATCCGAGTCCACAACGGAGGACAAAAGTTGTGTATAGGCTTTGTGTATCAAATTAGAAAGCCTCGCAGCAGAAGCTCTAGCTTCTTCACTACTACGGAACTTTTGGAGGACTCTCCTGCACTCAGCCTGCCCCTTGTCTTCCTTCAAATGCCCTAAATTGGTAGCCACAAGGTGCTCATTGGTAGACTTCAGGCTCATCTGCAGGGTTGCAAGTATCTTTTGCAAGCCATAAAGCTTCACACCTACGGCTTCTCTCCTCTTTGTGTCTTTCTTCAAGGCAAAGCCCTTCTCACATAGCTGCTCTTCCAAGTCCTGCTTTCTTTCAAGGAGTTGCTCATTTAGGGCAAGCTTCACACGTGCGGCTTCTCTCCTCTTTCTATCTTTCTTCAAGACAAAGCCCTTCCCACAAAACCACTCTTCCAAGTTCCACTTTCTTTCAAGGAGTTTCTCCTTCAAGGCAAGTTGAGCATCAGTTAAAATGGGATTCTCCCTTAGGCTGACAACATACTGTCCCTTCTCCTTCAAAGACTGTCCATTGTCCACTGGAAGGTCCAAGAGGATGGGCATCATGGCCTCATAAGACTGCATGTCGGGAGGCATGACTGCTTCCTTTGGAGGACTCTCCTGTACTCAGCTTGTCGCTGCTACTTCTCCCTCCATTAACCATCTCAAGATCAATCAAACTACCCGAGAAACCATGAATGACACTACCTTGCTCTTGTTCTAGATGAAGTTCTTGATTCTTAAAGAGCTCTTGCTACAAATGACCAATCTGGTGGTGCTATTGTAATACGAAAGGGGAATTGACAAATGAATCAAATACCTTCATTCCTAGAAAAGGAGATAATGTGTTGTATAACCATCCAACTAACCATAATCATCAACATGCTCATAACCTATCAGGAATAACCTTGCGCTGCACTGATGTGCCAACCAACTAGCCTCTTATACTTTGTGAACCTAGAGTTATTGAAGTCATAGGGACAGTTATACTGATCTTTCCAAGTAAAGGACCAAATCTAGGTGCCAGTCTCATGCCTGAAGGGCAACTGCAATTCTAGGAACTATCTTTTCAGTGTCACTGGAAGGTCATGCTGCATTCTTTAGAGCAGCAATGGAAGGCAAACTACTTTCCCTCTGTCCATATCCACCCATTTGATCATTTAAAGGTTTGTTTTCCTTATGAGCATGACATTGGCTTCTTGATATTTGATAATATTGTCCAATAGAGTGTTTTTTATATCAGATGCAAAAGGAGTAGTAGCTTGCAAATCATTTACCACAGATGTTGGAAGCAAGTTGGATATTTCAGAAGAGCTAAGTGGACTCTCTAATGTCTATTTCAAATTTGGAAAAACATCTACAAGAGCAATTCTGCCTCTTGACATACTACTTGAGTTGTTTCTAGCTCTAAGCTTCTGTCCTTCAACAACATTTGACTGTTAGCATGATCAGAATTTACTTTTGGACTTCGATATTTGCACTAATGAGCTCCGTCTTCTTCAGTCGCAGTAAAAATTGTGTGTAAGAAGGTTTGAATCATTGTGTTGAAGCTCTAGCTTCAACGCATTGACCTGAGCAATGGACTCTTGCAACTCTTCTTTCTCCTTTTGTAGCTTCACTATCAATGATTCAATGAAGGTAGCAGCGATTGGGGTCAAAGTATCACGTTGGATAACCTACCATGGCTTGGCCCTTAATGTGACCACAGACCTATCCCCCTTCAGAAATATAGTTCCCTGTGGTATTCACAATTGTCCGATGGGAACTGTATGGAAGTTGTTAAAAGACCAGAACCAGCTATAGTAGTGTAAAGCTAAATCTAATAGGGTTATTGACTGTGGCCATGAAGATGACCAGAGTTGGCTTTTAGATCTACTCCATCAGAAACTCATTTTAGAGTTTTCAAAAGTATTTGGGATAGATATAATTCATGTCAAGGCAAGCAAGGGCACAATTATTGCGTGCAAGGAGTGCTGAAAGGGCAGTATTACACATCTTGCATACTCCACTGCCACTTTCTTGCTTCACAAGTTGGGGTTGATCCTCCCTTCTGCAAGAGCAATTCTGCCTCTTGACATTCTACTTGAGTTGTTCGGTCCAACTCCTATGAACATTTTTGTAGCAGTAATTATGTGCATCTCAAGATTCCAAAGAGATCTGCCTGTCACCAGCATATACATCACCCTCATCTTCATCATCATAACTTTTCCCTTGAAGAGAAGGGTTGAGCTTTGAACCTATAGTGCCATCAGACAATTTGTCTCTACATGGCCACCATCCGCAGCCATTAGCTGCTAGGGTGGCAAAATCATCCCTAGATGGTGTAGTAATGTTGTGAGAGATGGTTTCTGCACTCAATCTAGTACTAAGCCCCTGAATTATCTTCTGCACCTTCTATTTCCACAGATATCCCTACATTCTCTGAAGATTCATAGCCATGTGATAGTGCTGTAGCTAGCTTGTGCCATGCTTTGGAATATTCTGAAAGCAACTTAATTAAAATGGCAACTGAGATCAATAGCTCTAGCTCTTCTAAACAAGGTTGGCTTCAAACACATGCTAATATTGATAAACTTGGAGCTTTAATTTATCAGTATATTTCTCTTATGAAGGTGGACAAAGAAAATAGAGCAAGACTTGAATCAAGTATGGATTTTCATCACCCTGGGTATTATCAATAGCATAATGAGTATTCTTATGGGCATTATGCACCTGATGCTTATGCATATGGCCAACATGGATATGTTGATGGTACACCCTATGATTTGCATAAATCTTATGAATATGGGCACAACAACATGCAAATGAACATGAACAGTATGCAAGTACATCTGGACAGCATGTTAATACTTATAGATATCATGTACCATGTCATAATGCAAAGTATCATTGCATTAAATCTTGGCAGCAACATGGCTATTATGGGCAACATGCTTATGCTTATGAGCATCCACCTTTTCAACAATATAGTCATGATTATACATGTGAACCTTCCTTAATTTAGCAGCCCTATTCTTATGGACATGACGATAATGGTCATGCTTATTAGTACTCTTCTAGCTTTGATCAGTAGCAATTTTATAACTACCATGGTATCCTATATCCCAATCAATTCATACCGCATGAAAACCCAAATGTAATGATGAGTTATTTTCAAGGTGTTGATGATTATGAAGAGAGCAATGACCAAGCTGAATAGCAAAGAATGGGATAATGAGCAACATGATCAACAAGAAGATGAGCAAGAAGACCAAGAATATGTACAAGAAGGGAACACTGAAGAGCAAGATGTACAAGCTGATGACATGTTAGTTGATGAATCACATGAGGCACTCACAGATGTATGTGGTTATGTTGAAGGTGTTAGACTCTTGGAGAAACCTCATGATTATCTTCTTGAGCATTAGTTTACACTTAATCACAGTTTACAACAGCCATTGAACGCATTTGATAATGAGTACCTTGATCATGGTTATTACGATGACTGGTATATGTCTGATGATGATGTAATACATGATTTAGGCATACATGAAGATGAAGATGGCATTGTGCTTCCCTATGATCTGGGAGATGTGATTATGGACTTGATTATGGGGATACTCCCTTGTATCCATTTGATCCGGGTGGATTGGAGCATGTGGTTGATGGACATTCTCTTCTCTTGGACAATCATTCTGACGGAACACCTTTTGATACAAGAGGTTAATGGATTGCTTGGGGATCTCATTTAGACCAGCATCCATCTTGCATGCAATTTCTTCTTCTTCTTCTTGGTAGACTCTTTTGGCTGAAGATTGGTTATCTATGGCTAGAGTTTAGTGCAAGGAAGATTGCACACAACTCACTGTTTTACACCAGATTTTACTTTGAACTCTGAATAGCCAAACCCAACCTACATGGGCTGAAAGCACTTACCAAGAGCTCCATTTTAATGTGTAGCACGCCTTGATCAAAGTTCTCTACAGAATGTTATCTCAGATTTACTAACAACAAGGTCCTGTATATGTAGTAGACAACATGTTGTCCACTGCCTGCAGCCTTCATCTTCTTAGAGAATATGGGTCAAGATTTAAATTTTATCATTCCCCAATCATATCTATACATCATACTTGATCAATGACCCTTTATACATCTACAATTACCCATCATTCCATTGGATAACCCTTGTAATGTCTGCAGTAGAGTAGTACTCTAGTTTGCTTCTACACTGTCTTTTTGTAATAAGTGCCCAACTTGTTTTTTAGGGCAAAAACCTTCGGGTGGGGATAGAATGTAAGAGAAGAGAAATAAAATAATGAGGATAAAATACCAACTACAATAGCTGGTATAAGAGGTGTAAGGGACTTGATTTTTGGACCACCATTATTATAATACAAGTCTCCTTCATCTTCTCTCTTTCTCAGCTTTCATGGCTGCCTTCTCTCTCTTTCTGTCTTTCTCTCTCCTTTCCTAGTATTTCTCTCTCCTCACCACTCTCTTTCTCTCTCTTCTATGCCTCATCTTGTCTCTCTTCTCTTTCTTCCTCTCCAGTCCACTCCATGACAAACCCAGCTTCTCCCCCACTCCTGTCCATTCCCATCAGTATAAATTTTTTTACCCCCATCTGCATTTGGGGGACGCTTTCTTTTTTTAAAAAATAAAACAACAAAGTTTTTTTAAACAAAAAAACAATTTTTTCAAATTACCCCCCCAACCATCCCGTCCCCTCCTACCCTCTCCCTCTCTCTCTTCCCTCTCTCTCCCTGACCCTTCTCCCTGTGTTCTCTCTCCTTCCCCCTTCTCCTTCTTCCCACTCCTCCTTCTCTCTCCTTCCTGCTCCTCCTTCTTCTCCCTCTCCTCTTCTTCCTTTTCCCTCTTCTTCCTCCTGCTCCTCCTTCTCCTTCCCCCCCTTTCTTCCACCCTTCCCTCTCCTCCCGCCTCTTCCCGCTCTCCTTCCTCCTCCTCCTCCTCCTCCTCCCCCTCTTCCTTCCTCCCTTCCTCCTCCTCCTCGATTCCCTGCCCTCAATGATGTTGTTGTGGAGGGAATCGCCACCATTGCTGCTTGCCATGGAGCTACCATGGAGGGAATCGCCGATGATGTGCTTTTCGTCTCACAAAGAGCCACTTGCTATCGCAGAATCCATTTTCGCTACCCCAGTAACCAAGCCGCGCCTCCACCTCCCTCTCTCTCGCCTTCACCTCCCTTTTCCCCACCGCTCCCTTGGCCTCCCCCCCTCTTTGCCTTACCCCCCTTGCCCCTTGACCAAACAACCTCCTTTGGTCCCTCCTTGCCCAAAACCCATGCCCAACAACCCCTTTGGTCCCTCCCTGCTCGCTTGCCCAAACCCCCCTGCCCAAATCCCCCCCTTTGCTTGCCCTTCCCCACCTTGGTACCCCTCCATTGACCCCTTCCCTGCCAGCCCCCAACCTCCCCCCTTTATCCCCCACCCATTTCCCCTATTTCCTACCCCCCCCCCCCCCCCAACCAACAAACAACACACCCCATGTCCCACCCCTCCCCCTAAAATAACTGTGTGTGTGTGTGTGTGTGTGTGTGGAACACAACAAAAATAAAATACCAACCCCATTTCCGTCCTTTTTTCTCTTAAAAATTTTTGCTCCTCCTGGCCCTTCACCCAATTTGTGGTTGTTTGCATGCGGGGTACAATTGCTCATTGTTATCTCTGTCGTTCACACACATGTACTCTTCACCATGTGGTGACAGGCTAACTACTATTCACATGCAGTCAACATGTAGTCTAAACTTGGGTACACGCATTTCCCTTTTTTTTAAATTGTATAAAATATTAAAAACATTAAAAAATTTGAACAAAAATCATAAATCAATAAAATTAATTTAAAAATTACAAAAATAGTGAACCAAATTTATGAATTTTTTAAAATTTTTAATTATGTAAATTAGCTAAAAATATAAATAAAAATAGATATAAAAAATGTAATATCATATAAACCTTAAAAATCCATTAACAATCATAAAAAAACAAAAAATAGCAAAAATATTAATTAAAATTTTGAAAAAATCTAAGAAATTTCCATGATTAATTTTTCAACTTTTTCTTATTGATTGAATATATATATTATAAATAAATAAACAAATAAAAACTATTTAAAAATAAAAAACAATCAAAACTAAACCAAACACATCCAAATAAAATGTTAAAAAATCTAGAAAACAAAAACCAAAATAAAGCAAACAAAATACTTGTGGCATTTTGGTTTTTTTTGCTTATGCTGAAAATTTTTCAGCTAACTAAAGTGTATTTTGGATTCAATCGTGGTCATGATTCTTTTTCATCATATCAATTGATTTTTGTTCGCATTCAGATACACTCACATCCACACCCTCTCCACGTACCCCATTTCTTTCCTTATTTTCTTGTTGCAACAAACCTCACAACTAATTGTTAAAAGGAACCAGTTGACCACTTTTTTTATGCATATTTGCACCACATACACATATATAATTTAAATAAAATGAACCAGTTGTTCGAGTAGCACACATTTCGTGAGCTAAAACACATATATTAAATTTGAAATAAAATAAACTCATCGTCACAAGGCACGTGCTTTAAAAAAGCACTACACACACATTAATTTTTTAAAAATGGACCTGCATTTAAAGACCTTGAGTCAAGGATATATCCGAGAGACATTAAAGCACAATGAAACTTAATAATTTTTACTTAATGGATAAAATAAACTATCATTTTCTTGCTAAGGTTTATCATTTAATAAAACTTATCCATTGTAAATTACTTATTAAAATTTACACTCAATTAAATTTTCCATTCCCCTCACATTGCACAATTTCCCTTTTAAATGAAGTGCTACGTTGGGGTGGGTGTGACATGGTTGTCAGTCTCAGTCTCTGTTGACAGTCTTAGTCAGTTGTGATTTGGTTGAGTCCAATTTTCGTTGGTCATTTGATTTAAGTGTCAAGGTGGTACAATGTGTACTATTATTTTATTTTGTGTCTGCTTATATACGGGGATATTGGATACTTGTATGTTTATATAGCATGAAACTTTCGTTCGAATAAGTGGAGAGGTCATGCTGAATTTTTCCAGGATATGGATTGCCTAGGATGGTCAGTCAGTTGTATCCATGTGAGTCATTTCTTTTATCAATATCTTATCCATTGCTATCATGTTGTTTTGCAAACATTCCTTGAGATTTCTTGTATATGTGCAGTGTGTGTGATCCATATGAATGGTGCCTCATAGTCCTCCCCTGGTCTAGTGTGTTCCATTGGTTTCTCATGATTATTCACAATTGCTGGAATCATACCTTCTTTCTAAGGTCAAGTTATCCAAATTTGTGGCTCTTACACTGCCACTTGTTCCTGATGATCCTGACATGTGTGATTAGTTCTTAACTTCTTACAACAAGAAGTCTGGCTCCGTTAGTGACACATTTATCCTCATGACATCTAAGAGCTTGGGCAAAGCTCTTTCTTTACCCTACCATGGGAAATCTTTTCCTACTACCCATCAACTTTTCTGAAATGAGAACATTTTGAAGATTTTGCAAAAGCGGACCATGGATGTCTTGGATCCTAAGCAGGTCATTACTACTTTTGGAGTTAGTGTCTCCAAGATTTCTAACCCTTTCTAGAAATAGTTTTGCCAGTTCCTTTAGGGCAGCTTCATGCCTACCAAAACCCCTTCTAATTATCTTTCGAAGGAATTGTTTACAACTTCCAGCATGGTGCTGAAGGGTATCACTATTGATTGGAGTTTGTATCTCCTTGCTAAAAGGGATAAGCATTTTATCCAAGTCATGAGGGGGGTAATGTGACTAATGTCAAATTTGGTTCGTACCTTTATGTTTTCTTGACATATGTTTCCCTTGCAAAGGAAATTCCCTCTACCAATTGATCCTTCAATGGTTTCTTCTCCTACTGATGAAGATCCTGATGTCATTATTGCGGATACTGATCCTCCTCCTTTGGTCATTCAGAGGAAACATCTTAAGCGATTCGTTGAATCAATACCACTTTCCACTCCTTCAATTCCAATTCATGTCCAATCTTCTAGTCAATTGCCTGCTTTCCTTAGAACGCCTAATCTTTTCAGAGCACGTAGAGATGGTACTCTAGATATTTTCATTCCTTCTGTGCAATGTGTGGTGACAGGAGATGCAATTCCATTTCTGTGCAAACACATTCAAAGCTCTATTGAACTCTCAATTACTGCTTATATTCAGTAACTATATTCTTCTTTTTATGAGGAGGTATAACAATCGAAGGATGAGCTGAACAAGGCTAATACTAAGCTAGCCTTTTCCACCATAAAAAATTTTTCTGACCTCTGTACACAGATGTAGCAATAGACTAAGGTCGTTGATGCCCAGAAAGAAGAGATGTCTACTTTGCAAGCTCAGTTGGCAAATACTAATTGGCAAATACCAAATCTAAAGTAGTTATTGTGACTGAGGAGAGAGATAAGTCATTGAAGGAAGCTCAAGAGCTGAAAGCTTTGATAGTTGTCCAAACGGAAGAGCTCAAA
The DNA here is from genome assembly GCF_053477565.2 of Lygodium microphyllum. NCBI lineage: Eukaryota > Viridiplantae > Streptophyta > Polypodiopsida > Schizaeales > Lygodiaceae > Lygodium > Lygodium microphyllum. The sequence goes on from NC_141155.1 coordinate 88,007,279, forward strand.
TCAACTAACACTATCATAGACTAGAACAATACTCAAATTCAACAGCTTAAGGAACAATTGGCTCAGTCCCATTCTGCTTCACAAAGTCCTTTTATGCAGCGAGCTCCTTCCTTATCCTTTGCAAATTTAGCTGTTCTTCAAAGAAATGCAACATTATATCATTTATTCCAAGCCAAGGTGGAAAGGCTTTAGTCACAAGAATGGACTTTTTTTGAACAATTTCAATAATTTATTCCTCCAGATCACTCATTCTTCGTGTACTATCAGCAACATAAGCTAGCATTTTATATTAAGCTTTCCATGATGGATTTATCTCCTCCTCTAGAGGATAGATGGAGTGGAGTTTGGTCTTCTGATTTATTGATTGAGGTGGTAAGAATGGTTTTTGAAAATTTAGTGACTCCAAATACCATGCTTATGTCATACATGTACTTGCAAGGTGATTTGTTGATTCCAAATTATGAAAATTTATCTTGGTATGTTAGAGATGTGGTGTTGCAAGCTATTTTATATGTCAGACATTTGAAGTTGTAGATAGATCAAATGTTCCAGACATATTCTTCCAAAGTGGATGATTACCCTGAAACTTCTTGGCATACAATGATTGATTCTATGATTTTGAATAAGTGTCAAAACAAAGCCTTTTCTCATGTGCAAAACACTAACCAATTGAGGGTGGATCTCTTAGCCCACCTTTCCAAACAACCTCCATTTGATTCATCTTTCTTTGATGCCTATCATCACAAATCTATGATAGGTCCATCAGTGCCTTATTTATCTTATTATCATAACAAATGGCCCATAGATATGAAGCATGCCTTTCTATGTACCAATCTACTCCACAGATTATTCTACCCCTTCTTTTTCAACACCAAGATGCCCCTCAAATCCCTATTTTCACCCGCTTTTCTTTTATTGCGGATCATGTTTTTCCCCCTCCTCCTTGTCCTTCCCCATCCACCACATCTATTTTTCTACTTTTCTAGCCTACTTGTTAACAACCTTTTTAGGTGATTCCCCTAAATTAACAAACTATCCTTCTTTAACCCATTTCTCATTTTATATTTTTTCTTATCCATACCTTCACCCTCTCTTTCTTGTTTCTCTTCACCCCCTCAGTTAGTTAGTGGTTACACAAGCTGTGATCTCAAAATTCCTAGACGATGAAAATAGAGTTTAGCAGATTCTTTAATAGAACCTCAAATAAATCGGCCACTAATTCTAGGGGAATGGATAACTACCAACCAATGTTTTCAAAATTATTTGCAATTTGCTCAAATGTATTCTCAATCTTTAGATCCTTCAGTAAGACTAACTGTCACTTTGCTTGGTATCTTTCCTACATGCACTAGCATTCACATAATGATCAGAAGTCCATCCCAAAGTTGTGTATGAATGTGACTATGGATATTGATCTCCACCAATTGGATATTTTATACTTTTATGCCCTTTGCTTGTCTAGCCGGTATCTTGTATTGGTGGAGAGGATGTGTTGCTTGCAAATTCTCCAAAATCCTCCCAAGATGTTTGTAGATGAATCTTTGTCCATGGATCATTTATGAAACCACCAAGCTTTAAAGAGGGATAATCTTCATTGATATCCTTTGATGTATTTTGATTTTTTATAATGTGATATCTCTCTTTTGGAGGTGTCATTCAGATAATTGTTTCGTGTTTAGTGTATGTATTATGTATTATTTGTATGATGGGATCGTGATTGGATATTCAAACTGTTCATGATGATACCTTTTTTAAGATTCGTGGTGGTGATGATAGATGGATGGATGTAGATCAAGAAACTCTCATATCCTTTAAGAGTTTATTTAAACTTAGTTGGTTTGATTAAGTATTGTTCCTGATATCATGGAATTTTTTCCTTGAATACTGGATTAGATACAGGTTTTCTTTTTTGGAGATGAAGCTATAGCCCTTCTTGGTTTGCTAATTGGATATTTGAAGATCATGTGATGAGCTATTATTTTGAAATTTTATTCTCTTTTTCTAAGGTTGCGACGAGGATGTTCCTTGATTAAGTGTGGGGATATATTGAGGGTTGATATGACTATGTTTTTGGCTGTTTTTTGTTGGATTCTAGGTGATTCTTATATGATTTGAATAATGATTTATTAGTTTCGAAGTGTTTGAGAGAGTTCTAGATAAGGTTGAATAGGTTTGAGAAAGTCATGATGTTTTTCAGTGGAGATATGATGTGTTGAAAGGTTATGTTGAGTGTGCAATATACGTTCTGATTAGTTCTATTTAGCTTCTGTGTTTTGTTGTGATTTCTTTCTATATGAGAGGTTGGAATGATGATTGATGGAGTTTGAGAGTTTTTGGAAGCTTATTGAATGATTCTTTATGGTTTTGAATGGTTTTAGTTGAGCTAAATGTTTTCTAATTACCTTCTGTAGTATGATATTGTAGACCCTTTGTAGAGCTTCTGTAGAGTCTCTGTCTCTGTTCTGTTTTTTCTTTGTATGCCTCTGTAAGTATTCTATGGGATGAATGTGTAGCTTGGGGAAGTTTTCTAATCTTTGGAAGAGATGAATACAAGTTCAAAATATCTCAAAGAAGTGAAAAAAGTAGTTGCTAAAGACTCAAGTAAAGACTGAAGTGATAGTGACACTATTAAGCTATGAAAGGACACCATAGTGGCTCTTCATATCAGATAAACCTCTTGGGAGGGGTATCCATGACCAAAGAGGATTTTTGGATGATTATTCTTCATTATTTCAATGTTCTATTGAAAGAGAGCATATGTAAGAGAGATACAGTATGAGAAATAGACATTTTTCTATGAGACAAATTGTATCTACATGAGAGAGACTATGAAGACGTTGAAGATGAAATCTATGTGATGAAATTCCATTCAAACTGGAGCATTCTTTTGTGTTCTCTTATTCTTGTGATGGTTTCTATGAAGAATGTGTTGAAGTTTTATTGTGAAAATCCATGGAAGAATTGTTATATGATGTTGCATGAAGATTTGAGAAGATTGGTGTTGTTTATTTTTTTGTGGTTGATTAAAATATGAAGAACATGCTTGTTGATAGTATAAGATAGATTTTCTTGCAATAGATTCCCCTTTTCTTAGTGTTCCTCTTAGGGCTCCACGATCACGTTGATGTTTACATCTCATGAAGCTATCAATCGCATGTGTGGGTAAGTCATGCCAAATTTTTATTTTATTGCTTAATATGGAGATTAGGGTGTGTGTATGTTTACATCTCATGAAGCTGTCAATCGCATGTGTGGGTAAGTCATGCCAATTTTTTTCTAGGATGTGATTTTCTTAGTATGGTCTTTCATATTGTCTATGAGCTGATACTCAAAGAAAATCTTATTTGTTTTTTATTTTTATTTTTTTCAAGCCTCTTTTGTGTCTATCTATGTGGTGTGTGTGTTTTGCTATTATCTGAATGGCACCTCGAACTCCTCCCCCAATCCAATATGTTTGTTTTGGTCAGTAAATGTTATTCTCAGTTGTCTAAATCGGACCTTATTGCTAAGGTCGTTCTATCCCATTTTTTGTGACTCTCTCGTTGCCACTCATTCTTGATTATCCTACCTTGTGTAATGAATTCTTAACCTCGTAGAGCAAGCAGTTTGGCTCTATTTGTGGTATCATTATTCTAATGATACCTCGAAGCTTGGGGAAGGCTTGTCTCTTCCTTACTATGGGGAGACCTTTCCAATGGCCCACTAGCTCTTTTCCAATGCAAAGCTTATAGAGTTCTTGCATAGATAAACAAAGGACTTATTGGATGCTAGATGGATCATCACTATATTTGGATTTTGTGTTTCCATGATCTTTGATCCCTTTTGGAAACAATTGTGTCAATTCCTTCATGATAGGTTTATGCCTACCAAAACTCCATCTAATTATATATCCAAGGAATTTTTCACTACTTCTAGAATGGTGCTCAAGGCATGACCATTGATTGGAGTTCCTATCTCCTTGCCAAAAAATATCAACACTTTATTAGGGTGACTAAGAGTAATGTGACTAATGTCACATATGGTTCTTACTTTTTGTATGTTTTTCTTATATACTCTAATCCTACGAAGGAAATTCCACCACCTCCTAAAAATACTCTAGTGGTTCCCCCTCCATCTACTGAAGATTCTAAACCTATCCCTGAAGACCATCCCCTCCTCCCCTAGCCATTCACAATAAGCGCTTAAAGAATGTAGTTGAAACAGTTCCTACCTCAATTCCTCCAATGTCAATCCCTACTATATCAGGCAATACCCTTCCTGCATATCTTACATTTACTAATTTATTTAAGGCACATAAAAATGGTAGTTTGGACATATCAATTCCTTCACTGCGTTGCCTAGTGTGGCAGGAGATGTCATTCATTTCCTGTGTAATGGCATTTAGAGTTCCATAGAAATATCAGTTATAGCTTGTGCTCATCAGTTGTACTCTTCTTTTTATTATGAGGAGATGCAACAATCCAAGGAGGAGTTACATAAGGCTAATACTAAGCTCACCTCAACTAAGGAAACTCTTTTCGATCTTTTCAAACAAATGGAATCACATAATTGATAGATGCCCGAAAGGTGGAAATATCCTCTTTGCATGACCAATTGAATGAAACAAATGCTCAAGTAGCAACTGTTAATGAGAATAAATATAGTATTTTTAAAGAAAGCTAGGTGCTTAAAGCTTTAATTTATTCCCAGATAGTGGAGTTACAATAAAGAAATTGTACAATTGAGCATCCAAATACCAAGATTGAGGAGTTAAAAGAACAATTGGTATACACGCCGTTCCTCAAAGTCATAACGTAACATTAGTACCACCTTTATCAGCTATACAGACTTGGCTATTCTCTAACATAATATGACCTTGTGTTGTCCTTTATTCCAAGCTAAGGTGGAAAGGCTTCAATCTAGAATGGACCTTTTATGGTCTTGTCTTGAGCAGTTTATGGAATACATCCCCCCCTCCAGATCATTCTTTCTTTGTACACTATCAACAATAAAAGCTGGCCTTTTACATAGAACTATCCACTATGGATTTGCATCCTCCCCAAAGGATGAATAAAGTAGTGCTTGGTCCTCAAATCTCCTAGCAAAAGTTGCTTGAATGGTCTTTTGGATTCAGTTATACCTAACACCATGCTTATGTCTTATATATATCTTAGAGGTGATCTTCTAATTTCAAACGATGAGAATATGTCTTGGTATATGAGGGGACATTATTTTGCAAGTTGTTCTTTATATTAAAAATTTGAAATTGCAAATGGATGAGATTTTTTAAGCCTATTCTTCCAAAGTGGATGCATGTCCTAAAGTTTCTTGGCATTCCATGATAGAGTCTATTGTATTGAATCAGTGACAATTAAAACTTCCTTGCATGTTTACAAAAATACTAACCAATTGAGGAAGGATATTTTAGCCCATGTTTCTAAATAATCCCTTTTTATACCTTCTTCTTTGAAGCTTACAATCGCTGATCTATTTTAGGTCCATCAGTGCCTTCCCTTTCTTACTATCAACAGATGGCCCACTGATTTGATTCTTATTTATCCATACTTCGATTGACTCCCCATGTTATTTCTCCTCTTTGACTGGCCAAAGACCAAGCCACTTTTACCCAGGTTAACAAGCCAACTCCTAAGAGTTGTTGCACTAAACAAGTGATTATTTCACTAATTGTTTTAATTCGACTCAACTTAGCCTTCCCTAAAATCTACAACATTGTTTGTAGTAGTCCAACTGCAAAGATTCTAGACTTCAGTAAATTATACTGGGCACTAAATTGCTAAACCTAAGATAACTATGGTTTCTCCCCATCTCTCAGAGGCAGCTCCTCATAATGTACTCCTGCCATGCTAGTGGCGGTTTATCCAGGAAATGTTTTTAATGTTTGACTTTGGAAAGGTTGTTTCAAGGATATAGATCTCTTAGATCTATTTGTATCTCTCCGTTTAAAGTTCCTTTTTATGTTTCTCTCCACCTGATTAAAATTAATTCTTTTTATTTGTTTAATTTTAAACAAACATTCAAATCAAATTTTCTGACATACCATAAACCCCTAAATTTTAATCTCCCTTGGTAGACATTCCCCACTCCGTATATAAATTTCGTCGTTGCTTATTAGTTTTTAAGTACTTAATTCATTTTGCGAATATAACATCCTTTCCTTCTTTTCTATTATTAAACATCAACCAGAATAAAACAAGTTCTTCCATACTCTTATATACAACGTTCATTTTAAATCCCGTATATCCCCTTAGTTTTCTTTAAATTATCCTAGTGGCCCTCCACTCCATATATTTAAGAAGTTGATTTTAAAATGAATAACATGTAAAAATTTAATATAGATGCTGAGGCTTTTCCTCATGCCATCAAACAATTATTTTATTACGTTTCCAATATTTGTAATATGAATTCAAAGTTATAATTTTCTTATCATCAGCAAATATCATCAAATACTATTACATCTCTCAATTTTTTACCCATCCCCATGTTATTGAATAGTACATCACGTATCATTTTACTTACTCAAATTAGAAACACCATGTTTATGAAAAAAAATGTTTTTTAAATAGAATATAATTAAACTGATGTTTCTTTTCATCTTAAAGCTTACAAAAATTCATCAGCAATCAAGAATTGTCTTTTCAGCTTTCCATGTAAAGATTCGTATTTTTATTGATAGAGAACAATTTTTATTTAAATGAAAACTGCTATTTTACTTTGAACATAACTAGTTTTGAATTTTTAAATATGTTAAACCATCTCTAAAAATTCTAATAAAAATTCAATAAATTTCCTGAGTCATAACCTTTATAGAAAAAAAATGTCACAACTTATAAACTTCCAATCAGCCATTTTATAAAAATTTATTTGAGTCGTTTTTAAGTCATTCTTAAGCATTTTCTACTATTTTCTACTTTCAATAAATAGAGACCACTTCACATAAATGCAAGCAACCATTCAACATAGAAAAACAAGTTTCAAAGCATTTTCTAAAAATATTAAACTGAACGTTTACTTATAATATATAATTCATTTTAAATAAATAAGGTAGGCATGTACTTGTAAATCCCGCTGACCGTTGTGTTGTCTTTGAAGACCGTGTCCTCTTTTCATCTGGCCACTATCTAGTCATTGTGCACTACAAGCTCATCATTTCTTGTCTCCATGCAACTTTGTTGTTGGAATGAACATCATCTCCATTGTTATCCAAAGTATGAGCTTATTGATAATCCCATGAATTAGTAACATCCAAAGCACTTATTCCATCAAACAAGCTTTGAGTAATCACTTTCAAATAGCCAAATTCACTATCACCATTAGAGGCATTAAAAAAAAATCCATCTCCAAGATGATGAAGACCTTTGGCTTGCCTTTTCAGTACATTACCAACATCTTGTTTGCTGCATATAAACTTGGACAACCCTTTTGGATATTGAGAGCATCATCATGTCCGAGGAAGAGCCGTCTGGATCAAAAACCTTTAGGAAGATGTCACCCAACAATATGGAAGAGCCGTAATGTCATGTCAATATGAACAACATGGTGCTCGTTTAGATGCGGCGGTTGCTCCTGCTGCTGCAGGGACATGGCACGGGGTTGGATGGACAAGGGAGGGGAGAGGTGGCAGCACAGATGGTGATTTCTTGGCCCAACAGCATGTCGTCACTCATGTATAAATCTACCCTATATGTATGAGACTCATACACAACCAGCCATGAATTCTTCGAAATTCCAATCGTTGAACATGTCCCGTCTTACTGCATGGCATCTCATAAGGCGAGGACTGTGAGCATCATCACCATTTCTAGAGGGTACAGGAGCAACCCTGGAGCTTATAGACGCTGCTGTAGTGATAGATTCTGCAGGAGGGGGAGGTGGCGACAGCGATGGTGGAGAGGACGGGGCGCTGCGGCCTCTGACGATGGCTATGCCTGTGGAGACCACGGGATGCGCGATTGACGAGGGGGGAAGGAGAAGGCGTGGCTGCTATGGCTATGGCTATGACGGAAGGGTAGCAGAGCCGCGCTCCGGGAGACGGTGTGAGTGAAGGACGACGTCGACGAGAGAGCAGCCATCGTCAATGGGAATGGCGCCCTCTCTTCCTCTTCACGACGTCTCCGTAACGGCCCTCCTTCCCATGACATTCATTTTTTTTTCTTTTTCTTTAAAGTTCCTTCCATTAAAGTTTTTTTACCTATTAAGGTTTTTTACTCTCCCCCAACACACAACCCCCTAAGGCAAAGTCCCAATTTCAATTATAGCTGTTCCAATTGCAAGATAACTGCATCAAGGGAAGGTCTTTGAAGTGGATCTCGCACAAGTACAAAATGGAGAAATCCCATTATAGGCTTAAAGTGATTCACCTTTGCTGCCTTCTCATCGGGTATAAGATCCTTGTTTGTAATCATTCGATGTTGGCATTGTGAGTCGTTATAACTGCCCTCCATGACCTAAACCATAACCTAAAACTACATAATCTGCCATGAATAACACGATTTCTAGTGACTCTAAGAATATGGATTGCATAAGCTCAAAGGACTTCATTTCTGCAATGTCCTACAGTCCCTAAGTCTTGGTCTCCATAGCCTATGCCTTGCAAATGAAATATAAGAGTTTCTTATGGTTGTACACAGACCAAAAGATTGAATTTTGTACCGACATTTCTTGGCCAGACTGCAAGGACACGGCTTCCAAAGACAGCAACAACGAACACCGCATCTGCATTGAATTCATGTAAAAATTTAGTAATAAGGTGTCAATTGTATACAGTTTTGCCAAAAAATTGTTGCAATAAATGGCATGTTTTTAGGTGTTGTCATTCTCCCCCACTAAAATGCGAAGCGTCCTCGCGAGCACAGCTACATCACGAACATTCAGCATCACGAACATTGCTACCACGAGCATTGCTACGCAAATTTGAAAGAAAAATATACTCTCCTCCACTTAATTGCGAAGCGTCCTCGCGAGCACAGCTACATCACCTGCAAAACCACACATGGACAACTAGTAGACACTGAAAAAGTAGAAAAAATACTTATTTGTGTCATATTAAAATGCAAACAATATAAATGTTTCAATGAAAAGATGTAAAAACTTGTGCAAACTAACATTCTCCCTTACTCACTCTCCACACTGAAATGCATAACAGAGCTTCATCCATTGCATAGAATATACCAACTAGGAAACTGTCTAGAGCCGCTAAACAACAATAATCCCTCTAGGCAATAAATTGCCACACTACTATCCTACTAAAAATATTGCTTCTGAAATAGCATCACTGATAAGGTCGTTACTTAACAAAGAACCCAAACAAGGTAAACTAATACTACAACACTAAATAGGACTCCTAGGGTTTAGCTGCTAACCATTCATGTTCTACTAGAACAACGAGCCAATGGTTCGTAACTGCTAAGTGTCCAAGGCTCTTCTTTTAAGTTTCTGTTTAATGGTTTTTTTTTTTAAATGTCAAAAGAGTATATACATTGATTCTCTTTCCCAAAAGGTCCCACCCCAAAGAGATACAAGGCATCGGACACAGGGCACCCGTCAAGGAAATCCCTACAGCCTACCAGGACCTCAGAGGCGATGGTTATCTTCTTTTGGTTGTTTTTTTTTTTTCAAACCCTGCAGTCTCAAGGTGTTTTTTTTTTTCTTGTTTGTTTTTATTCTTTCTTTCTTTCTTTAGAAGAATAAATATATAGACTCTTCCGAACTTTTAATATTTGGATTGGATTTTAAGGATTGTTTTGTTTGTTGTTGTTTTTTTAAAAGGATCAACTAAGAAGCTAAGAAGACATCACTTAATTGAACGGTCAAACATTTCAGCTCAACAACTTTGCTCGAGGAATCTAATCTAGCGCATAATACTAGTCACTCTGCCTAGGCAAATGATAAGCAAAGAATACTCACCAGCTCAGCATCTTTCTTCCACGCTACTCCTAGTCAAAATTTCATGGAGAGAACCTTGTTATTCAGCTATCCCACATATCGCTAGAAAAGCGACCAAAAGATAGGGGAAAACTCTATAGGATTCCTAATCGGACACCCATACAATGAAATTCACTATGTTATGCACACATGTCACCCCTTTTTTAATCACTCCCTAATGCTAAGTCCCATCCCTTGTGAGTGGACTTCATATAGAGAATTGTGTATATATCATTCATATTTGTTTAAAATATTTATTTATAATTCCTCTGTAATTTACTTAAGTGTTTTTTCCTTTTTTTTTTCTTCTTCGACATCTCTAATTCCATTCCATCAATTTTTTTATTCATGTTTTTTTCAAAATGAATATGAAATAAAAAGTTTAGGTATGAAACAACCTTGTATGTTCGTGGATATTGCAACTCCAAGAATCAATAAAAAACATACAACAGTGTATAACGCAAAATCATAGTCAAATCTGCACATGAAACATACACTAGCCAGTACAATGTTAAAGGGTTAGATAAATAATAAAACTTTTTCCTGTACAAAAGAATTGTCAAATATTCAGGTCACAATCTCGATCAACTAGACTGTCATAACGCTCCCACTGCTTGGTTGTTTAAGAAGCAGTATATTTCTCCACTTGATAACCATTCTTGCATATAGAACTGTCCATCTTACTAACTTAAATATCCCAAACTCCAACACTGAAAGGAATATCCTGACCGTGCGTGCAACTAACTACCTAACTACGTGGAAAATAAAACTAAAGTGCATGAAAACCTACAGGATATCAATAACTCAAAGCATTGTATGTTTTTTTTTTTAAACGATATATATATTTGTTTGTTTGTTTGGTTGTTTCTTTCAAAATGTAGAATAAAAGAAAAAACATAAAAGACTAAGAAAACAAAGTATCTAGACTAAAATCTTCAAAGTCTCTGAGATCTTCTAGTGAAAACAATAATCCTAATCCGAAATCATCAACTCCATCTAAGTCAAACCTATTAACTAAACTATCATCTATAGGATGCTCAAGAATAGCCTCTAACGTAGACATATCAGAAGTCACAGATCCGCTATCAGGTGCATCGCTAAGAACCTCCATCACATCATGGAGCGAAGCCGAAGCTGCATCATCATAGTAGGGCATAGGGGCCACTGGTAAAGCATCTAAGGAATGCCCCTCGGTCGCCTCCATGTACCAACAAATATAATCCCAGCATGGGCAGGGAACACTAGTCTGCAAATCATGGTAAGATGGAGTAAGGCGGTAGACAGTGGAACGATATCTAGCAAATTCTGCTTGCTCTCGGCCTACCCTAGACTGACCAGCGCCGCGCTCAGGAGAAAAAACACTATTATAATCATGACGCTGGTAGGTATAACCAATCATTTCCTGCATGGCAGTGGTACCATAGCGTCGAAAGTATGTGCGACACTGCCAACACAAGAGCTGAGCACGCACAAATAAATGCCGCTGACAAGACCTACAACCAAAAGGTGGATGATACTGTAAACAAAAAATAATCACAAAGGAAGAACCACAACAGGCCTCCCCTCTCGGTGCATATAAAAACCTGTCATGCGTCTGAAAACGCGGAATATCGTAAGGTCCAGCATGAACAGGATCAGTACTATCGGCATCAATACGAGGGTAAAGCGCATCCATCCACAAAAAGGCCATACCTGCATCCCATTTAAAAAACCCCCCAAGAAAGAAAAGACATCCAAGAGTGGATTAGACAAAATATTATTGTAACTACTAACCTAACTATACCTAGCTAACCTAAGTCACAAAATGTTTAAGGCGCAGGCCATTAACCCTAAATATCTCATTTTCAGCATTAATATCCTGCACATCAAGAGAACCATTATCATAAACATTAATCACCTTAAAAGGTCCCAACCAACGAATTTTAAGCTTCCCAGGAAATTTATAATAACGACTATCATAAAGTAAAACTAAATCGCCTTCTTTAAACTCCCGTACTTTAATATTCTGATCGTGCCATGCTTTACGACGTTTTTGCATTGCTTCTAGACTTTGTAGGGCTAATAATCTTTCCTCATCCAACTTTACCAATTGTAAAATCCGTTGTTTCAAAGATTCGACCTCACCTAGTCGTAATGATAGAGCTACTCGTAAAGTAGGCAACTCTTGCTCAATAGGGAATATAGCATTAGTGCCATAAACTAAATTGAAGGGTGTATTTTGCACTGTCACCTTATAAGTAGTTCTATAGGCCCATAACGCTTCATATAAACGTTCATCCCAATCTCGCCTGTGGGAAGCAACCGTTTTAGTTAAAATCCCACATATAATGCGATTGGTTACTTCAACCTGACCGTTAGCTCTGGGATAATAAGGTGTTGATTTGCGATGTTTAATTTTATAGATTTCCATTAACTCACTGATAAGACCATTCAAGAAATGGGAACCTCGGTCACTTACTAATTCCAGTGGGCAACCAAAACGCGTAATAATGTTCTCATACATAAACTTAGCCACATCAATGGCTTTATCCGTTTTAAGCGCTTTCGCTTCCACCCACTTCGTAATATAGTCAGTACAGACTAAGATATAACGATTCGATCGATATCTAGTAGGCGGATCAATTGGGCCTACAAAATCAATTCCCCATTTCTCAAAATGTGCTAATGCTAATATAGGTGTCAAAGGCGTAGCAAAACTCTTAGAAGGACGACCAGTCCTTTGACATACATCGCATTTGCGACAATAATAATAAGTATCTTTAAATAGAGTAGGCCACCAATAACCAGCTAATGGAACTTTTCTTGCAGTCAATTCACCGGCAAAATGGCCACCACACGGCTCATCATGCAATGCCTTAAGAACCACTGGTACTTCATCTTCCCTTACACAACGTCGATAGATACCTTCGCGTGAAAAAAATTTATAAAGGTAACCCCCTAATAATCCATAGGAGCGTGATTGCATTAATATCTGACGTTTCCTGCGCTTATCAGCACCAGGTGGATATCGAGCAGTACTAAGAAAATTCGCAATATCAGCATACCATGGAACTTGTGTCTCCACAGTAAAAAGTGATGCATCCGGCAAATCATCTTCCACACCTTCCTCCTTGTCTGATGTTAATAATCGTGATAGATGATCTGCTAGCACATGAGCTCTACCAGGACGAGTAACTATTTGAAAATCAAACTCTTGGAATAACAACATCCAACGAATCACACGTCCTGAAAGTTCTGCTTTATTAAGCAAATACTTTAACGCCTCATGATCAACATATATAGTAAACTTATTCCCTAATAAATAATGACGAAATTTCTCCACCGCAAATACCATTGATAGGCATTCTTTCTCAGTGGTGGTATAATTCCTTTCTGCATCACTTAAATTTCGACTCGCATAATAAATTGGATGATCCACCTTATTATCATCTGCTTGACACAAAACAGCTCCTACAGCATACATAGATGCATCAGCATGAATATGGAATTCTTTTGTCCAATCTGGGGGTGCGAGTACTGGTCCTTCAATTAACTTATGTTTAAGAAATTCAAATGCTTTCTGGCAAACATTATCCCAAATAAAAGGAGTATCCTTTCGTAGTAGATTTGTCAAAGGTGATGCCACCTTTGCAAAATCGGAAATAAATCTCCGATAATAATTTAGATGTCCTAAAAATCAACGCAATTGCTTAAGATTTGTTGGAGGTGAAAGTGCAGAAATCTTAATAATTTTAGCTGGATCCATTGCAATACCTTCTTTAGAAACGATATGCCCCAATAAGGTTCCTTTTGGTACTCCAAAAACACATTTATCAGGATTCAAGGATATACCTACTTCATCACTACGTTCAAATACTTGCGTTAGTAACTCAGGCATTTCTTTTGCCGTACCATAGACACAAAAGTCATCTAAGAAAACTTCCATCCATTGACGTAGAAAATCTTGATAAGCTGCAATCATAACTCTCTGAAATGTTGCGGGTGCATTGCACAAACCAAAAGGCATTACTCTATAAGCAAATGTACCCCATTCAGTAGTAAATGTAGTTTTGGATTGATCTTCAGGATGAATTAGTACTTGGTTGTAACCGCTAAATCCATCCATGAAAGAATACAGCTCATGACCAGCAACCTTATCAAGTACCTGATCAGTAAATGGCAAAGGAAAATGATCTTTACGTGTTTTGCTATTCAGCTTTCTATAATCGACACAAATGCGAATCTTCTTACTATTCTTCTTGGGTACTACCACAATAGGAGATACCCATTCACTGTATGCAACAGGATAAATAAATCCAGCATCTAAAAGCTTAGTAATTTCAGCTTTCACTAACTCTGCATACACAGGGTTTGTACGTCGTTGACGTTGACATACAGGTTTTGTGCCTGGTTCTAGATAAATATAATGCTGACATAATTCAGCTTTGATACCCTTAAGGTCCCTATATGACCAAGCAAAAGCGTCAACATGCAATCGTAGGACTTCTTCGAATCTTTCACGATATGGCGATTCCAACTGGTCTCCTAAATTTAAATATTTTCCTTCTGCCATTTTAAGCTTAACTACTTCAACTTCAGGCTCTTCAATAAATAGAGAGTCTATTCTTCGTGGCTTAATTGTGGGCACATCTTCGGATATCTGTATCAATACATTTCCAAGCAGGTTATTCTTAGTACTTGATTCTGGTGCTTCTTCTCCCACATTCACAGAATTTACTAAAGGTAAAGCCCTATAAGGAATAATAGCCAGATTATCTTGCGTAGCACCATCAACTTCTACTCCATAAACATTTACCAACTCAGGAAGGGATTTTTCAGTATATCTCTTTCCATATTTATCTAAATCGCCATTATTGACATTTACATTTTTACGAGATTTCAAGGTAAATGAGGTTCTTACAGAGTCAATTACGCTAGGTATCTGCTCTGAAGTACATGGATATTGAGCATGTAACCTACGGCGATATCGACGTAAAATTTCGTTATTCTTTTCTAGACATTCCTGATCATCTAAACTCCAAAACCATTGATTATCTTTAATCTTGAGGATTAATGAATGTAGATTCTCATCCTCCTCGCCCTGAATTCGACAGCCCAAATAATGTATAACTTGTTTCAGTTCCACAAAATTCCTAGGTACTACAGGTTCAAACCATCTAAGTTGTGGCTCTTGCCCATCCCCATAAATAGTAAAATCCATTACTCTTTCTTTTGGATGAGGCAACACCACCACTTGCATATTGTGCAATTTAACCTTAGTAGGTTCAGATTGGACTCGTTGATAACCAATTATCGGTCCCCTAGAACAGCGATAAATCTTCTGTGCAATTCCGGTCGAACGCCTAAAAGAATGACACAACCAGGGAACATTTGTAGGGTTTTTCTCTTGAGTCTCTGGTTCAAAAGTATTCTTAGATTTATTTTTTTCCAAAAACCTATCAGTGTCTTCATGTTCTTCCCAATAATTTGTATCCATAGATAACGCTTGGTCCATCTGTAACTCACCCCTACTGAATTTAGATTTCTCTTCTTCTAAATAAAATTCTAAAAACGAGATTTCATCTAGATATCGCCTTTCTCTAAACTGAAACTCTGCCTTTTCCTTTTGCAACTCAGTAATCTTCTTCATTGCTTCATTTACAGCAGTCAACGTTGCCTCACGCTCTACTTCCAATGCCTCTTCCAATTCTCTAATAATCCTAGCGTAATTGCCATGATGTTCACAAGAAGTCTGTGAAAACCTGTTAAAAGCCGAAGCTGAATCATCCTCATCCTCACGAGATAGTGGTCTTTGTAAGGGTTTGCACCTGTGCCTACTTCTCCTCTCTCTTTCCTTCGCTTCTAGCTGGTAGTAATAAATCCTTTTAGCTCTATCTGGCAATTGTCCAAATCCAAAGGGTAAAGCATTTTCCCCATAAGGAAGAGCTTCTAAAATCCTACTCTCCAGCATACTATTATGATTATCAGTAACATCATCTTCTCCCATACCTTCTGAAGAGGTTATTGAAATGTCAGCCACATCAGATATCATTAACTCAGGCATTTCTTCCTCCTCTAATTCATCCATAGAAATCACTTCCGACCTGTTGTAAGCAGAAAATCCATCTTCTTGATTATTTCCTTCTTGATCCGTAGATAATCGAAAACATGTTTCAAGCGAATCATCAGGATACTTTGCTTCCTCTGCTGAAAGCATTAAGCAGTCGAGAGTTGTATCTTCGGATGTGGATAACCACTGAGTAATATCGCTATCCGAATCATTGTCAGATGAAAACGCTACAGCATACTCACCAATACCCATCTGTTCTACCTTGTGAGGCTGATGTACTATATTGACCTCCACTTTCTCTGCTCCTGCTGGGTGTGGTGTTTTAAATAACCAGGCATAAGGCCCTTCATGATCAGTCCCCTCCATTTCTGAATCATAAAACTCACTGTTGGATTTCTCATCCATTTCACTAACTGCTTCATCTCCTGAATCTTTCAAAAATCCTTTTGAAATAACTTGTATCTTAACCCTATCGTCTCTAGGACCAATCACAATTGAACCTTTATACCAGTCCTGAATGCATCTTGCTTGGTATAACCAAGGTCTTCCCAATAGGACAGAATACGATGAAATATTTGTTTGCGAACGAACGATCAAATAGTTCACATGAAATTCTAATCCAGCTACTACAGATTTCACATTCCGCAGTAACCCCAAAGGAGTTACTTTCCTTTGATCAGCCACACGTAAAACAATATGAGTAGGTTCTAGATCCTTCAACCCTAATTCTTGCATAGCTTGTTCTGTCATCAAATTAACTGCTGAGCCACCATCTAACTGCACTTCATGTAGCAAGTGGCCATTAATAGTAGTATCGATAACTGGAGCTCCTGGGTCCACAAATAAATCTACTATTTTTACATCCTTAGTTGTTTTTCCTTTGGAAGAATTTTCACGGACTTTAGAAGCGTTTATCTCAATCCTCTTCCTTCGACGCCGAACTAATTTATGGTAAAGTTGTTTCCGACAAACAGGCGCTATTTCTAGCAATTGCCGAAGGTTAATAGTCAATGATATTTCTTCTAATGCAGCCCAAAGATCATAGGCCTTATTTACGGATTCTACATAATCTTTACTCCCTTCCTTAGGAGAAACCAATCTTTCAGGAAAAGGAGCTACTCCCACTTGAATCTTAGGATTTACTAAAGGCACAGGTAATAATGGATGGTCAGAGGAATGCTGCGGAGAATCCGATTCAGGTAGTTCTATATTAGGATCTATGTCCTTAGACTTATCCTTCACTGTTCCGTTTAATTGTGGACTCTCTTCCTCTAAACCTTGCTCCTTCTGTTGTTGCTTTTGTGCCCGAGTAATAACACCAATCATAGGGTCAGCCCTAAAGGTCACCTTGCGAGGTATAAATTTTGATTTAACTCCAATATCTTTCCTTATTGTTTCTACTTCAACTAAATTTGCAGCAGACGTTGAAGGTTCGTTAGGGGTTTGTTTCCCTTTGTCAGACATTTTATTATCCTCTCGCTTAGGACAATTCTCTTCATAGTGTCCTTCACCACTGCACCTCCTGCAAAGAGGAGTATAGTCTTGATTTTTACGCGCATTTGGACAATATGTGGCTATGTGACCTTCTTGTTGGCATCGATAACAAATTACTGGTCCCCTAGGTCTTTGTTGACCACCTTGTCCCATTGGATTACGAAAATTTCCATTATTTCTTCTAAAAGGAGAATTTCTCCCTCGATTACCATCACTGTTGTAATTATTTCGAGGCACTGGGGGTCTACCCTGGGTGGGCAATCCTCGTGGCCTAAAAGGTTGATTGGGTGGTCCAATCTCATAAGTCCTATTATTACGATCCATGTAATTGTAATTCGTTTGCATTGAACGAGCTTGTTGTTGCTCTTGACCTAATTTATGCCAACAATTTGTATCTAAATGACCAGTCTTATGGCAAAAAGAGCAAAACGGTGGATGATCGGGCATTAACCTTGAAGGCGTCGGACACTCTGTAGCCACATGGCCGTAACCATGACACTTACCACACCAGATATTAGATCGAGGTGGGTTTGAAGTCGAATTTCCCGACGATTGTTGAGCACTAGATCCTTGTGTCATTATCGAATAAATTTCTTTCAAAGGCGCTTGTACTGCAGTCATAATTTCCTCCTTTAATTTTCCTAGAGATTTCGCAATAATATCTGCTACTTTTGCTTCATCCAGAGGAGATTGAGATTGCGGCATAGAAGGCATTCCTGTCTGCATCATATAAGCTGGAATTGAAGTGTACGGATTTAGAGGTACACTCGACATGTTTGAGCTTGCGGTTATCGAGGGATTTAAAGGAACGGTCACATAAGACACGTTCTTAGGTACCCCACCTGAAGTGCTTGGGTATTCTGTCCGAGATTCTTTGAATAGATCTCTCCGTCGTTGTTGACTAAGCTGCACTTCTTCCCACCATCTAGCATGTGTTTTAGCATCTGCCAACGTAGCTGGTCGTTGTAAACTAACATGCTGATGAACTTCAGGATTAAGTCCATCAATAAACTTACGTTTTTGCGTGGGATCGTCAGGAGCAGGATTCATCTTACGAATGATCGTCTCCACGCGCTCAATATAATGTTCAACACTTTCAGTTGCTCCTTGGGACAGATAATCCAGTTGAAGAGCCAATCTATCTTGAAAACCTTGTCGTCTAAATTTCTCTAGAAAAGCTCTTGATAAGGCATCATAGGTCCCTTTATGTTGAGCATCTAAATTCCCATACCATTTCGCTGCTTCATCTTTTAATGTTGCAAGGAATATATGAAGTTTTTGGTCGTCATCTATTATCTCATTGGCGACGCAAGTCACCTCAAATCTTTGCGAATGGGCATCGGGATCTTCGTCCCATAATCCCCCGAATTGCGTGAAATCAGCTAATCTAACTGGGTTGCGAGCCATTGTTTCTCTAAATAGTAGCCCTAACCCTAAATCATTGATAGTATCAAACCACGGAGGTTCCTGAGGTTCCTTAAATAATTGACGCAATCCGAAATTTGACTCTAAATCCCAATCAAAGAGTAGTTCAATACTCCCGACCGTAGCATTAGCTTCACTCTCCCTAGTTTCACTATTTTTCCTACCTCTTTCCCCAGTGACACTGCTAGTACTGGAGGCAACTTGATCCCATTGATATGAAACTGCTTCACTTTCTTTCAATGGTGTTCTATCAGTTGATAAGCTAGGTTGAAGAGGTTCTATCGTTGAGTTAGACACAGCGTCTACTCCCAAATTCAGCAATGCGTTGACCCTCTCTAGCCTTTCTAATAGCCAAGCCTCTTGTCGCACTGCTCGTTCTCTAACTCGCTGATCCCTAGCTTCGTTTTGCTGCTTCCGTCTCTCTTCTGAATTCATCCACGAGTACAAAACTAGCTTTTACTGTCATACTCCAAAATTACGCTTGTTCTATTTGAAGCTATAAAATTAGGTTGTCGCTTGTATGCGCACTTAGAAGTTTCAAAATAGTCGGCAGCTCTGGGTCTATCTCCCCAAAAGGTAACTTTTCTTCTTGCTCGGGGATTAAACCTAGAATTTCAGCAACCTCTCTAACGTCTTTCGTGTCGAAAGAAATTTTTAAACCTCTGGATACACGTATCCAAGGCAACACATCATCCCACACTACTCTTCTAAATGTCCGATAAGCTGTGCGGTGATACCAATCAAAGTGGTACGATACACTGATTGTATTTATCTCTACCGCGTCTATTAACCCAAAGTGTGTCGCTAGTAGAACTATGGTTTGCGCACAGTCGTTATAACCCCAGCTCCAAGAGGATAATTGTTCAACGTCCACAGTTAATTGTGGCCCAAAATATGTGCCTCCCTCTACTAACTCTGTATCTCTCGCCCACTCTAGCACTTTTCTTTGACACTCCTGGGCCAAATTAGGAAAATAGTCCCTTAGAAAAGAGACTGCGTATTCACTCATAAATAACACTTAGGATCTAAAATACCCTCGGAAAATTTATCACTCGTTCGAGCGCACTTGGCTCCCGGCAAACGAACCAAAAATGACTGGCCAAAGACCAAGCCACTTTTACCCAGGTTAACAAGCCAACTCCTAAGAGTTGTTGCACTAAACAAGTGATTATTTCACTAATTGTTTTAATTCGACTCAACTTAGCCTTCCCTAAAATCTACAACATTGTTTGTAGTAGTCCAACTGCAAAGATTCTAGACTTCAGTAAATTATACTGGGCACTAAATTGCTAAACCTAAGATAACTATGGTTTCTCCCCATCTCTCAGAGGCAGCTCCTCATAATGTACTCCTGCCATGCTAGTGGCGGTTTATCCAGGAAATGTTTTTAATGTTTGACTTTGGAAAGGTTGTTTCAAGGATATAGATCTCTTAGATCTATTTGTATCTCTCCATTTAAAGTTCCTTTTTATGTTTCTCTCCACCTGATTAAAATTAATTCTTTTTATTTGTTTAATTTTAAACAAACATTCAAATCAAATTTTCTGACATACCATAAACCCCTAAATTTTAATCTCCCTTGGTAGACATTCCCCACTCCGTATATAAATTTCGTCGTTGCTTATTAGTTTTTAAGTACTTAATTCATTTTGCGAATATAACATCCTTTCCTTCTTTTCTATTATTAAACATCAACCAGAATAAAACAAGTTCTTCCATACTCTTATATACAACGTTCATTTTAAATCCCGTATATCCCCTTAGTTTTCTTTAAATTATCCTAGTGGCCCTCCACTCCATATATTTAAGAAGTTGATTTTAAAATGAATAACATGTAAAAATTTAATATAGATGCTGAGGCTTTTCCTCATGCCATCAAACAATTATTTTATTACGTTTCCAATATTTGTAATATGAATTCAAAGTTATAATTTTCTTATCATCAGCAAATATCATCAAATACTATTACATCTCTCAATTTTTTACCCATCCCCATGTTATTGAATAGTACATCACGTATCATTTTACTTACTCAAATTAGAAACACCATGTTTATGAAAAAAAAAATGTTTTTTAAATAGAATATAATTAAACTGATGTTTCTTTTCATCTTAAAGCTTACAAAAATTCATCAGCAATCAAGAATTGTCTTTTCAGCTTTCCATGTAAAGATTCGTATTTTTATTGATAGAGAACAATTTTTATTTAAATGAAAACTGCTATTTTACTTTGAACATAACTAGTTTTGAATTTTTAAATATGTTAAACCATCTCTAAAAATTCTAATAAAAATTCAATAAATTTCCTGAGTCATAACCTTTATAGAAAAAAAATGTCACAACTTATAAACTTCCAATCAGCCATTTTATAAAAATTTATTTGAGTCGTTTTTAAGTCATTCTTAAGCATTTTCTACTATTTTCTACTTTCAATAAATAGAGACCAATTCACATAAATGCAAGCAACCATTCAACATAGAAAAACAAGTTTCAAAGCATTTTCTAAAAATATTAAACTGAACGTTTACTTATAATATATAATTCATTTTAAATAAATAAGGTAGGCATGTACTTGTAAATCCCGCTGACCGTTGTGTTGTCTTTGAAGACCGTGTCCTCTTTTCATCTGGCCACTATCTAGTCATTGTGCACTACAAGCTCATCATTTCTTGTCTCCATGCAACTTTGTTGTTGGAATGAACATCATCTCCATTGTTATCCAAAGTATGAGCTTATTGATAATCCCATGAATTAGTAACATCCAAAGCACTTATTCCATCAAACAAGCTTTGAGTAATCACTTTCAAATAGCCAAATTCACTATCACCATTAGAGGCATTAAAAAAAAATCCATCTCCAAGATGATGAAGACCTTTGGCTTGCCTTTTCAGTACATTACCAACATCTTGTTTGCTGCATATAAACTTGGACAACCCTTTTGGATATTGAGAGCATCATCATGTCCGAGGAAGAGCCGTCTGGATCAAAAACCTTTAGGAAGATGTCATCCAACAATATGGAAGAGCCGTAATGTCATGTCAATATGAACAACATGGTGCTCGTTTAGATGCGGCGGTTGCTCCTGCTGCTGCAGGGACATGGCACGGGGTTGGATGGACAAGGGAGGGGAGAGGTGGCAGCACAGATGGTGATTTCTTGGCCCAACAGCATGTCGTCACTCATGTATAAATCTACCCTATATGTATGAGACTCATACACAACCAGCCATGAATTCTTCGAAATTCCAATCGTTGAACATGTCCCGTCTTACTGCATGGCATCTCATAAGGCGAGGACTGTGAGCATCATCACCATTTCTAGAGGGTACAGGAGCAACCCTGGAGCTTATAGACGCTGCTGTAGTGATAGATTCTGCAGGAGGGGGAGGTGGCGACAGCGATGGTGGAGAGGACGGGGCGCTGCGGCCTCTGACGATGGCTATGCCTGTGGAGACCACGGGATGCGCGATTGACGAGGGGGGAAGGAGAAGGCGTGGCTGCTATGGCTATGGCTATGACGGAAGGGTAGCAGAGCCGCGCTCCGGGAGACGGTGTGAGTGAAGGACGACGTCGACGAGAGAGCAGCCATCGTCAATGGGAATGGCGCCCTCTCTTCCTCTTCACGACGTCTCCGTAACGGCCCTCCTTCCCATGACATTCATTTTTTTTTCTTTTTCTTTAAAGTTCCTTCCATTAAAGTTTTTTTACCTATTAAGGTTTTTTACTCTCCCCCAACACACAACCCCCTAAGGCAAAGTCCCAATTTCAATTATAGCTGTTCCAATTGCAAGATAACTGCATCAAGGGAAGGTCTTTGAAGTGGATCTCGCACAAGTACAAAATGGAGAAATCCCATTATAGGCTTAAAGTGATTCACCTTTGCTGCCTTCTCATCGGGTATAAGATCCTTGTTTGTAATCATTCGATGTTGGCATTGTGAGTCGTTATAACTGCCCTCCATGACCTAAACCATAACCTAAAACTACATAATCTGCCATGAATAACACGATTTCTAGTGACTCTAAGAATATGGATTGCATAAGCTCAAAGGACTTCATTTCTGCAATGTCCTACAGTCCCTAAGTCTTGGTCTCCATAGCCTATGCCTTGCAAATGAAATATAAGAGTTTCTTATGGTTGTACACAGACCAAAAGATTGAATTTTGTACCGACATTTCTTGGCCAGACTGCAAGGACACGGCTTCCAAAGACAGCAACAACGAACACCGCATCTGCATTGAATTCATGTAAAAATTTAGTAATAAGGTGTCAATTGTATACAGTTTTGCCAAAAAATTGTTGCAATAAATGGCATGTTTTTAGGTGTTGTCATTCTCCCCCACTAAAATGCGAAGCGTCCTCGCGAGCACAGCTACATCACGAACATTCAGCAACAACGAACACCGCATCTGCATTGAATTCATGTAAAAATTTAGTAATAAGGTGTCAATTGTATACAGTTTTGCCAAAAAATTGTTGCAATAAATGGCATGTTTTTAGGTGTTGTCACTCTTCTTTAAGGTGCTTTCCGAATTCCTATCTTTAGTTATTGCCCATTCATAATCATGTTTTTTCTCCTACTCCTTGTCCTTCACCATCTACAACATTCCTTTCCACTTTTCTAGCATATTTCCTAACTTTTATCTTATCTGATTTAGTTAAATTACCTGAATCTCCATCTTTACCCCTTTCTTCTTTTTATGATTTTGCCTATCCATCCCTTTATCCCTTAATACATGTTTGTCTTCCTCCATCCACATCTTTTATTCCTAGTCCCCCTTAATTGGTTAGTAGCCACTTTGGTTTTGATTTGCTAATATAGAGATGTACAGGGTGGAGCCAAACTGGGATTGGCAAACTCCTATACAAGATTTATCAAAATTATTTGCAGTTTGCCTAGATCTATCATCAATCTACAGATCCTTCAGTTAGATTATTTGCTCATTTTGCTAGGTACTTAGCATACATACATCATCATTCTCATAATGATCAAAATTCAGTACCAAATTTTTATATTAATGCCAATGTAGATGTTAATCCCCATCAATTGAATATCTTATATTTCCATGCTCTTTGTCTTCCAAGAAAATATGTTGTCCTTGTGGTTGGAGAGGATGTGTATTTGCAATTCTTTCAAAATCCTCCCAAGTTATTTGTGGATAAATCCCTTTCCATGGATAGTTTTGAAATCATTAGGCTTTTAAAAGAGAACATATTCATTGATGGTTTCTTTTTGGATGTAATTGGTGGTGGAGCTTTAATGGAATCTCTTTTTATTCTCCCTTATTGGGGTGTCATTCAGATTTCTCTGTGTTATGTATTAGTGTGTGGGTGCGTTTGATTTGTATCCATCTAGAGATATGGTTCAAGAAAGCTGAAAATATTTGAATATGTTGATTTTTGGTTATGGCTAAAGTTTTGAAGATGGAATGGAAGAACCTCTTATATCCTTTACTAATTTTTTTGATTGTAAGCTAAGAATTGGTTTGTGCTTCAAGGTGTTTTCCTTTCATCAATCTTTTTTATAGATCCAAGTTATTTTGAAGATTGATGGGGTTGAGATTGGTTTGTGGATAGTAATTGATTTATGTTTGAGAAAGAAGTATTAAGCTAGTTTTTGGGCTTAGTATTTTTTCTTGTTTCAAGGTTGCAAGGGCGCTCCCTGATTAAGTGTGGGGATTTGTTGAGGGCTGAATTGACTTATTTTTTTTAATGATTTTTGTTACTTTTGTGAGCTAAATGGTTGATTTTGATGGTTTATTGATTGATATTGGATGTGTTAGAAGAGTTTTGGAGTATGTTGGAATGGGTTGAGTAGGTTTGAGAAGCTCATGATGGTTTTTGGTTGAGATATGATGTTCTCATAGGTTCTGCGATATGTCTATTTAACACTATATTAGAAAATTTGGGAATTCTCATATAGTTTGGGAATTTCTAATATGGTTAATATTTGGCCACATGATCAAATCTTGTCCCCTTACTTGAAAGTGGAGTCTACCCTAATTACTATATAGGTTTTCTTTCCAAGTCCCACTTTGAAGCATGGGTTAAGATTTAGCCACATGGCTAAATCTTTACCCCTTAATTGAAAGTGGGACTTGGGAGATTCCCAAATTCTCTAATATGGTGTTATTTGGTTCTAATAGGGTCTAATTTACCTTTTTTTATTTTTGTTTATGCTGTTAAGATTGTGACCGAGTCTTTTGAGGATTGATTGAGAGTGTATTAGAAGGTTTTTGATTGTTTGAAGTGGTTTTGGTTTGAGCTATATGTTTTTATGCCTTATGTAGAATTCTCAATTTCAGCTCAAAAAGGGTCTTATTTGGTTTCATGCCAAGTTTGCATTCCCCTATACTTCCTTCTTCAAGTAAAAGATAATGGAGAAGATACATTCTTCACTTACAGCTAATCATCTAAGTGTCTTCCAAAACCTATGATAAAATATCCAAGAGTGTTCATTAGAAAGGCCTATAGAAGGATGTCAAGGACTTTGTTTCTAAATGTGTGCCATGTTAGCAAAGCTACAATAGCACTCTTAAGCCGTGGGATTAATTGTAGCCCCATTACATATCCCTATAGGAAAATGGATACATATAACGATAGATTTCATCACTAGCTTATCTACAACCAAGAAGGGGTGGAATAGCATTTATATGGTGGTGGATAGACTCACCAAAGCATCCCATTTTGTTCCCATGAAGACTCAATTCACAGCGTCTCGAGTATGTGTTTAAGTTGCATGTGGGCTACTGCATGTCATAGTTCATGATAGGGGTATTAAGTTTATGAGAAACTTTTGGCATGCCATTTTTAGCTTAATGGGGATAAAGGTGGCTCCATCTACAACATATCATTCCCAAACCAACAACCAAATGGAGAGGGTGAATAAGTAGCCTGAGACCTACTATTCTCCAATTATATGCAGCATGCATGGGATTCATGAATCCATTTAGCTAAGTTTTTCTATAATAATCCAACTCATTCCAGCATAGAAGTCTCTCCCTTTGAAGCTTTGTATGAGTATAAGGTGAACCTTCCTACGGTCATGTTCAATGGGAAGATAAATCCTCAAGGAAAAGAAAAATTTGATCATATATAAGCCCTACTTTAGCAGTGCAAGATGAACCTTAATACATCCTTGGACCAAATGAAGCTTTATGCTCATGAGAAAAGGTGACCTATGGAGTTTCAAGAAGAACAATTGGTATTTTGAAGGTGCCTAAGTTATAGTATTCCACTCTCAAAAATGGCTCTAGCATTAAGTTGGAACACAAGTTTTATGGGCCATACAGGATTTTAAACTTTGGGTGATTTGGCTTATCACCTAGAACTCCCTTCCTCCACAAAGATTCATAATTTCATTCATGTGAGTTAGCTCAAGCCTTTTATTATTGGGAATTGAGTGGATTATGTAGAAGAGCTATGACCCATGGGCAAAGAGAGCATTATTTAGTACATTCCTAAGAAAGTCATAGGACAGTGTAAGAAGAAGTTTAGATTTTGATCAATCTAAGCGTACTTGATCATGGTGGGGTGGTCTACCTCTTGAAGAAGCTTTTTAGAGGCCATCATCTATTTTGGAGAAATTATATTATCTTTGAGATGTTTTTTTGGCTTACATTTAGCTAATTTGGCTCTTATTTTACTATAGACTAAACTCTAATAGCATTATCTTGTAGAATAGTTTTTTTCATATATTATTAATAGCAAAGTGAAACTTATGTGGCCTAAAAATACATGAAATGATCTTAATTTTAATGTATAGTCCACTTGATTTGGAGCAATCTAATGTAGTACTATAGGGTTTGTAATAGACAACAAGCTATCTATTGTGTACATGAGTACTTTCAAGGAGACTTGTTGGCTAAACTTCTAGCTTGAGGATTTTCAGATGCTATATATATGAAAGACTTGTTCTTCAAATATAATCAAATTCTTTTAGATTACCCAACATTATTACTATATTTTTGTAATGTTGAAACAAAGTGGTACTCTATCATCTCCACAATTCAAGCCATTGTAATAAGTACCTTCTTTATTTTAGAGGTCAAAGACCTTTGGGTGGAGATGGAATGTAAAGGATGGAAAGATAAGGCATTCTTATTTTTATTTGAAAAAAATATAAAATACCAGTGACAATGGCTTGGTATCAAAGGTGTAAGAGACTTAAATTTTTTCCATCATTTAATAAAATAAACAATGTCCCTTTCATCTTCATTTCTTGGCTCAGCTTTCATGGCTGTCTTCTCTTTCTCTTTATTCTTCTTCCTTTCTCTCTCTTTTACTAGTCTTCTTCTCTCTTGTTTCTCTTTCTTCTATAGTCTTCTCTCTCCTCTTTCTTCTCTCTCAGTTCTCTTTTTGACTGACAATAGTAACATCTTTACTTAATAAATTTATTATTTAAATAGACATATTTACTAGTAGGGAAAACCGTATAGATAGTAACAATTTATTCTTCAAGTAGACCTATTTGGGAATATAGAAAAACTCAAGGATAGGACCCAAAATATTTAGTGAGGGAAAACTAAATTCCTCTAGCATATATGTTGCATCCTTGCATTTTGTGGCCACTTCCTCCAAACTTGATATAGTGATGATATAAATATAAAAACTAAAGCAGATTCTTGGGAGTGCCTCAAATGTCATGGAGGTTTCCACCTTGGTTGTGTGAACTGGTAAGCCTCACGAGATCAATCACTCTTTTTTTTTGTGATCATAATTTTAATATATGAGGATATTGTGCTATGTGGGTAATGAATCTCTTGATACCCAAATGCTTGTGAGGCTTATCCTTCTTCATGGCTGAGCTACAATTTCTATCTAATTTCTCTAAAAATATTTACCCACTACCACACAGTTTGATATGGAAAGCCTAGATGTAGGAGATCATGTACAATGTATCAAATGAAGTTTTTTTTTTCTCATTACATTAAAAGGAGGGGAATTCAATGATTGACAAGTATTTTGGTGCCACATGCCTATAAAGATTTCATAAACATATCATTTCATCCACTAACTAATTGGTTGAGGAGGATATGTTGATTGCCTTTTGAGTGTTGGTTGAGGAGGATTGCATGTTGAACTTCGTAGCCATACCCCAATCAATGACCCCAATAAACATCCTCTTTGATGGTTTGGTGAAGTAAGACAATATTTTTTACATGCAAATAATTATGTAGCAACTTTTTTAAATGCAACACATGTATTATATTCACAAAGCCAAGCATCAATGAAAGGGTGTTCTCTTGGATTCTTATATACTAGTCATTGTTGTTAAATAGGCTAACAAAGTCTCTAGGAAGCACGGGATTTGAATTCCTCATGGAGCTAGCAACATCTATCCAATGTTGTAGATTTGAGCCATTCCAATGACAAAATACAAGCACTAAACTCCCCTCTTGACTACCACAAAAACTACTAGGGTGATGAAATTGTATAAGTATGCTCTCTAATGTGGCTGGTGCATCTAATGGGAGAGCTCCAATCCATCTTGAAAGAACTTTGCTCCATATGCTTCTTCCAAAAATCCCTTCTAGGTAACTCTCACTACTTGAACCATGCCCAAGCCACCATTCCCAAGTGGAGAATGATACATGTGATTAATTTGATCCATAGATAAAAACTTGACAATTGAGCAAGGCGAATTGAGTTGTTTATGTGATCAAACATCTACAACTCATATTGTTTCACCCAAATATGTGATCATTTGTGTGTTCATACTAAGGCTTCATTCACATGGCTCTATGTGCTCCTCCTATGAGTGAAGGAATACTCCATACAAGCTTGTAGGTCTTCTTTGACTTATATATTCTAGAAATTATTCTATAGCTCTAGCAAGACTACGATAGGGCCACTCTTCTTCATAGCTCTACTACTATCTACAAGTGCTCCTTTAGTGATGGAACATAGAATTATATCTTCTAGTATTTTCTCCCTTATGATATTTCCAAACATGTGCCAAACCTCAAATATGAATGTCTTCAAAATCAAATCACTGATCATTCTAGCATTGCCAATGCAAGTAACAATTTTTATATCCTTGATTTGATAGATGTTCTATGATGATCTCTTATGCATCAATGCCCTAGAAGCTCTCTAGAAGTTGTCAAGAATCGCATGGTGGGGGGACTTGCTCAAGATGTTGCGCCAAACACACAGAATGCACAAGGAGAAGCTCACTCAAGAGACAAGAAGAGAGATGGAGGCCAAAACGTTTTCTTGCTAGTTTCTTCTTCTTCTTCCATGCTCTTTACAATGTACACAAAGTATAGATAATATACAACATAAAGGAAAGTGGCCTACTAAGTCAAACAATGCATAACTGACTACACTAGTCGACTGGCGCTATAACTATGCTAGCTCTAAATAGGTGTAATAACCTGAATATAATAAGTAATGAGTCAGTGGCCATGTGAGAGTCATAGTAACCACCGACGTGCTAAGTGTAGACGTGTGGACCCATCTAACCAGGTGGTCCATCATCAATGTCCGCATGTGTTGAGCTTATCATCTCAACACTTCCCCTCAAGCTCAACTACATCTCTGCAACTCCAAGTAAGCTTCGAAACTTTTGAAGCTTCTCTGTATCCAATGCCTTCGTGAAAATGTCAGCTATCTGATCTTGTGTGCTAACATACCAAGTCAATCTCACCTGCTAGTACCTTCTCTCTCACAAAGTGATAGCGTACCTCAATATGTTTTGTCCTGGCATGGAACACAGGGTTCCTAGCCAACTGTATACTGCTCATGTTGTCACAATAAATGACAACTGGACCTTCCACCTGCACATCCAAATCAGCCATTAACTTTTGTAGCCATACTAGCTCACATGTTGCAATAGCAGCACCTCTATACTCAGCCTCTGTACTCGATAAAGCAACTGTAGATTGCTTTTTGCTGCTCCAAGCAACTGCTGCACTACCAAGAGAGAACATGTATCCGTTGGTAGATCTTCTATCAGACATACTACCAGCCCAATCTACATCTGTGTATCCAAACACCGGTACATTTGTACATGCCTCATAGAAAAGTCCATAATGTAATATGGACTTCATATATCTCAATATGACTCAACTGCATCCAAATGTGGCTTCTAGGTACTTGCATAAACTGACTCACAAGACCAACAGCATAGCTCAAGTCTAGCCTTATAATGGTCATGTAGATCAAACTCCCCACTATCCTCCTGAACATAGTAGGGTCTTCTATCTCATCCCCAACATCAGCACACTCAACTTTACATTCTGTTCCAACGGGACTAAAAGTGGTTTGCATGCTGTCATGCCATTCTCAGACAACATATCTAAGCCATACTGTCTTTGGGGCAGCCATATACCATCATCACATCTGATCACCTCAATGCCAAGGAAGTATCTTACTCACCTAAATCCTTCATCTCAAACTTCTTCTTCAAAAAATCCTTGACTTCAGCAATCCCACTATCACTATCACCTGTAATAATCAAGTCATCCACATAGATGACTATGATGACCAAACCTACATCTCCCTTTCTCACATAAAATGAGTGATCAGCATCAGAAACATAGAAGCCAATATTGACAAGATACTCTCTGATCTTTTCAGACCATGCTCTAGGTGCTTGCTTGAGCCCATAGAGCGCCTTCTTCAACCTGCACACATACGTGGGATGCTTTAAATCTTCATAACCTGCTGGCTGATCCATATACACTTCTTCTTGCAAATCACCATACAAGAAGGCATTCTTCACATCCATTTGGTGCAACCTCCAACCTTTGGCTGCTGCCAAAGCAATCACACATCTAACAGTTGCCATCCTAGCAACTAGACTGAAGGTTTCATCATAATCTATGCCATATATCTTGGCATAGCCTTTTGCAACCAGCCTAGCTTTGTACCTACTAATAGAACCATCTGCATTGTGCTTAATCTTATAAACCCACTTATATCCAATAGCTTTATTTCCTTTTAGTAATGATACTAGATCCCAAGTCTTATTGGCCTCTAATGCAGCCATCTCCTCATCCATTGCTGCATCCCAATGAGTATGACCAACAACATCCTCAAAACAAGTGGTCTCAACATCCTCAACTAGTTTCACCATATAAGCATAATGGTAAGTTGCATAACCTTCAAAACCAAATCTTTTAACAGGATATCTCACCCTGCTAGACCTGCGTACCACTGGATCACTCAATGGAGTCTTTGCATTGACGCGTGCTCTCTGCACACCTAGAGTCCTCACTGAAGAAATGCCAAGCTCATCATCCAAGCTCTCTGAGCCATTGGAGCCTTCATCAAGAACTGCATCAATGCCATCTGACACTTTATTCTTTCCTTTGTCTTTACCTGTAGTGCTACTAGATGCACCTGAAGATGTAGAGCTACTCAGTCTCCCAGACCAAGGACTACCAGATGATGTCTCTGGTCCACTAAGAGTCCGTGATTCTTGCTTTTCAGCATGCACATGAGTGTCATGATCATCATCATCATCATCCAATGCATCACCACTAGATGCATACCAACTGCTCATTTCATCAAAGATGACATCCCTGCTCACTCTGAACTTACATGTGACAGAGTTGTAACAGTGATACCCTTTCTACTCTAAAGAGTATCCAATAAAGACACACTTTTCAGCCTTTGGATCCAGTTTCTTCCGCAACTCATCTGGCACATAAACATACGAAAATGTAGCCAAACACTTTCAAGTGTGATACATCAGGCTTCTTGCCAGTAAAGCATTCTGCAGGAGTCATACCATGAGCTGCAGCTGTGGGAGTTCTGTTCATAATATAAACAGCAATATGAACAGCCTCAGACCAAAAATGCTTAGGCATATTCTTTTCAGCCATCAAGGCACGTGCAACTTCTGCAATATGCCTATTTTTCCTTTCTACAATCCCATTTTGCTGTGGGGTATACCTACATGTGAACTGTCTCTTTATCCCATGAGATCTCAGAAAATCACTGAACTCATTCGAGAGGTACTCTCCCCCTCCATCTGATCTCAAGCACTTTACTATCAAGCTTGTTTCTCTTTCAACTACAGCCTTGAAAGTTCTAAAAATCTCAAAGTCTTCACTCTTTTCCTTCATAAAATATACCCACAGCTTTCTAGAACAATCATCAATAAATGTGACAAAGTATAAACTGCCTCCAAGAGATACATTTTGTGTAGG
Source organism: Lygodium microphyllum (assembly GCF_053477565.2). Taxonomy (NCBI): domain Eukaryota; kingdom Viridiplantae; phylum Streptophyta; class Polypodiopsida; order Schizaeales; family Lygodiaceae; genus Lygodium; species Lygodium microphyllum. The sequence continues at coordinate 88,039,326 of NC_141155.1, forward strand.
TCCCCAAATGTCTGTATGCACAACATCAAGGATATTTCTGCTTACATATCTGTCATGTGAAAAGGGTTGTCTTGCTTGCTTACCAAACTGACATGCTTCGCATACCTTATGAAATTTTGCAACTCTAAATGTAGGCCAACCTGTAACCAACCCTTTGGACTGCATTAATTTCAGCCTTTGTACATTTGCATGTCCAATGCGTTTGTGCAAAATTTCAATGCCTGCAACAACACCTTTTTCTTTAGCATACATAGCAACATTCATAGTAGGAATTCCAACATCCAGAGTGAACATACGTCCAATTCTACTTCCCTTTGCAACTAACCTGCACTTGTCATTGAAGTTTTCTACAAAGCAACCCTTTGCATTAAATCTGACTTGCATCCCTTGCTCTACCATCTGACCGACTGACACCAAGTTCTTTGTAATAGATGGCACATGTAATACATCTGAAAGACTCTTTGTCTTACCATCATGCAAGGACAATGGAACTTTTCCAATGTGTGAAATTGGGTGGCATGAATCATCACCCGTCTGCACATAACCTGCATTTTGCAAATCCTGTATCTCTCCAAACCATTCTACATGGCTAGTCATATGATTGGATGCACCTGAATCAACATACCAAACATCATCATGTGTTCCCTTTCCTGTAACAACATTCAACATATGCTGCATAACAAACAGACGTTCATTTTTATCTTCATTTTGTCGTGAAGACGATGCATAGTTTCCTTGCTGCAACTTACTACTACGGATATCATCTTTCTTAGCATAACATTAGGCTGTGATATGACCTATTTTGCCACAGTAGTGGAACACAATACTAGAGTTGTTAGAACCTCTGTTCTGCCATCCACCTCTTCCTCTAAAGCTCCCCCTGCCTCTAAAGTTACCATGACCTCCTGAAACCTGCATATCTCCAAATTGCTGATTCAATCTGTTTTGCTGGTTGTCACTACCACGTCCTGTACCACGACCTCTTGAGGAGAACCTACCACGTACCCTTACTGAACTGGAGTAGAAAGCCTGGACATGTTCACCACTTCTTTCAGATGTCTCACTCTGCATGTTGATCTCTTCAGTGATCATAAGGGAGACCAACTCATCGAAATCTGGAAACGGCTTTCTGACATATACGGAAGTTACAAAAGACTTCCAAGCCTTTTCATTGTTAAGTCCACCCAAGGTAGATGACACTAAATCATCATCATCGGACATTGCATCAATTGCTGCCAATGCATCTGCAATGCTCCTTACTTTCAGTGCATACTCATTGATAGACATCTTCCCTTTCTTCAATGTATTCAACTCTTGCTTGAGTTGAATCTTTCGTGCCTTTGTATTTATAGAAAACATACTTTCAAGTATGGTCCAAGCTACATATGAATTCTCTGTATTTCTAATATGTCCCAGCATATTATTGTCAATTACTGCAAACAACCAATACATGACCTTTTTATCTTTTGCATTCCATTCCTTCCGTGCCTTTGTCTCTTCTGCAGTTGGAGGATCACTCACCTCCGCCTCCTTTTCTTCACCTGAAACAAACTCATAGAGGCCTTTTCCAATAAGAAAGTTCGTGACACGGAACTTCCATGAAGGGTAATTGTTCTTGTCCAGCTTCTCAATGATCGGGCTTCCACTGTTCTCTGCCATTATCGCAAAATTAATACCAACAGCAAGCAAATTTTCTGCAACCCTCGACCTGTAGTGCACAGCAATACACCACATAGCCTTTTTCACTGTCTGCTCAACAATACATGCAATCTATAACAACCAGTTTGCAGATAAACCTTGTGTTTACTCGCTGATAAACACCTTTGAACTTACAGATCTGAAATCTGTAACCTGTGCACCCACTTTCGATCAATACAGTCGAAGTCACAGTGTACCCTGAAACTGATGTCCGCAACCTTGCGGCTCTAAAACGGGGCCTGAAACGGCCTCAAATGCCCAAAAAAACTACGAAAAAGCCCTAAAGGACTTATTTGTAGAATACACAACGCTCTTTGCGCACACCAAATCTCACTGCAATCTGAGATTTTTGCTCGACCCTGCTTCCGGTGCCTCCACAGGCACTATCCAAGAGAGAGAGTGGAAGAATGGGAGAGCTTCTTACCCGTGGCTTGCTTGCTCGAACCTTGCTTCTTATCCTTCGCTTCAGCCTTTAAAATCAGCCTCTCTTAGTGGCGCGGCTCTGATACCATGTCAAGAATCGCGTGGTGGGGGGACTTGCTTAAGATGCTGCACTGAACACACACAGAATGCACAAGGAGAAGCTCACTCAAGAGACAAGAAGAGAGATGGAGGCCAAAACGTTTTCTTGTTGGTTTCTTCTTCTTCTTCCACACTCTTTACAATGTACACAAAGTATAGATAAGATACAACATAAAGGAAAGTGACCTACTAAGTCAAACAATGCATAACCGACTACACTAGTCGACTAGCGCTATAACTATGCCAGCTCTGTAAATAGGTGTAACAACCTGAATATAATAAGTAATGAGTCAGTGGCCATGTGAGAGTCATAATGACCACCAACATGCTAAGTGTAGACGTGTGGACCCATCTAACCAGGTGGTCCATCATCAATGTCTGCATGTGTTGAGCTTATCATCTCAACAGAAGTGGCCTACAAAGTCTTATTTTTGCATGTTAGCCATTCTTCTAATGACACCACTACTATTAAAAGCCTTACGCTCTTATTTTATGCTCACTCCTCTTATGCTTTTGCCATGTGCACCATAGAGACTAAAATATCCATATACAATTTAACAATATTTTGAAATAAAATGTACATCTATTAACAAATATCAATATTGATATGTAACTACTTATTATTTATTTTTATTTGATAGTCATATCTTAATAAAGAATCATAGGTAGACTAATCATACCTAATCTCGTAACAAATTGTTTGGACTCACTATATATGGATGTTGAAATCACTTGTGATATACAATAAGTACTAAACCTTAGGATATTTTTTACCTAAGCATGCTAGTGTTTGATATAAGTATGCTATCACAACTAGTACAATATAAAGGTGTGCTATATAACAATTGTTGACAATTGTTGATATCTCCACATGCATGCAACTATACTATGTTGATGTTTACTATAATTTTATAGAAAAACTTACTTCGTTCTAAACATGGTGCAAGATACAAGCACATTGCACCAAATGTTTCCTATCATCTTAGGGTATATTCTTTACTAATCCTAAACATATTGGTGTAGGATGCATGCAACCTGGCAACAAGGTGTTCCTATCACTACAAGGATACATGCGCATAGCGACGATGGTTTCCAATGCAAATTAGCGGCTTTGCTAGCGATGGTACTTAGGTGAAAAAACGTGGGTCGAAACCCGAGCATGTCATTTTGCGTGAACAAACAAAAGAGGGAGCGAAAGGGAGAGTGGACTCTATTTTGCATTTGAGAGGGAGAGGGAGAGAAAGAGAGAAAGAGGGAGAAGGAAAGCTTCTCGCCGTCGCTGCCGTTTGCAAAGAAGAGGAGGAAGTGTAGGGAGGGCGAAGAGGAGCCACCGTCGCGAAGAGGAGCCAACAAATCCATCCTCGAGCCTTTGTGGTGAGTGCATTGTTCCTTCTTGCTTTGTTTTTGTTTTTTCTCCTTTCTTTTGCTTGTTTTTATTAAAAATCACGTGTATTGAGAGAGAAAGAGAGGAAATGAGAGAGGGTGAGGAAATGAGAGAGGGAGAGGAAGAGAGAAAAGGAAAGAACAAATGAGAGAGAGAGAGGGAGAAAACATTAAATATAATAGGGAAAGAGAGAAAGAGAGGGAGAGGGAGGGAGGGAGGAAGGGAGAGTTTGTTGTTATTGTTATGGTTGTTTTATTTCTTCTTTTCTTTTTTTCTTGTTTGTAGTAGCAGTAGCAGTAGCAGTAGTAGTAGCAGTAGCAGTAGCAGTAGTAGTAGCAGTAGCAGTAGCAGTGGCAGTGGTAGTGGTAGTGGTAGTGGTAGTTGTTGAATTTCTTATTTTCTTGTTTGTTGTTGTTGTGGTAGTCATAGTAGTAGTAGTGGTAGTGGTAGTGATAGTAGTTGTTGTTGTTTAATTTCTTCTTTTCTTGTTTGTTTTTGTTGTAGTAGTAGTAGTTTTTTTTTTCTTGTTTATTGTTGTTTAGTTTTCTTGTTTGTTGTTGTTGTTATTGTTGTTGTTGTTGTTGTTGTTGTTTTTTCTTCTTTTCTTGTTTGTTGTTTTTGTTGTTGTTGTTGTTGTTTTTTCTTCTTTTCTTATTTATTGTAGTGGTAGTGGTTTGTTGTTGTCGTAGTCGTAGTCGTAGTCGTAGTCGTAGTAGTAGTAGTAGTGGTAGTAGTAGTAGTAGTAGTAGTAGTTTTCTTGTTTGTTATTGTTGTTTTTTTTTCTTTTCTTTTCTTTTTCTTTTCTTTTCTTGTTTATTGTTGTTTAGTTTTCTTGTTTGTAGTAGTAGTAGTAGTAGTAGTAGTAGTAGTAGTAGTAGTAGTAGTAGTAGTAGTAGTAGTAGTAGTAGTAGTAGTAGTAGTAGTAGTAGTAGTAGTAGTAGTTTTTTCTTCTTTTCTTGTTTGTTGTTGTTGTTGTTATTGTTGTTGTTTTTGTTGTTGTTATTGTTTTTTCTTTTTTCTTTTCTTATTTATTGTATTGGTAGTGGTAGTGGTAGTGGTAGAGAGATATATATATTTTGTTAAAGAAAATTGGTAGTAGAGAGAGAGACATGTTTTGTTAAAGGAAATAAGAGAGGGAGAGGAAGAGAAAAAGAAACAAGGAACGAGAGAGAGGGAATAAACATACAACATAATAAAGAAATAGAAAAAGAGAGAGAGATGGAAGAAGAGAAGAGAATGAATGGATAAAAAATGAAGAAAGAGTGGTGGCGAGGTCCGGTGAGGTCTGGTGCAATACCAAGAGACGGGAAACACTCCAACATATGTTAATTTGTGGGTGGGTGGAGACTTTACATACGTTAATTTTGTTGAGTTACAAGAGAAGAAATCCCTTCTCAAACAATTTAAGAAAAAAAAAGAATGATTTTAAGAAAAAATTGTTTGTCATAACGTAGACCAAATAGAAAATGATGAAGGTCATGATGTTCAAGATTGCGAGGTATATCTTAATCAGCGTGTCCCATGTCCTTGCTCTCAATGTAAGCTGGCAATTAGAAGAAAACGTTGATTGTTTATAGGACACGTATGACACTTCGGTGAGTTTCAATCTAAGATCATTGATCTCAGATTTTGAGCAAATGGTAAGAAAAGTGTATATCAATCATGCATTGTATTCGAAAGCTAATTGAATACCATAAACAAAAACATAGGGTGTGGTTGGCAAATTTTCTATCCAGGAAGGTGACGTCTCGTCCCAAGGAGGAGTATACCCTTTGGCCAGTTAGAAGAGTTCGTGGGCGTGCGATGGATGGAGTGCCTGAGCCAATCCACCACTTGGAAGGTACTATCCAATCTATACCGCCAATACCAAAGGAGACAGGCAGCCTTCCAAACTTACCTACAATCTTGGAGCCTGAGATGGAGGCAATGATCAATGCATTGATGCCCATGGATTTCAAGGCTTCTGATCCACTTAGAGAGGAAGCATCCATACCATTATATGATGGGTGCCAAGTATCTCGCCTAAAGACACTACTTGCACTCCTAAGTGTGCAAGCAAAATACTAGTGAAGCGATACGAGTGTGACCGAGTTGTTCAGGTACCTTGTACATACGCTTTGTTGATTTATTTTTGGCACTATCATAAAAAACATTTGTGCTTTTTCAAGGTATTTTATGATTTTTTTTCAAGTTATTGAAGTGTCATATATTACCACTTGTAAATACCATGCCAGAGTCTCATGATGATGCGCGACATGTTTTACGAAAGCTTAGCATGGACTACAACAGCATCCATGCATGTATCAATGATTGCATATTGTTTTGAGGAGAATACGAGACTATGGAGACATGTCCAAACTGTGGTGCTCACATGTATTGACAGCACTTACAAGGGCAAACCATCCCTCAAAAAGTTCTTAGATACTTTTCGCTTATCCCCCGCATAAACCACATATCTCGTACATCGGGCATGGCGAGATCGACAACGTAGCATGTGCAGAATAGGTCCACAAATGGAGTTCAATGAATATCACTAGATTCATGTGCATGAAGCCACATTGACTCTACCTTCCTAGGCTTTTCTCGAGAGTCAAGGAATCTTCGGCTCGATCTTGCTGTGTGTAACGTGTCCGCTTGTCCACTTGTGGGACACGTCTTAGCAGCCCATCGGGAGGGGAGTCTAGAAAGTGCCACCTAGCACTTGCAAGGAATATCATAGGGTTTGCGATCTAGGTCTTCCCGAGTCTCTACCCCGAAGCGGAAGTATCCGGTCGTTCCCACTTAGGACCAACCTAAAGTCAGGGTTTCTTTCCTATCAGCCAAGTCTCTAAGAAGTAGCTAGTGTCGAGCTCCAAATCAACCACTTTGCGTAGGAACAACAGAGTCGAAGCAGATTTATGCTGCACTTGGTTCATAGAGAATGGGAAACAAGAGGGATGCGAAGCTCAACCTCTTTGCCCATAAGGCATAGTCCCATTCCGCTCCCCTAAAATAGCATAAATCGGGATTCTAACTCTATTGACTCTAGGTCTTTACAGTTTCGTTATTACGTCTTTTGAGAAAAGTTTCCAACTAATCGGGACCACCCTTCCATAGGACGGACCCAAGTCATGTCCACCGCACTTTCCTCGATAGCTTTAGTTGTCTAATTAGATCCTACCACATTTATGTGTGACATTTAAAATCATCTTCATTAATTAAGCCTTTTAAGGCACAGAGTTCGTTCACGTAATTTACAACACATACACAAAAAACAAAACAAGCAGTCATTTTATCAAACAAGTTCCTTAACTTATCTTTAAGTTAATCTTTATTTCTTGTCCATACAAGAGAATTATGTATCCCTTCTGTCTAACAGAAGTACCCAGTCCAAATCTCATGGCACCGAAATTTCCATCCTTTATCTAGAATAGGATCTTCCAACGTCCCAAACGTTGGGCTCACAGGGATCTCCGACTCCATTCTGAATAAGCAAGGGGTGTCTATAGCTCCACCTAATCCACAAGCGGTCTAGGAGTGAGATGCCATTTCCATGGTTGGCCTTTTCACCACTCAACCATCGGCCTATGAATTGAGCAGTGCCCTCTCGAGATAATCCGCGATGTGATCTTAGAGATGATCCATGCATGCAAAATATCCTTCCTTAATTAATCCAATTAAAATTCAAGCACAATCAAAGCAATCAGGCCTAATATCATATTCTTGAAAAACATTTCTTTATTCCCATGGCAACTTGTCATTACAAACCCTTGCCATGCATTTGCCATCAACACAAGCCTTGGAATATTTATCCAAATCACAATACAACAATCCCTTTATTGAAAGAAAAACATTTAGGTGTTGTTCAATCAACCAACAAAACTAATTGTATTTTTCCCAAACAATACAATAATAGACACAATAATAATTCCATCACATATTCACTCTCCCCCTTGGGGCCAAAGAGTAGAATTTACTTAATATTCCCTCCCTTTAGTTTAAGTCCTATGCTAAAGGTTCCAATACTATACATGACGTAAGTCCTATCATTCCAATGCAAATTAATCAATCTAGCAAGAGCACTTATGCCTCTTCTCTAAGTGACAATGATCTTTTAGCATTTTTCTACTATGCAATATTTTTTCTTGGCTTTATCTTCCTTTCTCCTAAGGCAAGGAGTCGCATGTCATCGATGTAAAGTTTACATAATCTCTCCTATGTATGTACTGTGTATATGCATTTGCAAACTTTAAACAATATTATCCTCAATAAAGATTAATCAAAGACTCATCGATGCTCAATACTTTAGTGTCCCATATGTTGCTTATGCTATGCATGGATTCATCACATAGCAACTAGGTGCAATTTAACTCCCTTTGATACAAGCACTTCACAAACTTCATCTTTGAATATTTGAGATGCGATTTATCCTGTTCAATGACCTATTCTAGCACCACAAGGTACGGAGCCTAATGTATCTCTTATGAGCATTAAAACAAGTATCTATCAATTTGAAAATACATTACTTATGACCGGTACTGCAATTGGATTAATAGTGATGCCCTCGCCCGAAGCTCTATTGCTAGCTGTAGGATTGTCATCCGCACGCGACATTCTTTGCTTGGAGGCCATCGTCCACAAGTAGACTCAAGAGATTAAGAAGGTGGAATAGATTCGAGATGGGAGAGCGAAAGAGAAGATGGTTAAATCGAGGATTGAGATAGAGGGAAATTGTGCAGCATCTCGGGGTAACTCTTCTCTCTCTCTCTCTCTCTCTCTCTCTCTCTCTCTCTCTCTCTCTCTCTCTCTCTCTCTCTCTCTCTCTCTCTCTCTCTCTCTCTCTCTCTCTCTCTCTCTCTCTCTCTCTCTCTCTCTCTCTTATAGCCTTTCGGGGTCTCCTTATGCTCCCTTGTGCCTCCCCATGCCTCATATTTATAATGAATTAGAGAGGAGGGGATAAGTCTAAGAACAAGAGTGGAGGCACTCTTAGAAAACTCAGTGATCTCTCTCTCTCTCTCTCTCTCTCTCTCTCTCTCTCTCTCTCTCTCTCTCTCTCTCTCTCTCTCTCTCTCTCTCTCTCTCTCTCTCTCTCTCTTGGAGGGGTATACTCTCTCGCTCCCTCTCTCTTGTAGCCTTTCGGGGTCTCCTTATGCTCCCTTGTGCCTCCCCATGTCTCATATTTATAATGAATTAGAGAGGAGGAGATAAGTCTAAGAACAAGAGTAGAGGGGCTCTTAGAAAACTCAGTGATCTGATGCTCAGATCATAAATCTGATCGTTGCATTGGCTCCAAAAGGGGGGTAAAACCCCAAGACACTTGATTAGAAAGCTCTTAGTTCACTCCTCCTTTTCTCTGTTCGAAGTGTTGTCTACTGCATGTAGACTGCGATCGTGATGCGCACAATTTCGCAAATCACTTTTCTTTTCTTTTTTTATAAATTCTCCAAAACTAACTAAAACATCACTTGTCTTTTCTTTTAAATGACATCTAGTTCTAAAAATCTCCATATCTTTTTTAGGATAATATCTAAAATATACTAGTTTTGCCCAAAATCTAATATTTTTAGACCATCCAAACTATACACATTAATACTAGTGATTAATATGGCTCATAAGTCCCGTTCACATTATACTTTTCGTGAAGGGTAGCTAGGGTCCTTATCAATCCGAGAAAAATGTCAGATTTATGACTCGATTTTTTTGAATATATTTTTAATTAAATAAAAATTATTAGCTATTAATGCTAGTCAATTTTTACCTTAGTTAGTCTTTAGTTAGTAATCTTACTAACTTAGTAATTGACTAACTAACTTTCGAACTAACCAACTAACTCTTATTGCGTGGAAATATTACATTGTGGATGGCGTGAACCCATTCGGTCTGCACTCAACTTCTTACAATGTGTGGCCTATAGTCCTTGTCAACTACAATATCCCTCCATGGCCTTCTACAAAGAAAGGACATCTCATCCTTAGCTTGCTCATTCCCGGCCGCTACAAAGTCAAAAATATGGACGTGTATCTTCGTCCATTAGTCGATGAGCTTAAGATTTTGTGGGAGGAGGGGGTCACCGTGTAAGATATGAGCAAGTGCAATGGTCGACGGTCTGCCAATATTCGAGTCATTCTCATGTGGACCATGCATGACTTTCCGGGATTCGGAGAGTGCTCAGGTAAGTAGGCTTCCATTCTCATTGGTAATATATATCATAACTCGTTCAAGTTTGTATTCACTGGATAGAGGTGTTGGGACAGGTCTGGTTACCTCAAGTTATCATGCATGTCCATTGTGTGGGCCACAGTTAGACTCCTTAAGGTCACAAACCATTAAGAAGATGGTATATCAAGTACATGCCGCTTTCTTACTAGAGGGTCATGAACTCAAGGAAGGTTTTCTTGGACGGCCTCTCGCACGTATGAATGCCCAAAGCTGGTACGAGCTGAAAATGGTCCATACGGAGTCACATCCAAATGGAATGCGACGGTTCTCAGTTTTCTACAAGTTGTCATATTAGACCCACTTACAGATCAACCACTTGTTGGATCCCATGCATATTTTCAAGAACATTGGCAGCTTGTTATGGGACCACATCACATGAAAGAGAGACACTATAGGGACACGAATGGATTTGAAGGAGGTAGGCAAGATGGAGACGCTTTAGCCACAGTCGAGTGCTGATGGTCACTTGCAGCTAACTCGCCCTCCTTGGGTTTTGTCCACTAAAGAAGAGCGCATTGTGAAGCAAATAGTCAAGTCTATCTGCCCTCCGACATGTATGATGCGTTCTCTTGGGTCCGCATTTTCTAAAGATGACCAATTATCAAGGCTAAAATCCCATGATTGGCATAAGATATGTTAGGTTTGTACTACGAATGGATTGTAAGTGGCCTGTGTATTTTTCTATTTGGAGTGTAGTCGTTGTTCATAATGCTTCCTCGTTTGTGGCAATTTGTACTATACCAATCGCGATCGCAGGATGCCTTACTCCAAAAATACGTGGGGTGATTTACAAGTTGTCAACTTTAGTGCAATGGATCTCAGAGAATGAGATTAAGACATCCTCTATTGAATCCCCAAGGCGGGGAGCAGTGGAGACGGTATGTCTCGTTGAGAAATACCTACCTACCAGCATGCTCTCACGATACAAATCCACCTTCTTGTGCATCTTGTAGATGAAGTGGAAATTGTTGGACCTGTCCATACGTGATGGATGTTCTTCTTGGAGTGCTTCATGAAAACACTGAAAGGCTTTATTCGACAACGATCTCGGCCATAAGGTAGCATGGATGAAGGTTGGTTAGTGTCTGAGGCGTTAGTGCATATTTCACAATGGCTACCAACGGTGGATTCAGAAAACGGTATTCTGTGGTCGCCCGCTGAAGGACGATGATACACTGACCGGAGATGTGGTGGTTGAAAATGGGGTAAAAAAATAATGGATGTTGCAATGGAGGAGAAAGAAAATCACTTTTGTATGTTACACTATACCTCTATGGAGACGTGGCTCGCTAGGTACCAACAAGCTAGGAAAGATCGAGAGGAAGCGCAATCTGAATTTTGACGTAATACATGCCATCAACTGATTCAATATCCCAAGGGCATGGAGAAGATGCTGCAGTTTATGTCAACGCGATGGTTGTATGGAGCTTTGACCGGAGCATCTCGCGAAGGGGAGGAGGTCTCAACCGAGAAGTGGGAATTCTCGAGGGGATGTAGTCCAAAGGTGATGATGTGTTTAGGGTTTGTCGTATCTATATTTTATATGCGACAACTAATTGAGTGTTTCAATGTACAATACAAAATATATAGTGCAGCGTGGTCGCACGGATGGCATTTTCGCGTGGAGCGTATTGACAAAATGCACTCCACAACAAATTGTGGTATCATAGCAAGGTTTAAGCAAGAGAGTCGACGACGAGCAATGGATCCAAACACGGTTATAAATGAGATGGAGTATTTTGGAAACTTGCAAAGTATTGTCACAATGGATTACCGTAGCTTCTCCATGATCCTATTCGATGTGTAGTGGTTCAAAGTGGTACTTGAAGGAGCTGGAGCAACAGTTCGACAAGAATACAATATTAGTAAGTTTGGGAATCTCCCAATTCCCATTTTTTGAATAGTAAAAATGTGGCACCCGGATAACATGCCTATAAGTTTCTCAAAATCATATGATGTGACCTATTATTGGAAAGCACTTGAAAAATGGAATCTATTGAGCTATAAAATGCTCGATTTGGAGTTGTAGTGTTCAAGTTATGACAAATCCAAAGATTTGACCATGTGTCCCAAACTTATGGAAAATTCTCATATTCCCCAATATGGTGTTCAAGGTCCATCTGGATTTCTCAAAATAGATTCCGAAAAAAAAAAGAACGGATTTTCACAACACGTTTGTATTGCCAGCCCATTGTGAACAGCCGCATGAACTCATGTGTTTTTTAATTGTATTACAACATGGTACATGTCACAATGGTTAAATCTCTCTTGTACGTGATTGTGAACATGTAATTTTCTATCCAAACCCCTGACAACCTCAATGGTGGTATGTTATACCTTCAACTCCCTGAAGTGCAAGAGCATATGATCAAAGCAATGTTCCGAGCATAGATGAGGACAGTATGCAAATAGTGTTGAGATATTGAGCTCCACTCGTGATATGCCAGGGTGACCGTTGTGCATTTATGTCACCGACTTGTTAGCTGCAGATGCGGTTGGTACACCGCCCATGAATAATAGCTAGATGACAGCTATCCTTATCTACTCTAGTTCGTGGCTCAGTTAGTATGCCACCTTAGTTAGTTGAGTTTGGTTTGAGACCCATATATAGGGTTCTTCTATTTCTCTGTACTAGAGTTCTTTTGGCTTACACAACTAAGAAGAGGAAAATTTGTTTTCAGCCTCCATATTTGTGTGTATTCCCCCATTGTGTAAGTGAGAAAGCTACAAGTGAGACTCCTTCCTTCTCTCCCACAATCTTGACATGGTATCAGAGCCTGGTTCGTGGTAAGGAGCTCAAGAAAGCAAACCACGTTCGCGGTGTTCTGGTAAGAGGACCAGTGTTGCTTTCATTTTTCGAGTTTGGGAGCAAGTCTCTGCAGGTAGCACAGTCGGAAAGTGCAAGAGTGCATTGTCTTAGATTGAGACGCCCTTCGCGGTATAGCAAGAGGGCAGTATATGCTGCAAGCAAGGGCTTTAGCCCTTGGTTGCCCTGTTTTTTTGATTCGAGGCCATTTCGGGGCATGTTTTGGAGGCGGAAGTTTTCCGCACGCACTCAGGAAAATGCCTTGTTTTTTGTTGTGCGACCACTATTCTACAGGTCAATGAAAAGTTACCGTAGAAATTGCATCATATGCCTATGCGCAGAGACATTGGGAGTTACAGAATCATTCTTATTGCATGTTGATGCAAAATCGTCACTAGGAAGTGACTGTGTGGTCAAATACCACTTTCGTCAGTTTTGCAGATTTGCCCTTGTGAGGCTGAAGCTGTGTTTTTTGCAGTGACATAATTTTTTGCAGTGTTTTTTAATGGCGTCTAATTCTCTTTCACAGATTGTCACTGAAAAGCTTGACAAGAACAACTTCCAAGTATGGAAGTTTAGATGACGAATTTCCTTATGGGAAAAGGATATTGGGAATTTGTTGCAGGAGACGAAGAAGAACCAGTTATTCCTGATGTTCCCAATCAACAACAAATGCAGGCATTTAAAGGATGGCATGAGAGAGCCAGAAAAGTTATGTACTGGCTGTCTATCAGTATTTTAGACTCTATGATTGTGCATATTCAGGATGCAAATACGCCAAAGGAGGCATGGGATACTTTGTCAAAAATGTATAGCACAAATGCGCAAGCCAAGAAAATGTTGCTCAAGCAAGAGATGCACAATGTGCAAAGAGAAAGTATAAGCATCAATGACTACCACATGAAGGTGAAGAAGATTGCAGATGCACTTGCTTCCATTGGGTCGCCAGTGGAAGATGATGATTTAGTTTCTGTGACCTCGAATGGTCTAGGAAAGGATTATGCACAGTTCCGAACATCGATTTTCGTCCATGAAAGATTTCTTGATTTTGAGGAGTTGATTGCTCTTCTAATTTCTGAGGAGCAGAGAAATGGTGGTGCATCTTCTTCAGGAGGAACTTCAAAAGAAGTTGTCTTCTACTCAAATGTTGGAAGAGGTAGAGGCAGAGGTAGAGGAGGCCGATCTGGAGGCCGTGCTAGAAATCAGAATATGTAGCAAACTCAAGAAAACCAGTCCTATGGAGGAGGACATGGTAACTCTAGAGGCAGGGGGAGCTAAAGAGGTCGTGGTGGATGGCAAAGAGGCCAAAATGCAAACAGCAATGTTGAATGCTACTACTGTGGTAAAATGGGTCATATGGCTAAAGACTGCTATAAAAAGCAGAATGATATCATGAATGGAAAATTGCAACAAGGGAATTATGCAACTTCTAGTAGATAGGGTGATGACAGAAATGAGTATTTGTTTATGGTGCAGCACATGAACAATTCTGTGACAAGTGCAGAAGAAAGCAACTATGTGTGGTATGTTGACTCAGGTGCATCAAACCACATGACAGGTCATGCAGAATGGATGCAGGATACAAGGAAAATGGAAAAACCAGGACTTGTGGAGACTGGTGATGATACTGCTCATCCTATTGTGCAGATTGGAAAAATTCATTTGTCTATGCAGGATGGGAAAAAGAAATACCTGTCGGATGTATTTCATGTCCCAAATATCACCAAGAACCTGGTTTCTGTTAGTCAAATGGTTGAGTAGGGCTTGCAGGTCAGATTTAATCCTCATGGATGCTTTGTTGAGGATATGAAAAATAAAGGTCGCTTGATAGCAAAAGGAAAGAAGGGTAGAATGTTTGCGTTGGATGTAGACATGCCTGAATTGAGTGTAGTAATGTTTGCATATGGGACCGATGTAGTTGCAAATATTGATATCCAACATAAACGCATTGGTCATGTTAATATACAACGACTTAAATCAATGCAGGCCCAAAATATTGTTGCAGGATTGCCTAAATTCAAGGTTGCGAAAATGCATAAGGTATGTGAAGCTTGTCAATTTGGAAAACAAGCAAGGAAACCATTTCCTAGACTTGTTCAAGAGAGTAAAAAGCCATTGGAATTAATCCACTCTGATGTGTGGACTACTAAAGCTGCATCTATTGGAGGTTGTCATTACTTTGTCACTTTTATTGATGACTATAGCAAAAAAGTTTGGTTGTATTTTATGAAAAATAAAAGTGAAGTGTTTGGGCATTTCAAAACTCTTAAAGCTATGGTTGAAAAAGAAACAGGCGTGCAAATAAAATACCTAAGGTCAGATGGAGGGGGAGAGTACCTCTCAAATGAGTTTGCAAGGTTCCTGTAGGAGCATGGCATAAAGCAGCAATATTCATGCAGCCATACCCCACAACAAAATGGAATTGCAGAAAGGAAAAACAGGCATATTGGAGAGGTATCTCATGCCATGCTCAATGAAAAAGACTTGCCAGATTTTTACCGGGCTGAAGCAGTTGCTACAACAGACTACATAATGAACAGGACTCCCACTGCAGCAATACATGGGATGACTCTAGAGGAGAGGTATACTGGTAGGAAACCAGATATTTCTCATTTTAAAATTTTTGGTTTCATTGCCTATGTTTATGTGCCAGATGAGTTAAGATCCAAGTTGGATCCAAAAGCTGAGAAGTGCATCTTTATTGGTTACTCTCTACAGAGCAAAAAGGGTATAGATGCTATAACCCTTCTACTCGTAAGTTTATAGTAAGTAGAGATGTTGTTTTTTATGAGATGAGTAGCTGGTATAAACCAGTAAATGTAATTGATGATGTAGATGCACAAAATGGTAATGTTGCACAGCATTCACAGCAACAGTCACAAAATATTAGTGGACCTAGAGTGTCCTCTAGTAGTGGTTCACATTCTTCGCCATGGACAGGCAGATTAAGATCAGGAGAATCTCCTCAAAGCAATGTAGATAGTGGTATGCAGGTTTCACGAAAAGGAAAAGAGAAGGTAGATCAGCCCATGTTTGATGTGAATGCAGGTCACTCTTATGTGGATGGTGAATCCAGTGGCTCAGAACAGAGCATTGATGATGAGTTGGGTATTCCTTCTATCGTTACACCTAGATAACGAAGACCAGGGATGTTTTGAGAGACCCTGGGAGTGAACCTACTTTGTGCAAGTCTACTAAAGCTAGGTATCCTATGGATAGGCTGAAATATGATGGATTTACAACCATTCACTATGCCTATATGGTCAAAGTGATACAGGAATGAGAACCCACTTATTTTGAGTGAGCCATGGGAAAAGAAAAATGGGAGAAAGCCATGGATGAAGAAATGGATGCCTTGGAACAAATGCTACATGGAAATTGGTACCATTGCCTAAAGATAAGAATGTAATTGGTTGTAAGTGGGTTTATAAGGTGAAGCACAATGCAGATGGTTCTGTGAACAAATACAAGGCAAGATTAGTAGTCAAGGGATATGCACAAACATACGGCATTGATTATGAAGAAACATTCAGTCCGGTTGCAAGGATAGCAACTGTAAGAGCAGTCATTGCTATGGCTACATCAAAGGGATAGTCTTTACATCAGATGGATGTAAAGAATGCCTTCTTCCATGGAGATTTGCAAGAAGAGGTCTATATGGAGAAACCACCAGATTATGTGTATGCTATTCATCATGAGTATGTTCGCAAGTTGAAGAAAGCCTTGTATGGCTTGAAGCAAGCACCTAGAGCATGGTCTGACAAGATAGGATAGTATCTTGTCACTATTGGCTTTCAGATTTTCAAGGTATATTTCTCACTTTATGTGAGAAAAACAAAGAAAGGTATTATGCTACTTGTCATTTATGTTGATGATTTGATTATGACAGGTGATAGTGATGAAGATATCCTTCATGTGAAAATGCTATTGAAGCAGAAGTTTGAGATGAAGGATTTGGGAGAGCTATGTTATTTCTTGGGCATTGAGGTGATTAGATCACCAAGTGGGATACGACTCTTGTAGAGGCAGTATGGATTGGACATGCTGTCCAAATATGGGATGACAGGCTGTAAGCCTATTTCAGTTCCTTTGGAGCAGAATGTGAAGCTGAGCGCATATGCAGGTGAGCTTCTGGAAGACCCTACTATGTACAGACGCATAGTAGGAAGTTTGATTTATATGACTATTACCAGGCCAAATTTGAGCTATGCTATTAGATTGGTAAGTCAGTTTATGCAGGCTCCAAAGAAACCTCATTTGGATGCGGCTAGATGCATACTTAGGTATGTGAAGTCCACATTGCAGTATGGACTATTTTATGAGACTAGGGTTCAGATATAGTTGTATGGATACACTGATGCTGATTGGGCTGGTAGTATTTCCGATAGACGATCTACCAGTGGATATGTGTCTCTTTTAGGAGTGCTACAGTCACTTGGAGCAGCAAGAAACAACCTACAGTTGCCTTGTCGAGCACAGAGGCTGAGTACAGGGGTGCAGCAATGGCTGCATGTGAGGTAGCTTGGTTGCATAAGCTACTTTATGATATGCATCAGCCTAGAGATGGGCCAGTTGTCACTTATTGTGATAACATGAGTAGTATACACTTGGTAAATAACCCAGTCTATCATGCTAGAACAAAGCACATTGAGGTGCATTATCACTATGTGCGGGAGAAGGTTTTACTAGGTCTTATTGATCTAGTTTATGTCAGCACAGAGGATCAAGTAGTTGACATATTTACGAAGGCATTGGGCGCACAGAAGCTGTGCAAGTTCAGAGACCTACTTGGTGTGCAGGAATTGGGATTGAGCTCGAGGGGGAGTGTTGAGATATCAAGCTCCACTTGTGATATGCCAGGGTGACCGTTGTGCATTTATGTCACTGACTTGTTAGCTACAGATGCGGTTGGTACACCGCCCATGAATAATAGCTAGATGACAGCTATCCTTATCTACTCTAGTTCGTGGCTCAGTTAGTATGCCACCTTAGTTAGTTGAGTTTGGTTTGAGACCCATATATAGGGTTCTTCTATTTCTCTATACTAGAGTTCTTTTGGCTTACATAACTAAGAAGAGGAAAACCTGTTTTCAGCCTCCACCCTTGTGTATATTCCCCCATTGTGTAAGTGAGAAAGCTACAAGTGAGACTCCTTCCTTCTCTCCCATAATCTTGACAAATAGAGGGGTCGATATTGCAAGGGATAGAGGCCACTAAAAGCTTGGAGCATGTAGAGGAGCTAGCATCGGGTAACAATGATGAAAATACAAGAAGCCAAGAATTCTTTGAAAATGAGGTGGACTCATCCTTTTGTAGTGACATGTCTATCGACCTTCCAGTGTATGCGGAGTTGTGTCGGGAGATTGACATGGGACCATAGGGTACTTCATACTTGGAGCATCCACCTACTCAATTCGTTGACAAATCGCTTATAAGGGTACATAAGATATGCATTTTAAGTAATATCATTTTTTTAAGATTTATATTACTGTGCGTTGTATGATTTATATTGATTATGCTAACATCAATTTTTGTCTGTGCAGGTGACCTTTGTGGATATTTAGATCATCACGATGAGTCGAGGGATGAGTGAGAAGGAGCTACAAGAGATCTTCACGCACATGTCTCCAGATCAGATGGCAAGATTCAGAGATATAGCAGACCAGGAGCTATCTCGGACACCATGAGGCAGTTCTATTAGATCTACTTCGATGCACTTTGATGCTTCAGTTTCCAGCAAACGAGGTCAATGCTCCAGACTTGGGCCAGATGGAGAAAGTGGTTCAGGGGGATGTTGCAAAGACTTGGATGCAATGAGCCCATGGTGGCTCGAGATACAAGTGCTAGTCCTCACTCTCGTGGTGGTTTGAGAGAGCGTGGCTGAGGTGGTTGTTGTGGAGGTACCGACGCAATGTCTTCGTCTCATCGTTCTACTAGAGTTGCGTCACCTGTAGGATTTGTCACACCTGTGGGGACGTCTACTCCAGTTTTTGCTCAGTCATCCGCAGGTGACACCCCTATGGGTGCTGCTCCAAGAGATACTACCCCCATAGGTACACCAGATGTACAGGGGTCTCCTGAATATGCCCAGGAGCGTGGTCGCATATGGGAGAGGACACATCTTAGGCATACCTTGTAGATGATAGGACATGAGCCATCATCATGAATGATGAGGGGAGGAGGGTGATGGCTCGTATGAGAGAGTTGTGCCAACAAGTTTTTTGGCACAACGTTTTGGATCATTGGAAGAACATACCAAAGGGGAGAAAGGACTACATAGTAGCATCCTTGCATGAGGAGTTTTCGGTACTAGCCACAGCAGATAGGTTTTCCACGGGCTGGATGATGGAGTGCATGCATGCGTACATGTCACATAGACGATCGGACGCACGCAAGGCACTCAAGAGTGGGGCTTCAAATCCCAAGTGGCTAGACGTAGACGACTGGCGTCAACTCAGGGAGGAGGCTACAAATTCTCTAGGACATTGGAGAAAGCAACGCGAGGCAGTGAGGGCACAACTGGAGGCCAGAGTGGTCCATCATCTTGGGAGTGGTGGCCACAGGACATACCTGGAGGACTTTGTAAGTTTTTCTTTTGTTCTGCTTGCTTATTTTTTTACAATATCCTTTGTACTGACAATCGTGTTTCTAACAGTTGTATTTTATTTTCTTTGCAGCACTCCATTACAAACTGTGATCCCACCGGCCTTAAGACTTGATATGTAGAGAGGCACGGTCTCATTGCATTGATCGACCGATTGTATAGATGTAGCGGCCCTGTAAGTCACTCATCTTTCTTGTCCATAGTTACTAAGTTTAATTAAAATGCATTATTGTATGGTGGATTGATGCATAGTTGCTTCTTTTTTTGCAGAGCCCGTTCGATCCTCCTTTGCGATGGGACAAGGTTTTGGATGGCGAGGATCTATAGCTCGCCCTTGGATCCCTAGAGCTCACATACTCTTCTTTTTTTGTCATGTGATCTGTGTAGACATTTTCTATGTAGTAGTAGTATCTTCACGATTGTACCGGTCACTTTCATTACACGATCATATATTTATTTCATGTATCAATGTTATGATCCAAGTATACTTTGCCTTTATTTACACGAGCATTGTACACATTACTGAAACTATTTTGTATGGCCCAAATCGAATGTTCTATGGTGTCGCCAATAACGACGTTTTTTGCGACAACGGGGGCAAATTTCTTTATGAGCATTTTCGTCGCTTTAAACGTCGGTATAAGGCATGTATCTTGTAGTGTATCTTAATGCCTATTTGATCCTACTCCCAACATGTGTTAGAATATCAAGCTTTCGTTACTCTTCAATCAGTCTATCTTTATGTGTGTGATCGACATTAGCTAGATATAATTGTACACGTGTGTGACATCTAATAAGTCGGTGTAGTTAGTGACTTAACCACAGTTAGTCTTGGTAAGTCATACCTATGTGTATAAGTCTCTTTCAGTTTGTATGATGGAAGAATAATGGAAGAAGAACAACAATGAGCTAAGGCTCATCTTCCGCTCCACTCTATCTCTCTTCCTCTCTTTCAACATGGTATCAGAGCTTGAACGCCTAAAGCTCAAAGGCTTGGCAGTGGCCATTTGACATCAAGACATCAGATCTAAAGAAAAAGTCATCAAAGGAGACTACGTCTGCAGCCCGTTTTTTTGCAAAAGCTATATCTTGCTACATAAATGGTTTTTGAAGAAACATCCCATGATTCCTAACCATTTCGACATGGTCTACAACTTTGTAGAAGAAAGTTTTTCAAATTCCTCACAGATTTTGAGATATTCAGAATAGACCTATGCAGCAGGGATTCATAATGTAACTCCATATGAGAGGTTGTATAGTCATAAACCTAACATTTCACACTTGAAGGTATTTGGCAACATTGCATACGTGCATGTTCTTAATGAAAAGAGGAAGAAATTGGATCCTAAAGCTGTCAAGAGTGTGTTCCTTGGTTATGACAAGGCCGGAAAGCTTACAAGTGTTATGTACCATCTACACATGAGACATTGATTAGCAGATATGTTGTTTTTGATGAGCTGGCATCGTGGTATGGTAATCCTATTGTAGTGGATACTGATGGATCAGCTAGCACTAGTAATGCTGAAAATACACCTACAGTGAGTACATCTATGAGTGGTTCTACAGGTGATGGGTCAACTATAGTAAGTCATTGGTTAGGACACTTGCGGAGTCAAACTCCTACGTCCATTGACATGGATATGTCAGTGAGGGGAAGATTGGATAAGGGAAAAGAAAATATGCTTGAGGATGTGACAGATCCACTTACAGCAAGTTATGAGTCATCTAACAGCGACTGTTTGGATAATGAGTTGGGCATTCCGTCTATTATGATGCCTGGAGCAAGGCAAAGTCGTTATGTACCGCCTCATGAGAGGCGAGCTCAGAGTGAGCCATAGTTACGGAGATCTGAGAGAGTCAGAAAACCAATTGACAGGTTTACGAACACTGGTTATTCAGCCTACCATTATGCATATATGGCTAGTGTGACAGGTTACAAAGAACCTACAAAGTTTGATGATGTAGTTACAAATGATAACTGGTGTGCTGCCATGGATGAGGAGTATGCAGCCCTGGCTAAAAATGAGACATGGGAAATGGTTGAGTTGCCTAAAGGCAAAGTCCCCATTGGCTGCAAATGGGTGTATAAGGTTAAGTGTAAATTAGATGGTTCGTTAGAATGCTATAAGGCCAAGCTGGTTGCAAAAGGTTATGCACAGCAATATGGCCTTGACTATGAGGAGACTTTCAGTCTAGTGGCTAAAATGGCAACAATCAAAACTGTCATTGCTTTGGCAGCATGCAAAGGCTGGAAATTATGGCAAGTGGATATCAAGAATGTTTTCTTGAACAGTGATTTGGTTGAGGAAGTATATATAGAGCAACCTGAAGTCTATGTTCACCTAGACTTTTCTACACATGTATGAAAAAGGCTTTATATGGACTAAAACAGACACCTAGAGCATGAAATTCTTGGATCAGTAGTTATTTATAACAACATGGATTTAGATTGGGTAATGCAGATCACAGTTTATTCACGAAGAAGACAGATCATGAATATGTGTTTCTAGTGGTTTATGTAGATGATCTTATCATCACTGGAGATGATGAAGAGGGCATTGCTGAAATTAAATCATGTTTACAGGCTGAATTTAAAGTCAAAGACCTTGGTGAACTAAAGTATTTTATTGGGATTGAGGTAGTCTCTACGCCTCAAGATATATGGCTGCTACAGGAGCAGTATGCTCATGACATGTTACAGAAGTATGGGAAACAGCCTACTGTTGCATTATCTAGTACAGAAGCTGAGTACAGAGGAGCTGCCTTAGCGGCTTGTGAAGTAGTTTGGTTCATGAAACTGCTGAAAGACTTGGGAATCCAGTTGGAAAGCAGAGTGAGATTGCATTGTGACAACCTCAATAGTGTTATGTTGGCTAGCAATCCTATCTACCATGCTAGGTCCAAACATATTGAGATTCACTAACATTTCATTAGAGAAATGGTTCTTATAGTGTAGATTGACTTGATTCATGTGAAGATTGAAGCCCATGTAGCATACATATTTACCAAGTCTCTTGGTAAAGAAAAGTTCATATACTTCAGATAGCTACTTGGAGTTTATCAGATGGTTTGAGCTTGAGGGGGAGTGTTAGAATATCAAGCTCCCGTCACTCTTCAGTCAGTCTATCTTCATGTGTGTGACCGATATTAGTTGGATATAGCTATACACGTGTGTGACATTCAATAAGTCGGTGTAGTCAGTGACTTAATCACAGTTAGTCTTAGTTAGTCATACTTATGTGTGTAAGTCTCTTTTAGTTTGTATGATGGAAGAATAATGGAAGAAGAACATCAATGAGCTAAGGCTTATCTTCCGCTCCACTCTGTCTCTCTCCCTCTCTTCCAACAACATGTTGGTATAGCATACATGTAAACTAGCACCAAGGTGTTACTAAAATCTAACATTATTTTCATCCCTAGCTAATGCAGATTCATTCCTAACTCTAAACATATTGGTATATATGTAAATCAGGCATCAATGTATTATTACTTATTAATATATTTAAAATTTATTTTTATTTAGATATTTATTTAAATTAATTATATTATTATTATCATTTAAAATATAAAAATATAAAAATTACCTTGTAAAGATAAATTTACTCATATTATTGAATGTTGTATACTGTGAACTCAAATTATAATTGTTTGAATTGTTTTTTCATATGAAATTATGAATTGTGGGCTTCGATTTATAAAGGGGAGTATATCTTTCATACATGAAATAATGTTTCTCATACAAAAGAATTTCATTCATACAAAAGATTAGTGATTATATGGTAATTAGGGTATAAGATAAATTATATGGAGGTATTGAATGTATAAAATGTATTTCTTAATCATAAGGATATATGAATGCAACCTAGTCCAAGGCTTTTATCCACTATCCATGTTAGGGAAGGGTCAACAACCAAAGGAGGATTGTTTTAAAAAAGGCTAAAGAAGCTTCCTCAAGTTTATATAATAACATTGGACTAATCATTCCATAAATAAAAGTGTGAGTTCTATGAATTCTAATTTGGCTTTATGTGCTTCTTTGCCTACTAGGAAGAACCAACTAACCTAACCAAATTTCTCATATTGAAAACTAGCTAATGCAAGAGGTTTCAATATGTTGAATATGCAAACATGGATATTGAGGAGTTATTGAGAAGGAAAAGGCTATGTTAAGGAAGCTTGACATTGCAAATATGAAAGAGGTAAATCTAATGGAAAAAGGGCACAAAAAAACATCATAAAGGCTATTGATTCACTCACTCAAGCAAATCTTCCTACTACTAAATGTTGTTGAGAAATTCACAAGGTTTAGGGAGACTATTGCATGTATACTATTGCAAAGTCTTGTGAAAAGGAAAACTTTATAGATGACTCCAATGAAGAATTCTCCTTCTTAGATATAATACTATTAATTCTTTAAATTCCTATAAATTACTAACTTACTTTTTCACTTGTTTAACACGAACTAGCTAATGATGATTATTAGTTTCTAGCTCTTAATTTAGCCCAAAAAGTAGAGAAAGACAAGCAATTAATAAGGTATCCTTGTTTCCTATTTTTATTTGGTTTAGATTAAGAATTAATCCAAATCCTTCTAGGGCCCATTTGACCTTAAAATTGACCCTAATGTAAAGACCTCAAAGACATGGAAGCCAAGTTGTGATTTTTGTATTTAGTTAATTGAATAGAATCGATATGGCTACAATGCACCAATGGTTGAACTCTCTAGGGAAAAAAAAACTCTCACATAACTATAGCATCTAACTTTTGGGCTCTCTCCTCTCCCCCCCCAAAAAAAACAAAAAAAAAAGGCCTCCCTCTCTCTCATAGCTTAAGTGGATTCATAAAATTTAATGCCCTTAAAGAAAATTTCAACTTTTGATAGCATACACATCCTTCCAAAGCACTTCTAACCTCCCTTTGAATTTTCAAATTGAATTTCTTATTCATAAGCATGTGTTTTTTGCAAACTTTGATCTTTGTATGCACTCTATATTTATCAAGAAAGAACAAAGAAAAAACCTATATGATGTCACATTGAGCCTTATTATGAAACCCTTGGATTTGATAACACATTGATATTAGTTTTGATATGCATACATGGAGAGATGAGAGACCATGTGTGAAAAGAGGGAAAAAAAAAACTTTACTAATTGACATGAAAATTAATGTTGCATTTTTCTACATATTCTACTTACATGCCTCCTTGTTGGAAGCCTAGTTTTGTTTTTTCATTCTTGTCCAACTATATGTAGGTCATTGAGGTAAATAGATTTTCAATACTTTATATATTTATGCATTTGCATGCATGCATACATACATATATATATAAGATCATTGGGCATCAAAACAATTCACAATATATCAATTAAAACATGTGAAGTTTGAGATACACAATCATGATGGACAATCTAAGAAGATTTAAGTTCTTTATAAGCCTGTCGGTAGTTGAACCTCAAGGACCTTTTGATGCAAGGTGATCCAAAGTCTAAAGTTGAACATATCAAGTTGTATTTCCTCCTTTGAAACAAAAACTATCAAGGCATGTGTGTGAATATGTCGAATTGGAATGAAACAGTAAAGTCGTTTACTCTTCAAAAATTGAGAATGTATGGTTAGGCATATACCTTAGCCTTTGATTCTCTTTTAGCTACAATTTAAACTTCTTGAATTTGCTTGGGCAGGTTTCCCAATCCCAGGCTGAAGTTACATGTGGGAGGATGTGGGAAAAGTATCTCTTGTGTGGACCGCGTCTAGAAACTAAGCTATGCTTGGAGAGCAACAAGTGGAGGATTAAGGTCTTGTTCACAAGCAAAAGTTATGCCGATCCTCCGTAGTGAGGAAAAGTATCTCCTTGGGAGGTTCTAGGAAGCAAAGAATGCTTGGAAAGTGATGAATGAAGGGCTAGAGGGTAGGGCTATGGGCAAGGCTGCAAGCAAAGGTATGGCAAACTCCAATTCCTAATGATGCTTGGAAAGTGATGAGTGAAGGGCTAGAGGGTAGGGCTAAAGGCAAGGCTGCAAGCAAAGGTATGCCAAATTCCAATGGTTAGTTTAAGATTTCGAGAAGTGTGAGTTGTAGGAATAAGAACAAAACGTGTGCATGTAGAGGTGGTGTTGGGGTGGAGACCCACCTTTGGAATTGGGGGGATTCTTAGGCATGTGCGCATTATGTAGTGAGTGGGGTGGACTGTGGAAGCATCTTTGAGAGGAGTCGTGTACCGACCACATACACAGAGAGAGAGAGAGAGAGAGAGAGAGAGAGAGAGAGAGAGAGAGAATCTGGAGGAGTGTAGCAAACAAGAAAAGGGGGGCAGAGGGAGCCTAGCACGCGTGTCGCGTAGAAGACGCCAGGGTGGCCGGGGGGGCCTGTTGCGCCAAGCTTTCTTGGACTATAACACGCGAGAGAGAGAGAGAGAGAGAGAGAGAGAGCGCATATCATTATCACCCGCACAGCGAATGTGAGAGAGGAGAGATGCTTTGTCGTTTCCGTTGGATCATGATGATGTCGACGCGACGATAATCTTGATGACTATGATGGTGCTCATGACGATGGCAATGATGCCAACATGTAAGACATGTACATATGTATTTACATATATATATATACATATATATATATATATATGCATACATATACACACACCATATATTCTCTCTCCTTTTTTCCGTAATCTAGTGCACTTATTTTCATTAACCCACCCACCAGCCCGGGTTCAAATCTCCCAATGTAAGAGTTGAATCGGGTGCGACACATTCAACTTCACCAACTAAGCTACATCCATTTGGTCACATACTCTCTCTCTCTCTCTCTCTCTCTCTCTCTCTCTCTCTCTCTCAAGTTGAAGGTTTGGTACCCTTGAAGTCACAAACATAGCTTAGCTCATCAAAGCTCACGACTCTGAGGGCATATGTGTGTGTTCAACTGGCTAAAAGTCATAACGGTGAGCCTAGGTGGGTGTGTTCGATTCGAGCTTCCATGAAAACTAGACTATCCTTATCATAAATAATTTTGCATTATTGTTTCAAAACAAAAAAGGTTTTCAGTACCCTTCAAAGGCTCAAAAGAAGCGTAGAAATAAATTTGTCCTTCAAAAGAAGGATAGAGTTAGGACAAGAAATAGTTATATACCCTTCCAATCTCTTCATAAAGAAATTGAGGTTTTAGTAGAGTCCTTAAATTCAAAACTTGGGTTGCCCTTCTCTCTCTCTCTCTCTCTCTCTCTCTCTCTCTCTCTCTCTCTCTCTCTCTCTCTCTCTCTCTCTCTGTGGAATAGGTAGTGCAAATTGTTCTAATTTTCAAGTAGTTTGAATCTCAAAATCTTAAAATTGGAATGTCACATATGCCTTACTAAGGGATGTTGGGATTGTTCCTACCATGTAAAACATCTCCCTCGAGGTGGATAGCATAAGCACCAATATATACGTCACCAAACCAATCACATACATTACCTCGATTGTATGACATGATTAGAAACATCAACCACTTTAGTTAACTCTATTAGAGAAAGGCAACACCTCACCAAAAGAAGTGGGACCTTAGATGTACTTTTGCTTTAATTATCATCAAAAGAGAAAGAAGAAGTGAAAGATAATGAAAACTAACACAAAAAGGGAGAATAATCACCTAGCAACAATATCTAAAAGTGAAACTTGTGGTTTAAAAGGGAAGAAAAAGAACAAGAAGAAGAGGTAGGAAAAAGAGGAAGGAAGAGAGGAAAAAGGTGGTCTTTTACTTCTACTATCAAATAGTTTACACTAAGAAATATAAAAACCTAAAGAATAAATGGTATACCCTTGTCTATAGGCAAAAAAACCAAAAAATGGTTAGGGAAATTTGTGTAAGGTCTCTCCATTTCTTTTGAGCCAACAAAAAGAGAAAAATCTAGCACATCAAGATGAGTCCTTGGCTCACAACTTAGAAGCCAAATCCAAGGCAATACATTTAACTTTGTCATTATTAATCAAATTTTACTTGAGTTCTTGGCAATCAAGTCTACCATTTTGTTTTTTGTTTTTTCTCCACTCAATGATCCCTCAATCATCTAGAATCACACTACACATAGCCTTTGGGCTTGTGTACATTTTAAAGCTAACATGTTTGGTCCTTATCTAAGGTGTAGTGAACATCCACACTCTTCCACCATGAGAGCTCAAAAGATTCCTACAAAAAAAAAGAACAAAAGGAGTAGGATCATCTAACAAGAGTACTCTAGAGGCATTATGGTAGAAGTAGGGGGTTACACCAATTGGAGATAGAGAATTGAAAAATGGTTAGGGAAAATCACTTGTGGCAACTATAGTGATCGGTCAAAAAGTGTTACCAAAAGAAGAAGGTAAGAGAAGCTCTTGGGCTACCAATTGTATGATATTGTATGTTCCCTAGTGGTCATGACCTACTAGAGGGGATGAGACATGGGATGGTGGCAAAGGAGGTGAGCTTGGGACTCATTAGATAGAATATATGAATCTAAGAATTTGATAGATGTTCTAAGATTGAGGCCAATTGAGGAGGAATCTAGTAAACACAAAGAAGAGTAACGATTGGATGAAGGGTTAATCACTTCACAAAACATGATTGGTGAACCATTTCCAATTACAACATGCATATGTAATGGTCACTTTGGATGGAAGAGAGAACTTTGATTACAAAGTGGCTAGGTTGGCACTAGAAGTGAAATGATTGAATCAAAAAGGAAGAGAAGGGAAAACGTGCATAATGGTCCAAGTTAAAGGGAAAGTCTAAAAACCAAAAGGGTGGGAAGAGAAGTCCAAGCATAATGGAGGACATCATCTGTCAGTATTGCAAGGAGAAGAGGCACACTAAAAGAAGCTATCCCAAAAGATGAATCTTTATGCAAGAAGATAATGGCAAGCTTGGGGGTTGACACATGGCGATGATGGCCTCACTACTAAGGTAAGTCATAGACAAGTATAATGCGTTTGTCAAATGTCCCCTTGATGGCACAATTTAATAGTCCATCAAAGACATCATTCTAGGCAACACTACTCGCAACTCCCTTGAAATGTCACAGACTTTGCTACCTAAAATCAATTGAGCCTACCTCATAGGTGAAGGTTTGCCCGATTCTCACAAGGATTGACCTGAATTTAAGGTTCCTAAAATAGTACTAAGGTCACCTAACAATTCGCCTAGCATCAGTTCATAAGTGATCGCTTACACCATTCATCCTAAACCAATGCAGACCTGTGTCACACTTGGTTCAAAGAGAGTGAGAAATGAGGTGGAGCTAATGAGTCAATCCCTCTGCCTATATGGCAAAGTATCACTCCAACCCCCCTAAAACAATACAAGATTGGTTCTTGAATTGATATTCTAGGATGGTCATATGTTGGCTCTTCCTACTCTATTGGCCTAATGTTTCTGGGAAATCTCTCAACTTATAGATACCACCCTATTGTAGGCCAGATCCATCGGGGACCCACCCTCAGAGTTTTTTTTTAAGTATCTAATTACCTAGTGCGGGTAATGTAGCATATAAAAAACAGCTTCTTTAATTAATCTCGCTAGCATGAGGTTCCTTCACGTAATCTTAGTCACACAGACACAAAGACAAGTTGAAAGAAACCTTTCAACAAAATAATTATTTATTCTAGTTGAGCCATATTGTTTTATTTACATCAATAGATCAGTCCAGAATAGGACCTATCCAAAGGTGTTGCCACCAATTCATACCCTTAGCTAGTGTTAAGGCCTTCTGGAAAGCCATCCCAGGCTCACAATGGGTTAGACTAGTCTTTGATGCTTATGGGATTTATGGCCAAAGTCCCCCTTGCACCCTTGCCATCTCCTAGCTAACTATACTCCCTATTGAGAGATCTCTTACTTGGAACCAATCGTAGCATCTGGAGTGGCAAATATGGCCCCTTGGTGAAGAGCTCATGCAATTATTTTTGGGGGAGGCATGGTGCATCTTTGGATTTATCTTGATCTTTAAATACAAGCCCTAAATTAGTATACTTCAAGCACAAAGAGTAGTGTTAATGCATCATCCCCATGCATCAAGCAGTCCTTTGGATGCAAATCAAAACAAGTTTGGGACTTATTCTAGATGGTGATGCCCCAATATCAAGTTTCACTTAGTTGTTGAGTATCATGAATTTGAGGTAAAAGGGGTTACACTACCCCTTGGAAAGGAAAATCCATCTCTCAATTGTATCCAAAGTAAATAGCTCTAAGGTAATAAGATTCAATGATCTTTCAATGAGTTTAATTTCATCATTTAAGGACCTTTAGCATCTTTGATCCAAACTTTTGGATTTAAATCCATTGAATGCCTTTAGCTATGCTCGTTTGGATCGTAGCTCCTTGAGAATCAAACTAACTTATGCCCTTGTAAGGTTATGAAGTGTACTTCATCAAGTGGGTGGAAAGAGAGACAAAAAGCTTTATTTTTCTCTAGGGCTCGAATTGCTTGATCTTAGTTACTTAGAGTATTAAAGAGAAGACTAGCATCTTCAATAAAATAGCATGGAATCTATAAATTGTATCATTTTCTTCTCTAACCAAGATGATCCTCCTTGTAATAGGAGCTTTAATAGGACAAGGGCAATGCTTACCATACTTAGGTCTATGATCTTTGAAAGAAGATTTGATCCTATAGATTTTTCTAGAGTATGACCGTTATTAGATTCAACTCTTAACAATGGTAAATTTTAGACTTAGCTCAACTTTCCAATAGCAGTTATATACAATCAAGATATGACCTACTTGCATATGAGAAGAAAAAGGATACTCACTAATTGCTATGTCATATTTTTTTCATTTCTTAATACTTTCTATCCTTCTCTATGCATTGATTCAATGATACTAATTTCTTATGAGTTAATACACAACCATTACAATCAGGCTCCTCATAGAGAAGTGTGCTCCTTATACATAGGCCCCTCTAGGGGATCACACAATATGGATCTACCCATTGAGCTACAATGCACCATAAGGTGTCCAAACCTAAAGAGTTATATTGCACATTTATTTACTTTATTTTAACTCAATACAATTCATTCAATTTTAGCTATAATCTATAATGGAATAATAAATGGAAAGAACTTGGGGGACATTGTTTACATGTGCAATCTCTTTACCAGCTCCTGCACTTCTACACTTTGGGGCCATCATTTCTTGTTGCAAACTTTAGAATTTGTAACATGGTCTAGTCTCCTCACCATCTTTGGGAGACTTGGAGCATCAAACCATCACTTTCTCGTGCTAGACTCACTCCTTGAATGTGGACATAAGTCCTCAATTGGCAAGAGGGGTTTGAGGGGTTGAGAATAGGTCTTCGTGAATGAGAAGGTCTTAATAGGGTCAAGAGCTCGGAAGATGGAGAACCCCTTACGTATTTAGTGTCTTCTACAAATGCCTTATTTCCTTTGTCTTCCTTTGATCTCTCTCTCTCTCTCTCTCTCTCTCTCTCTCTCTCTCTCTCTCTCTCTCTCTCTCTCTATATATATATATATATATATATATATATATCCTCTCCCCTTCTCTCTATTTCTATCAACCCTCTTCACTATCTCTCTAAATCTCCTTCTATCTCTATATATATATATATCCTCTCCCCTTCTCTCTATTTCTATCAACCCTCTTCACTATCTCTCTAAATCTCCTTCTATCTCTTGTAATCTCCCTCTGTATCTCTATATTTCAGCATAAGCAAGTTCCTTTGCAAAAAAGCATAGCACATCGGGGAATCTACAAAGGCTATTATCTAGACCTATCCTTGGATGGACGTCGTTCCCTTTTCCCCTTTCTCTTCATGGGTTGTCAATTTTGCCCGCATTGGCATGGGGATGATCTTCTGAACTTAAAGTCATAGTTTGTGATGCAGAGAAGCCGTGACAGACGATGCAATACAGTTCGTTAATGATGACGACGATGATGGAGCTTATGCAGTGCTAGCGGACTGATTGTGACCATGACTGTCGAGGAACTGATTGATGAACCCAATCATGATGACGGACTATTCGTTGATGAAGACGAGCCGGATGATGATGACAGTGTATTTCTTACCTAAAAAGTATGAAATAGTCATCGTAATTTGCTAAGGTCTAAAAACCCTTCTATTGTGATTTACTCATTTGGATTCCATCCCTCCTTATGATTGGCATGATAGTAATACTACTTCTCTATCAAGTCTTTGTTTTTCCAACATTTAGCATGGCAAAGGCCTCAATGTCTACACCTTTTTAAAACCTTTCAAGCTCCTTGAAAATCTCAACATGGTTATCCGCATTCGGGATGCATGTAACTCCTATATTACACTACTATAAGACTTACATGCATCTTACTTCTTACTACTATATTATTTTCACTATAGGTTCGGAAAGCCCTGAATCTCTAAAGGGCTTCCCGAACCTACCCCTTTTTCTAAACCTCCCTTTTTCAATCAAAACCCTCTCCTTTCCCCTCTTTCTCAGGTGTAATCTCTCATTTTCTCTTCCTCCTCCATTTTTTCATTAAAGCCTCCCAAAACCCCATCCCCTCTCTCTCACTTATAATCTCTCTCTTTATTTTCCCCCTCCCCTTTTTAATTAAATTCCTCTCCTTTCCCCTCTCTCTCTCTCTCATGTATAAGGCCTAGGTTCTCTCTCTCTCTCTCTCTCTCTCTCTCTCTCTCTTAATTAAATCAAACTTCTTTTTAAATCAAAAGTTTCTCTCTCTCTCTCTCTCTCTCTCTCAATTAGATTAAATTTTTTAATTTAAACTATTATTTTAATTAAATATTTTTAAAAGCTTTTTTTAAATTTAAAGTTTTTTAACATAGTTTTTCACACTCCCCCTCCCCTCTCTCACACTTATAATCTCCCTCTTTATTTTTAAATTAAATTCCTTCCCTCTCATCATACTCTCTCTCATGTATACTCTCTCTCTCATATGTAAGGCTTAGGTTCTCTCTCTCTCTTTCTCTCTCTCTCTCTCTCTCTCTCTCTCTCTCTCTCTCTCTCTCTCTCTCTCACATTAAACTTTTAAATTTAAACTTTGTTTTAATTAAAATAAGGGGAGAAAGAGAGAGAGAGAGAAATATACAAATAGCAAAAAAGAAATAAGAGGAGAGGGAAGGAGAGAGAGGGGAAAAAAGAGAAAGAGAATTATAGAGAGAGAATATAAAATTTAAGAGAAAGAGAGAGAGGAAAAGAAAAAAGTAAGAGAGAGGAGAGAGGGGGGAGAAGAAAAGGGAGAAGAGAGACAGAGAAGAAAATGAGAGAGAGAAAATAACAAGAAGAGAGAGAATTATTACTATTATATTATTTTTGCTATAGGTTCAAAAAGCCCTAAACCTCCAAAGGGCTTCCTAAGCCTACCCTCTTCTCCAAACCTCCCTTTTTCAATCAAAACTCCCTCTTCTCCCCTCTTTCTCATGTGTAATCTCTTATTTTCTCTTTCCCCTCCCTTTTTTCATTAAAGTCTTCCTCCCCTTCCCCCCCGCTCCCCAAACTTCTCTCTTTTAAATTAAAACTCCCTCTCCTTTCTCTCACTTATAATCTCTCTCTTTCTTTTCCTCCTCCCCTTTTTAATTAAATTCCTTCCCTCTCCCCCCTCTCTCTCTCGTGTAGGGCCTAGGTTATCTCTCTCTCTCTCTCTCTCAATTAAATCAAACTTCTTTTTAAATCAAAAGTTTCTCTCTCTCTCTCAATTAGATTAAAATTTTTAATTAAATATTTTTTAATTTAAAGTTTTTCGAACATAGTTTTTCACTCACTTTGAGAGGGAAATAGAAGAAGAGAGAGAGAGAGAGAGAGAGAGAAAAGAAGAAGAAGAAGAAAAAGAATGATAAAAAGAAGAAGACTGAGAGAGAAGGGGGGAAAGAGGAAAGAGAATAGTCTCTTTTAAATTAAATATTTTTCTTATCCTCCTCTCTCTCATGTGTAGGATCTAAGTTCTCTCTCTCTCTTTCTCTCTCTCTCTCTCTCTCTCTCTCTCTCTCTCTCTCTCTCTCTCTCTCTCTCTCTCTCTTAGATATGTGAGCTCAAGTGGGACAACATAGATACATCCCAGGACGACACCCTCATGACGTCGCACATAATAGGGTTCACCACTGGGTATAGGGAATCACACGTAGTACAAAGCCCTTACACTCACCCCTGCTTACTAGATTATTGTCC
This sequence comes from Lygodium microphyllum, assembly GCF_053477565.2. Classification (NCBI taxonomy): domain Eukaryota; kingdom Viridiplantae; phylum Streptophyta; class Polypodiopsida; order Schizaeales; family Lygodiaceae; genus Lygodium; species Lygodium microphyllum. The sequence goes on from NC_141155.1 coordinate 88,072,661, forward strand.
TCAGCGATCTAAGGGTAGCGCTTTATTTGACTCATCCGGGGTCTTAACATAGCTTTTCCTATCAAGCTGGTTAGTGTCTGCCAGTCTATGTAACTGCGGGGTCTTAACACAGTCTATAATATCAAACTAGCCAATGTCTGCCGCACTAGGACTTGGGGGTCTTAACACAACCTTTTCTAGCAAGTTGGTCAGTGTCTACCCATCTAGACTGGTTTTTGGGGGCTTTGTTGGATTTATTAATGTTAGGATCACCATGTGGATCCACCCTCAACTCAATTATATTTGAGGAGTGGAGGCATATTGGGGTCTATGATTGAGAACCACTTTGTTTGGTTCGGAGAGGCTCAAGGGTCATTGGAAGGAGCATGGGGGTTCTCCTCGAGCCAAAGGGCGAAGTCGTCTTTGCCGCGTTTGCGAGCCTCCACTTCTAAGATCCAAGTGGCCTCCTTGAGTGGATGCTCGTGCCACTTGGTGAGGTATTGGGAGAATCCTCTTTGTTCCCAATGTCGGAGGAATGCTTCTACTTCAAAGGGACTATTAGAATGGAGCATTGGTACGCGCCGTCCCCATTGGTTGAGGATAGAACCTGTGCAGAAGTCGAGCATGAAAAGCATTATGAACACAAACACTGTCTGGTAGGTCAAGTTTGTAGGTGACTTCGTTCAGCACTTGAGTGATTCGGTAGGGTCCATAGTAGCGGTGATTGAACTTGGGAGTCATGTTCTTGGGAAGTGACATATTCTTAGAGCCGACTAGGACCATGTCTCCTTTGGTGAATAGTATGGCCTTCCTCTTTTTGTTGGCTTGCTCAGTCATGGTGATTTTGCTTTGTTCTAGGCTCTACTTGGCCACTGCATTTCGATCTCTCCATTTTCTTCAGGAACTCCTCTGCAAGCATCTTGATCTTCCACTTTGGCCACTTCGGATGCTAAGGCCAGCAGGGTAATGACTTCTTTGCATGTGGCTAATTCAAAGGGGGTGTACCCCATTGCCGAGTGGATGGAGCTATTGTAGTGGAATTCCATTGAAATCAAGATACAAGGCCCAGTCTTTCTGGTCCACTCGAGCATCGCTTTGGAGATAATCTTCGATGCCTTGGTTGACTCGTTTTGTCTGTTCATCTATCTCCGGGTGGAAGGATGAGGAGAATCTCAATTGTGTTTCCAGGGTCTTAAAGAGTTCCTTCCACATATCACTCATGAATCTTCCATCTCTATCTGATACTATTGCCAGTGGTAAGCCATGGGGTTTGAATACATGTGTGAAGAAGAGGTGTGCTACCTCCTTGGCATTCAGTAGTGGTTTGGCCGGGATGAAATGGGCCTGCTTGGAGAAATAGTCCACCACTACAAAGATGATTGTGTACCCATGGGACTCGGGTAGTTCCACAATGAAATCCATGCTGATGACATCCCATGGGCGATTGGGTATGGGTAATGGCTATAGTAATCATGCTGGTTTTGAATGTGGTGCTTTGACTAGTTGGCAAGCGGGGCAGGTTTTGATGTAGTCGATGACTTCTTCCTTCATATTGGGCCAAAAGAATTGCTTCCTAAGGGCTTCCAAGGTTTTGCTTTGCCCTTTGTGTCCTCCAAGTTGCCATCATGTATCTTATGTAGGATGAGCTTCTTCAACTCCAAATTGCTGGGGACGATCTCTTGCCTAAAAATAGAATACCCTCCTCAAGGGTGTACATTCTTGGTCTTGCTCTAAGTCCTCCTTGATTAATTCTACGAAGTTGCTACTGACCACACTGACAGCTTTCAAGTCATCTTTCTGGCTCAAGGCATCTGCTATTTTTTTAGTGGATCCAGGCTTGTGTTTAATCTCCAGGTTGAATTTTTCTAGGAAGTCTAGCCAGCAAGCTTGCTTTGCCGATAACTTGGGTTGTGATTGGAAGTATTTGAGGGAGATATTGTCGGTGAAGACTATTGTGTGCTTGTCTTGAACATAGTGCTTCCATTTCCTAAGGCAGTGGATGACTAGCAACATTTCCTTCTCATGTGTACTCCACCTTTTTCAGCATCGGTAAATTTCTTAGGCTCATAAGCTATGGGGTGACCTTCTTGCACCAGTATACCTCCTATGCCATAATCGGATGCATTTGTAGAGATTTCAAAGTGCTTGGTGAAATTTGGCACCTTTAAGACGGGAGTTTGACTCATGCATTTCTTCATCTGCTCAAAAGCTTCCTATTGCATGTTTCCCCATGTAAAAGAGTGATCTTCTTTGGTGAGGTGGGAGAGGGGGGCTGTGATGAGGGTGTTGTTGAGATATCGAGTTCCACTTGTGATATGCCAGGGTGACCATTGTGCATTTATGTCACCGACTTGTCAGTTTGCAGATGCGATTGGTACACCGCCCATGAATAATAGCTAGATGACAGCTATCCTTATCTATTCGTGGCTCAGTTAGTATACCACCTTAGTTAGTTGAGTTTGGTTTGAGACCCATATATAGGGTTCTTCTATTTCTATGTACTTGAGTTCTTTTTGGCTTACACAACTAAGAAGAGAAAAACTGTTTTCAGCCTCCACCTTTGTGTGTATTCCCCCATTGTGCAAGTAAGAAAGCTACAAGTGAGACTCCTTCCTTCTCTCCCACAATCTTGACATGGTATCAGAGCCTTGTTCGTGGTAAGGAGCTCAAGAAAGCAAACCAAGTTCGCGATGTTCTGGTAAGAGGACCAGTGTTGCTTTCATTTTTTTGTTTTGGGAGCAAGTCTATGCAGGTAGCACAGCCGGAAAGTGCAAGAGTGCATTGTCTCAGATTGAGACGCCCTTCGCGATGTAGCAAGAGGGCAGTATATGCTATGGGTAAGGGCTTTAGCCCTTGGTTGCTCTGTTTTTTTAATTTGAGGCCATTTCAGGGCCTGTTTTGGAGGCGGAAGTTTTCTGCACGCACTCAGGAAAAGGCCCTGTTTTATGCTGTGCGACCACTGTTCTACAGGTCGATGAAAAGTTACTGTAGAAATTGCATCATATGCCCGTGCGCAGAGACATTGGGAGTTACAGAATCATCCTTGTTGCCTATTGATGCAAAATCGTCACTAGGAAGTGACTGTGTGGTCAAATACCACTTTCGTCAGTTTTGCAGATTTGCCCTTGTGAGGCTGAAGTTGTGTTCATTGTAGTGACAGAATTTTTTGCAGTGTTCTATAATGGCGTCTGATTCTCTTTCACAGATTGTCACTGAAAAGCTTGACAATAATAGCTTCCAAGCATGGAAGTTCAGAATGACGAATTTCCTTATGGGAAAAGAATATTGGGAATTCGTTGCAGGAAATAAAGAAGAACCAGTTCTTTCTGATGTTCCCAATCAACAGCAAATGCAGGCATTTAAAGCATGGCATGAGAGAGCCAGGAAAGTTATGTACTGGTTGTCTATCAGCATTTCAGACTCTATGATTGTGCATATTCAAGATGCAAGTACGCCAAAGGAGGCATGGGATACTTCGTAAAAAATGTATAGCACAAATACGCAAGCCAGGAAAATGCAGCTCAAGCAAGAGTTGCACAATGTGCAAAGAGAAAGTATGAGCATCAATGACTACCACATGAAGGTGAAGAAGATTGCAAATGCACTTGCTTCCATTGGGTCGTCAGTGGAAGATTATGATTTAGTTTCTGTGACCTTGAATGGTCTAGGAAAGGATTATGCACAGTTCCGAACATCCATTTTCGTCCGTGAAAGATTTCCTAATTTTGAGGAGTTGATTGCTCTTCTAATTTTTGAGGAGCAAAGAAATGGTGGTGCATCTTCTTGAGGAGGAACTTCAAAAGAAGCTGTCTTCTACTCAAATGCTGGAAGAGACAGAGGCAGAGGTAGAGGAGGCCGATCTAGAGGCCGTAGTAGAAATCAGACAGCAAACTCAAGAAAACCAGTCCTATGGAGGAGGACGTGGTAACTCTAGAGGCAGGGGGAGCCAAAGAGGTCGTGGTGGATGGCAAAGAGACCAAAATGCAAACAGCAATGTTGAATGCTGCTACTGTGGTAAAATGGGTCATATGGCTAAAGACTGCTATAAAAAGCAGAATGACATCATGAATGGAAAATTGCAACAAGGAAACTGTGCATCTTCTAGTAGACAGGGTGATGACAGAAATGAGCATTTGTTTATGGTGCAGCATATGACCAATTCTGTGACAAGTGCAGAAGAAAGCAACGATGTGTGGTATGTTGACTTAGGTGCATCAAACCACATGACAGGTCATGCAGAATGGATGCAGGATGCAAGGAAAATGAAAAAACCAGGATTTGTGGAGACTGGTGATGATACTGCACATCCTATTGTGCAGATTAGAAAAATTCATTTGTCTATGCAGGATGGGAAAAAGAAATACATGTCGGATGTATTTCATGTCCCGAATATCACCAAGAACTTGGTTTGTGTTGGCCAAATGGTTGAGCAGGGCTTGCAGGTCAGATTTAATTCTCATGGATGCTTTGTTGAGGATATGAAAAATAAAGGTCGCTTGATAGTAAAAGGAAAGAAGAAGGGTAGAATGTTTACGTTGGATGCAGACATGCTTGAATTGAGTGTAGCAATGTTTGCACATGGGATCGGTGTAGTTGCAGATATTGATATCTGGCATAAACGCATTGGTCATGTTAATGTATAGTGACTTAAATCAATGCAAGCCCAAAATATTGTTGCAGGATTGCCTAAATTCAAGGTTGCAGAAATGCATAAGGTATGTGAAGCCTGTCAATTTGGAAAAAAGCAAGGAAACCATTTCCTAGACATGTTCAAGAGAGTAAGAAGCCATTGGAATTAATCCACTCTGATGTGTGGATTACTAAAGCTGCATCTCTTGGAGGCTGTCATTATTTTGTCACTTTTATTGATGACTATAGCAGAAAAGTTTGGGTGTATTTTATGAAAAAGAAAAGTGAAGTTTTTGGGCATTTCAAAACTCTTAAAGCTATGGTTGAAAAAGAAACAGGCCTGCAAAAAAAATACCTAAGGTCAGATGGAGGAGGAGAGTACCTCTCAAATGAGTTTGCAAGGTTCTTGTAGGAGCATGGCATAAAGTAGCAATATTCATGTAGTCATACCCCACAATAAAATGGAATTGCAGAAAGAAAAAACAGGTATCTTGGAGAGGTATCTTGTGCCATGCTCAATGAAAAAGACCTGCCAGATTTTTACTGGAATGGATTTTTATTGGGCTGAGGCAGTTGCTACAGTAGTCTACATAATGAACAGGACTCCCACTGCAGCAATACATGGCATGACTCCAGAGGAGAGCTATACTAGTAGGAAACCAGATATTTCTCATTTGAAAATTTTTTGTTGCATTGCCTATGTTCATGTGCTAGATGAGTTGAGATCCAAGTTGGATCCAAAAGCTGAGAAGTGCATCTTTATTAGTTACTCTCTGCAGCAAAAGGGGTATAGATGCTATAACCCTTCTTCTCGTAAGTTTACAGTGAGCAGAGATGTTTTTGATGAGATAAGTAGCTGGTATAAACCAGTAAATGTGATTGATAATGTAGATGCACAAAATGGTAATGCTGCACAGCATTCACAGCAGTAGTTACAAGATATTAGTGGACCTAGAGTGTCCTCTAGCAGTGGTTCACACTCTTCGCTATGAACAGGCAGATTGAGATTAGGAGAATCTTCTCAAAGCAATGCAGATAGTGGTATGAAAGTATCACGAAAAGGAAAAGAGAAGGTAGATCAGCCCATGTTTGATGTGAATGTAGGTCACTCTTATGTGGATGGTGAATCTAGTGGCTCAGAACAGAGCATTGATGATGAGTTGGGTATTCCTTCTATTGTTACACCTGGAGTAAGGAAGACCAGGGATGTTTTGAGAGACCCTGAGAGTGAACCTACTTTGCGCAAGTCTACTAAAGCTAGGTATCCTGTGGATAGGCTGAAATATGATGGATTTATAGCCATTCACTATGCCTATATGGTCAAAGTGATATAGGAACCAGAACCCACTTCTTTTGAGCGAGCCATGGGAAAAGAAAAATGGGAGAAAGCCATGGATGAAGAAATGGATGCCTTGGAAGCAAATGCTACATGGGAATTGGTACCTTTGCCTAAAGATAAGAATGCAATTGGTTGTAAGTGGGTTTATAAGGTGAAGCACAATGCAGATGGTTCTGTGAACAGATACAAGGCAAGATTAGTAGTCAAGGGGTATGCACAAACATATGGCATTGATTATGAAGAAACATTCAGTCCCATTGCAAGGATGGCAACCGTAAGAGCAGTCATTGCTATGGCTGCATCAAAGGAATGGTCTTTACATCAAATGGATGTAAAGAATGCCTTCTTGCATGGTGATTTGCAAGAAGATGTATATATGGAGCAACCACCAGGTTATGTGCATGCTGTTCATCCTGAGTTTGTTTGTAGGTTGAAGAAAGCCTTGTATGGCTTGAAGCAAGCACCTAGAGTATGGTCTGACAAGATAGGACAGTATCTTGTCACTATTGGCTTTCAGATTTCCAAGGCAGATTTCTCACTTTATGTGAGAAAAACAGAGAAATGTATTATGCTACTTGTCATTTATGTTGATGATTTGATTATGACACGTGACAGTGATGAAGATATCCTTCATGTGAAAATGCTATTGAAGCAGAAGTTTGAGATGAAGGATTTGGGAGAGCTGTGTTATTTCTTGGGCATTGAGGTGATTAGATCACCAAGTGGGATACGGCTCTTGTAGAGGGAGTATGGATTGGACATGCTGTCCAAATATGGGATAACAGGCTGTAAGCCTATTTCAGTTCCTTTGGAGCAGAATGTGAAGCTGAGCATAGATGTAGGTGAGCTTCTGGAAGACCCTACTATGTACAGACGCATAGTAGGAAGTTTGATTTATATGACTATTACCAGACCAGATTTGAGCTACGTTGTTGGATTGGTAAGTCAGTTTATGCAGGCTCCAAGGAAACCGCATTTGGATGCGGCTAGACATATACTCAGGTATGTGAAGTCCACATTGCCATATGGACTACTTTATGAGACTGGGGTTCAGATACAGTTGTATGGATACACTGATGCTGATTGGGCTGGTAGTATTTCTGATAGACGATCTACCAGTGGATATGTGTTCTCTTTTGGGAGTGTTGCAGTCACTTGGAGCAGCAAGAAACAGCCTACAGTTGCCTTGTCAAGCACAGAGGCTGAGTACAGGGGTGCAGCAATGGATGCATGTGAGGTAGCTTGGTTGCATAAGCTACTTTATGATATGCATCAGCCTACAGATGGGCCAATTGTCATTTATTATGACAACATGAGTAGTATACACTTGGCAAATAACCCAGTCTATCATGCTAGAACAAAGCACATTGAGGTGCATTATCACTATGTGCGGGAGAGGGTTTTACTAGGTCTTATTGATCTAGTTTATGTCAGCACAGAGGATCAGGTAGCTGACATATTCACGAAGGCATTGGGCGTAGAGAAGCTATGCAAGTTCAGAGACCTGCTTGGTGTGCAGGAATTGGGATTGAGCTCGAGGGGGAGTGTTGAGATATCGAGCTCCACTCATGATATGCCAGGGTGACCGTTGTGCATTTATGTCACCGACTTGTCAGATTGCAGATGTGGTTGGTATACTGCCCATGAATAATAGCTAGATGATAGCTATCCTTATCTACTCTAGTTCATAGCTCAGTTAGTATGCCACCTTAGTTAGTTGAGTTTGGTTTGAAACCCATATATAGGGTTCTTCTATTTCTATGTACTTGAGTTCTTTTTGGCTTACACAACTAAGAAGAGGAAAACTGTTTTCAGCCTCCACCTTTGTGTGTATTCCCCCATTGTGCAAGCAAGAAAGCTACAAGTGAGACTCCTTCCTTCTCTCCCACAATCTTACAATTGTAATCTTTGATGAACCTTCGACAAAATACTGTGAAGTCGAGGAACTCCGGTACTTCTCTTACAGTTTTCAGTACAAACCATCTTTGGACAGCTTCCACTTTCTTAGGATCCACTTTGATTCCAGCTACTTCTACAATAAACCCTAAGAATTCCAACTCTTTCACTGCAAATTCACATTTTTCAGGCTTGGCATATAACTTATGTTGCTGCAATTTCTCAAAAACCTGGCATAAATGTTGCTTGTGCTCCTCTAAGTTTTTGCTATAGACTAGGAGGTCATCGATGTAGATAATGACAAAGACATCTATCTCGGGCCTGAAGACTCCATCCATGAGGTCGGAAAATGTGCCTGGCCCATTGCTTAGACCAAATCCTAATACTAGCCACTCAAAACTACCATAGCGGGTGTGAAAGGCTCTTTTAGGGATATCCTCTTCTACTATGCGGATTTGATGGTACCCTGATCTAAGGTCTATGCAGCTAAAGTACTTGGCCCCGTGCAATCTATCTAAGAGGTCTTCCACTAGGGGCATTGGGTATTTGGTTTTTATGGTGATTTTGTTAAGGGCCCTATAATCTACACAGAGTCTAAGTCCCCCATCCTTCTTCTTGACAAATAACACTAGGACACCCAAGGGGGATTTACTAGGGCGGATGAACCCTTGTTCTTCTAGTTCATGTAGCTGCTTCTTCAATTCCATGAGCTCGGTGTCGTTCACGCGATAGGGTGCTCGGGCCGGTGGGGTGGACCCTAGAATCAATTCAATCTTACGATCCACATCCTGTCTGGGTGGTAGACCCTTGGGTAGCTCTGCTGGCATTACATTTTTGAATTCTTCAAGTATCTCTGCCACTTCTGTGTTATTGCTTTGGTGTTTGGTCTTTTTGCCATCTTCTTCTTCAATTGGTTGGATCATACATAAGTAGACCATATCTCCTTGTTTGACTGATTTTTCTACCTGCTTGGCACTACATATCATGATGCGTGGCCTAATAATGGTCCCTTGGACAAGTGTTGTCTGGGTTTGGGCTTTTGGTTGGGTTGCATTTGGCTTCACTATTTGACATGACACTCCTAGCTTGTTCTCCTTCATTTGCACTTTGATTGGGGTCATGCCATGCAATTGCATTCTTTCACATGGTACTTTGATGCCTTGTCCTTGCATATCTAGCATCATTTCATTTACACCTTTCCCGAACATCGCAATGACATATTTGTCATAGAATTCCAAGTCTAGGATCACTTCAAAATCATTCATGGGGATTACTAAGAAGTTGAGTTTTACTTTCCACTTTCCAGCTTCTACTTGGACTGCAAAGACTTGTTTCACTTCCTTGGCTTCTCCTTGTGCAAATGTTACTGTTAATCCTTCTAGGGCCTTAGATAGTTTCAATCCATGTTTTGATACGCACTCTGGGGTAATGAAGTTGTGTGTGGCCCTTGTGTCCACCATGATGGGTTGGTTTCCTTCGCTCACTCGGCCTTTGATGTATAGGTGGTGGACTGTTACTACTCTGGCCGCCATGCATTGGGGTCAGGCGTGACTGTCCCTACCCTTGGGTGGTCCATGCTTTCATCACTTGAGGTTCTTTTCCTCCATATGCGCTAGTCGCATTCAACCTCAACCCGCTTGATGAGGCTGTATCTTCTACGGGGCATCTGTTTTGGTAGTGTGGGCCTCTGCATCTGAAGCATCTGATCCCAATGGAAGGGCCTGGGGGTCTCCACCATGATGTATTTGATCCTGCGGGTCCATATGATGTACTAGGGGTTGGCCTATAATGGTTGTTTCCCCATCTTCATGCTGCTCCTCTTGGTACCAATATGGTTTACGACACGGCCATTGTGGTGGTGGGGGTTTGGCTCCTTGTATCTGTGAATGGCCCTCTAGGGGCATTGGGCCTTTGGTTCCATGAGTTGTTGTTGTTGAAAATGGTGTTGAACCTGCTTTGGTTCCCCTAGGCCATTCTTCTGCCTTCTAGGTCCACTGATCTTTCGGCCATTCTCATGGCTTCTGCTAAGCTTATTGGCTCCTTGTATCTGTGAATGGCCCTCTAGGGGCATTGGGCCTTTGGTTCCATGAGTTGTTGTTGTTGAAAATGGTGTTGAACCTACTTTGGTTCCCCTGGGCCATTCTTCTGCCTTCTAGGTCCACTAATCTTTCGGCCATTCTCATGGCTTCTGCTAAGCTTGTTGGCTCCTATCTCTCCATATCTCTTCTAGCCCATTCTTGCATCCCAAAAAAAATCCATGTAATTTGGTGTTTGTATCCATGTTTGGTAGCTGCAGCATAATTTGCATATATTTGCTGATGTATTATTTCATCTTCCCTTGTGTTTGTTTGAGGTTCCTCCATTCGTCTCTCGCTTTGAATTTCTCCATCTTTGGAATGAAGTAGTCTTTCAGTTCTTCCTGGAGTTCTTCCCACGAGAAGATGGTGTGGCCCTGCTCTTGCTCCAGCAGGTACCAACTGGCAGCGTCCTCCTCCAAGTAAATGGCTGCCACTTTTTCCTTCCTGTCTTCGGTTATTCAGGAATACTTCAAGTATCTGTCCACCTCTGTGATCCATTTCTTCAGGACCAGCCTGTCTCTCTCTCCTTTTTGTACTTGGCTGGTTGGGGCATCTTGAATTTTCCATAGTCATCTTCTAAACTGTCACTATCTTCCTCTTCTCTTTGATTGTGCTTCTTCTCCTTCTTCTTGTCTTTCTTCTTGCTTCCTGCTTCTACTACCTTCTCCTTCTTTTTCCTTGTATCTTGCACCGTCCTAGACGTCTCCTCTCTACCCATCCTATCCATCTCCTCTTGCATTTTGTGTATTTTCTCCTCTTCTTGTTGTTGTAACACCCATTCTCTAAAGCCTTACTCCACTTCTAGTTTTCTCTTCCTTTCCTCTTTCTCTTCCTTCATCTGGATGTTCCTCCATATTGACTCCAACATGCCTGACATGCCCTCTAACTGCCTTTCTAGTCCGGCTACCTTCTCCTCTTGGGCCACTCTCCATTCTTGCCCTCTACTCTTCTTCCTCTCCTCCATTGTTGGGAGGGTGACATTCTCCCTTTCGTCCTCCACGTGGTTGGTGGTGTTGTTGACACAGAGAAGCCGCGATGTGGTCGGTGGTGTGGTTGGTGCAGGGAAGATGCGTCTCGCATGTGGTGGAAGTGGTCGTGCCACGGGGAAGCTGCATCATGTCTTCAGACATGGTGGGTGGTGTTGGGGTCATGACATCATGTCTAGAGTCAACGTGACGGGGGCGTCGTGACGGGAGTCGTCATGACGCAGGGATCGTTACGACTTCATTCTCTTTGGGGCTCTAAAACTTCTCTCCTGCTTCCGTGAGCACTCCTTCACTTTGAGCAAGAGTTGCTCTGATACCAAGTGTGATGCACCTGCACTCGTTACGCACTCAACATGAGACAGAAAGGTAACAAAATATGTGAGCTCAAGGTATACTCTTGTATTATTCAATCCAAAAGCAGGACAACATAGACACATCCCAAGACTACACCCTCGTGACGCTGCACATAAGAGGGTTCACCACTGAGTATAGGGAATCACACGTAGTGTGGAAACAAGGCAGCGCTTTGAGTCACTACTACTCCCTATATAGCTGCTTCCAATGATAACGGCATGGTATAGCTACAAAGCCCTTACACCCTCCCACCACCTCCCTTTTTTAAATTAAAACCCTCTCCCCTCTCTCTCACTTATAATCTCTCTCTTTCTTTCCCCCCTCCCCTTTTTAATTAAATTCATCCCCTCTCCCCCCCCCCCTCTCTCTCTCTTATGTGTAGTAGGGCCTAGGTTTCTCTCTCTCTCTCTCTCTGTTAGATTAAACTTTTTAATTTACATATTTTTAAGTAAATATTTTTAAAAGATTTTTTAAATTTAAAGTTTTTCGGACATAGTTTTTCACACACTTTGAGAGAGAGAGAGAGAGAGAGAGAGAGAGAGAGAGAGAGAGAGAGAGAGAGAGAGAGAGAGAGAAGAAGAAGAAGAAGAAGAAGAAGAAGAAGAAGAATGATAAAAAGAAAAAGACTGAGAGAGGGGGGGAAGAGGAAAGAGAATAGTAATTTTTAAATTAAACATTTTTCTTCTCCCCCTCCCCCCTCTCTCTCATGTGTAGGGCCTAGGTTCTCTCTCTCTCTCTCTCTCTCTCTCTCTCTCTCTCTCTCTCTCTCTCTCTCTATTAGTTTAAACCTTTGAATTTAAACTTTTTTAAATTAAAATAAGACGAGAGAGAGAGAGAGAGAGAGAGAGAAATATACAAATAGCAAAAAAAAAGAAGAGGAGAAGGAGGGAGAGAGAGGAGGAACAGAGAGAAAGAGAATTATAGAGTGAGAAAATATAAAATTTGAGAGAGAGAGAGAGAGAGAGAGAGAGAGAGAGAGAGAGGGAAAGAAAAAAGGAAAAGAGAGGAGGGAGGGGGAGAAGAAAGGGGGGAGAGAGACAGAGAGAGAAAATAAGAAGAAAAAGAGAGAGAATTTGAACACAAAGAAATGAAATATAAAATTTAAAAGAAAGAGAAAAGAAAATTTTTTAAAGAGAGAAGAAAAATGAAAAATGAAAAAAGAGGAGAGAGAAGGAAAAGAGAGGAGAGGGGGAGAGAGAAAGTGAGAGAAAAGAGAAAAATCTTTTTTTAATTTAAATATTTTTTGAGAGAAGGAGGAAGGGAGAGAGAAGGAGGAAGGGGGCACAGAGAGAGAGAGAGAGAGGGAGAGAGAGCAAAAGAAGAGAGATAATATAAACATAAAGAGAGAATTTATATATAGAGGGAAAATATAAACTTTGCATACTTTAAGAGAGATTGGAGGGAGGGAAGAAAGTGAAAGAAGAAGAAGAAGAAGAAGAAGAAGAAGAAGAAGAAGAAGAAGAGAGAGAGAGAGAGAGAGAGAGAGAGAGAGAGAGAGAGAGAGAGAGAGAGAGAGGGAACATGTAGAGACAATTATAGAGAGAGGAAATATATAATTTAAAAAGAGAGATAATAAAAATAGAGAAGAATGAGAGAAGAAAAAGAGAGGGGAGAGAGAGAGAATAAAAATGCAAAGAGAAGAAAAGGAGAGAGAGAAAGAAAATAAAAATTTTAAAAAGAGAATGAAGAGAGAGAGAGAGAGAGAGAGAGAGAGAGAAGAAGAAGAAGAAGAAGAAAAAAAAGAAAAAAAGAGGAGAGGGAGAGAGAAGGAAAAGAGAGGAGAGAGGGGGGAATAAAATGAGAGAGAGAAGAAAAGCGGGGAGAGAAAAAAAGAAGAGAGAGAGAGAGAACCAGGAGAGGAGAAAAAATAAACTGAAATAGAAGGTAGAGAAAGAGAGAAAAAAATAGACATAGGAAATTTGGGGGGGAGAGAGAGAGAGTAAATTAAAAAATTAAAAATAGAGAGGAAAAAGAGGAGAGAGAAAGATGAGAAATGGGTTGTTAAGCAAAGTTGCCATGCAATAACACGGCAACTTCACTTGCAGCCTAGCGTTTTGTGCACACGAAATACACGCAGAATGCTAATTTATATTATAGAAGCTTATTATACACTTGAAAGTGATTTATCCATCATATGAGTAATCTTTACATCTTGAAGGTATTTGTTCATGTTGGATCTTATCAATCCAATCTCTATGCAGTTTTGGATCGCATAGACTAAGAAGCCCATGCCGTAGATAATGATCTGCCACCATATTATCCCTACATAGAGTGTAAGATACCTAAAAATCATACTATTGCATGGTAGCTAATTGGTTACTTCAAACTTTAAAGTGCATTCAATATAAGTGATATTATTGATTTTTTAAAAGCATGTACTACCTAGTATGTCCTATGTATGTAGAGAGTATACTCTTTATTTGTAAGCTTACAACTGAGCAAACAAGTATCTAGGTTACACTACAAATAACACACATAATATATGGCATATAAAAAATATGAAAGTATTATATAAAGTCCCTAAAAAATATGGGGTAAATACAATGACACATCAACAAACTTTGTGATTATCCCTAGATAATCACCCTATAATCTCATATATTTAAACAAACATTCAATAGAGCCAAGAACTACACACAACACACCTTCTTAGAAAAGTAAGTTCTAACATAGTAACGTTAACACACCACCATATTTTCTCTTCTTTTCTTTGATGACAACATGGGAAGGTATTCAAACCCACTTTTCAAAGTACTTAAGCATAGGACACTCTCTCTGTCTTTCCTTTATCATCATAAGCATCATTTCTCTTCTATTAGCTTGCCTTTATTTTTTGTTACTTAATTAAATTTGTCATATTATATGTATCTCATTATGCTATTGTTAGATAGAGCATAACAAAATGAGAATTTATACTTTTTATACCTCCTCAATTTGAGTTGTTATTTGAGAGTTACACATCTTTTTTATTAGATTCCTAAGGTAACTTTTTTTGGTTTTTTTTAAATCATATAAATTTGTATATCTATATTAATGTCATTTTCTTGCATAGCTTCATGATCTACATTTTACGAGTACAAAATCTCATATGTTCTTAACAAAAATAAGCAGGTTACCTAGATGTACATATTTTTTCGTAGTGTTCACAAAAAATATTTTTGGTAGTAGATACAAAAGCCTTTAATTTCAAAATTTTGGAGGCATTTTGAATCAAGATATAAGGTGCTTTTTGAAAATGTCACAATTCTTTTTACATTGAACCTTGATTTTAAATTAGCATTACTCATTCCTACATAATAAAAGAAAAGTTTAAATAGGCTTTGATTGAGTCCTCTCATTTCACATTTTTAGGTTAAATATAGCCCTTCACACTTTTATTGAGAAAATACTTATTGTGAGTGACAAAATCTTTGAAAGGCACTAACTTTTGACAAGTTTGACATTAGTATTACTCAAAACTCAAGCCTTGGTTGTGGGTTTTAGCTTGAACAATGGAAATCCACCTAGGGAGGACTTTAAGAAACTCACATGTTATAGACATAAATTCTGTTGACAAATTCTTACTAAATCTAGAGAAAAGTTATAGGAAATACTTCATATGTCCTGGAAAAAATACCTTATAATATATTACACATATATTATATCCTAAAAAATTTCCCTATAGATTTTCTCAAAATTTTCAAACTATAGTGAATATCATCTCAATAAGTCATTACTCAACCTAAAAACTTTTGGACTATATTTGGAAAATATAAGCCACATAATCATCCTTATGAGAGACCTTATAGTGGGATGTAGCTCTATCTAGCATCTTGAAACAAACTTCTCCACCATTATAAAACACAAAGCTCAACTAATAAAATCAAGAGAAATGTATAATACTTACTTGAAATAATGCACGTGGATCGATAGATCAATACTTTGTTGCTTACATAGGAAAATTTGCTACAATACTATGAGGGCGGCATGAGAGGACAATGTATAGGGGTTTGTTCATATAGTACAACAAGGACTTCTCTCACGTAAGAACAAAAGGAGATCATAAACATGAAAGAAAAATCAAAGCCCTAGGCTTGAGCTTTTCCTAATTTCTAAACATGCATGGTATCCCATTAGCCATAGAATCTCAAGAACAAAGAAGAAGAAGAAGAAGAACAACAACAAGAAGAAGCTCAATATAAGTCATTTTCTTAGTTGAACTCTTACATATGCGTAAGGAGCCCATATTGCCTAGCCCTTTTGAGAGCTTGACTAGACTTCAAAGTGTTTATGATAGAGACACAAACTAATCAAAAGAGAAAAACTTAGGTCAAGCTTACTATTTTCTCATGTTGAATGGACTAGAGTATCAAGTATATACATCACCATGAGTTAATCAAAACCATAAAATGGATGTTGGAACCACACTATGAACCCTTCATGCAAGTAACTTCAACTTAAGTAATAGACCCATGAAAAAACAACTATAAGACAACATGGCCCCACATCAACTTGACAATTCAAATTATGCCTTAGGCATGCTAACTAGTGTATGAATAAAAGAAAAATAAGAGATAGCCTTAATATGATCCAAAAAAGTTTTTTTAGTAAGTTATATCTCCAACACAAGCACAAAAACCCCAATTACTTCTTGTGTGAAGTAATTACAATCCATTTAAATAAGCAAAAAATTATTGTTCATTGAAGACCCCTAGATCCTCTCAAAGATTATCTAATGCACTATGGACATGTTTAAAGGATCTCTCCCTCCTATTGGGCTCATACTTAACATGTGTTTTGTACTTTAGTGATTTCACTTTTCTTAGCAACATTTTCCTCATCCAAAACTATAGTCCTTTCTCCTCTTCAACAATAGTTCTAGATTCTTTCTTGCTAGCAATAGGTTTGGAACAAGTAGAATAATGGTCACCTTTGAGACCCAAAAGTTTATATTAATTCCTACCTCTAAGCTGATAATTCCCTTCACATCATCTCACTCTTAACCTTACCCCTCCCCTATCACCTAATGACCCCCTTGACATCATCCCACTTTTAACCTTAACCTTCCCCCATCACCAATTTACTTCTTTCTATGATCTCTTTCATTTATTCTTCCCCTTCTTCACATCCTTGCATATATTATGAATATATGATTCATTCTTAGCTATTGTAAAGTAGCACTTGATTGTCAAGGAGGGGTTTAAAAGGGAAGAGAAGGGACTTGGGAAGATAATGACTAGAAAATAGGAAATCCCTCATATGTGATGGAATGATCTTAGTCTAATATATACTAATAGTATCAGTGTTTTGATGTTAGATTATATGCAATTCATAGCATGGTCTTTTGCACCTATATTGCAATTAAAGTCATATGATTTCTTTTGCACCTATATAACAATAAAAGTCACTTTCCAATGACTATTTCACTAACACCTTCCATAGGGGATGGTTGAAAGGAGAGTACGAACAAGCATTCTTGTTTGAAAAATGTGGATATAACCTAGAGCTCCCATGAAGAAAAACATAATGAATAGTTTTGTGACATTTATCTATTCTTACAGGAATTTGAAAAAGTAATGATCAATTAAACATATTTCCATTACTTGCAACCCCTTCACTAAAGTTATATATGAATCACAAATACCTAAAATGAAAAATAGCACTGCTCTTATTACACCTAAAGCGCCAAGTAGAACAAACATTCCAAAAAGGCAACAAATTGCTATCTGTAATCAATTTGTTTCATTGAGCTCACATTTCTCACCAAAACATACACATACATTCTTGAGCACCAATATGCCATCTTGAATTAGTATGAACCAAAACTAGCATTCTAAAAATTTATGAGAATATGATCACAATTTAAAATGGTAGCATTTATATGAATGGTAGCTTTGTAAACATTTGAGAATCTATTATGACCTATAAATTCCATTTTGGAGATGACATTTGCATTGACCTTTTATACAACAAACTAATAAATTAGTGATTATGCAATACCCAAAACATGAACTGAGAATTCTGTTATTTCAAAAATAACCACATACACAAAATAAAGTACCTTAGAAATTATGATACATCAAATCTTGAGTGTCACAAATTCAAATCTTACTCCCATAAAAAGATATCCCAAAATAGTTACTCAAATTTCAAAAAAGAGGAGTTCAAAATATTAATAGACCTTCCTTATTTTTCTACATTATTAGAATTCTTGAGAGAATATAAAAGCCCTTAAACCTCAACTTAATGCATAGGAAAGTAGGATTTTTTATGTTATATGCTTGGTCAATAGTGTAAGCTTTGTTAGATGTGCTCAAGGCCCCACCCTCGTAAGGTGCCACCAATGATCCATGGTGCTCAAAGTTGTAAGTCTCCCATTATGAGGAGAAGCCATGTGTGAGCTCAGACATTCATTGGATCCTAACTTGTATGTCAAATAAGGTCTATATGACTGGATGGCAAAAAGGTGATCTTCATGGGTCTAGCCTTTGGGTTAGATAGACTAGTTAAGCTGGTAGCAACTCAAGGCACACATGGTATTGAGTAGCAAGGTGTGGAAATTAATAGGGACTACTATTTTGGGGTCTGGGGACGTGGTAGTAACCCCTAGCTAGGGGATTCTAAGGGAGCTAGTAAACGCCCCCCCGGTGAAGGGAGAATCCCAAGTGAAAGCATTAGCAAACAAAAGCAAGAGAGATGTGAGCTATGGAGGATGGAGCAAGACAACAAGAGAGAGTGTCTGTGTGAGACTCAAGATGTGGGAACTCTAATAGTCACAACATGTGACCAACCTTCCCTCATTCAATAGTCACTGGAAGAATAAAGAATAAAGTGATAACGATGGGTGCCCGTCACTTCTAGTGTACAAGTATGCAGTCACAGTGTATATAGTAAATACAAGGCAGTGTAGGCACATGCGTCTTTAACCAACAACCTCCCACTTAAATGTGAATGGGTCTCTAGTGAGGAGAGAATAATAAAAAAGTGACAAAATACATATGTACATAAAGCACAATAGGATAAGGAGTAGATGTCATCTCATCCTATACCCATCATCTCCCTAAGAAAGGCAAAATATTTCACTGAGATACTTTTGGTGAGAAGATCTACAGGATTCTCCTTAGTTAGATCTTAACAAGCTGAATAGACTTGTCCTCAGTTAGACCTTAACAAGTTGAATAGACCTGTCCTCTACCACCTCCCTAGTGAAGTATTAGCAAACCTCAATGTGCTTTGGCTTTGCATGGAAGATTAGATACTTGGTCAACTAAATAGGATTCATAGAATATGAATGCAATGTAGGAGTAACAGCAATACCAAGGTCAGCGTAATCATAGAGCGTCCTTGAAAGCTTCAATGGTTGTAATATACTATGTCTTATCATAGAGCATCCTTGAAAGCTTCAATGGTTGTAATATACTATGTCTAATCATAGAGCCTCCTTGCAAGCCTCAATGGCTACAATATACTCTGCCCCTCAGTAGTGGTTAAGGCTATACATTTATACACCATGGACATCCAAGAAACAGCACACCTTTAGCAAAAGTGAAGACATACCCCACTAGAGGTGGACTTTCCACTACCTACATGTCCTGCATAGTTGGAGTTAATGTAACCCACATGACTATAATATCTTGGCCACCATAAAAAATGCTCATATCAAAAATGCATTTTAGGTATCTCATGATACCCTCCATGGCATCCTAATGTCACCAACTAGGGGTAGCCATATAGCATGCCACAACTCCCACGTCAAATGGTATGTCAAGGCAAGTGGCTATTATGGCATACATCAAACTACCCCCACTATGGATGCATAAGGAATCTTGGCCATCTTGGACTTTTTCTCATGTGATTAGGAATAATCAGCATGACTTACCTTCACATGGAAAGGTAAAGGATAGCCAATAGGTTTAACATCCAGCATATGAAATTGATTAAGCACTTGCTCTATGTATGCTTGCTCTGATAGGTAAAGGAGCCCCTTAGAGCGATCATGTATCATGCGCTAACCAAGAATGTGTGAGACTTGCTATATCATGTCCTTCATCTCAAAGCTCTTATTGAGCTAAGTTTTCAAAGCATCCAGCTCATCACAAGCTCTCCCAACAATTAATATATCATCAACATAAAGTACCAAGATAATAAGGACACCATCACAGGTCTGCACCCATGTATGGGTGTGAACGTACATTTAGGGTCTTGTACCATGTTTGATATGTCTATTTGAAAAACCTTAAACAATACAACAAATTTTACCCACACATGTTATGTCTGTCACGTATCTTGCACTTCAAACTAGTATCTGAGCTAGACAAGGAGTACCTCAGCTTTATGGGTTTTTTGTAGGGCTTCCTTGAGCTTGTGTTGAGCTTAGGACAATGAGCTTTTAGCTCAATTTATAGGCCAACTTCACCTCAGTTCTCACATGAATATTGGTAGCCCCAAGAACAACATGCATAAATCTTAGCTTTCTTATAGACTTGATTGAGGCTTATGAGTCATTACTTGTTGCCCAACCCCAAGAACATCAGGCATAAATCCATGCCAGCTGCCTATACATGTTTCTTTTTCTCAATTCAGTCCTCTCCCCTTCTACTCCAGCTTAATGGCGGCTTATTCTCCTTGGTTACACTCTTGGTTAGTGGCAATGAACCCTACCATGGACTATTGACACTTGGCACTGAGATTGACCACCATATCTTCAGTTCTAGACTATGAAGAATAGTCTACAAGCCCCTTGTCTTGATGCTTCATGCTCCTTGGTTATGCTCATTTGATGCTTGAATGGCTATGATTGATGCTAGATATTTTAGGGATGTTATGCCAATGCTGTGAGATGCCTTTGGCCTGATTCAAGCACTTCATTTCCTTAGTTTGGATAGGGTTTATGTGCTGTAATACATAGGGTTGAACATACTTTATAAGGCTTATGCTATGCCTATTACTTCTTGGATGCTTCCGGACTACTTGGGCTAATACATTGATGCTTGTGGTTGATAGACACTCATCCGGTACCATATTTGGGAGAGCATTTGGTATAGATTTATGCTTCCCATTGATGTCTTTGGATACTGATTTGGTATTGAATCATTGGCATATGCTTGGACAGTGACTGCACATGCTTTATGCCTTATTTTTGGGCTGAAATAGATAAACTTTCTATAGACATTTTGATGATGTACACTATGAATAGTAGATTTATTCATAGAGCTATCAAATGCTATTTGGTAAGACATTGATGTATGCAACTAAGCCCATATACCATGGCTATGTTGGAATATGATCAGTAGTTAGTACTAAATCAAAGATTTTGGAAATATCTTGATGATTGACACTTGTATCTCTTCTTGGTCATTTGTGATACAGATTGGGTTTGTCTTTGTTGACCTTTGAGTCATCTTTGGCTATAATCATGGCTCGCAATAGTGATAGTAGCAACCTTTTGCATATCAAGAAGCTTGAGGGTGCACATAACTTTGCCATATGGCAAAAGGAGTGCTACAATGTCTTGGTGCAAAAGAAACAAGGGAAGCCTATTAAGATAAAGGGGTATAACCGATAGACATTGAGAATAGGTTTGGGAAGATCTGGATGAGCTTGCATGCTCTGTAATTGAGCTTTCAGTTTCAAACTCTTGGTTGTTTAACATAGAGGAGTTGGACTCTGCCTATGCTACGTGGACCAACCTTCAGGATTTGTATGCTTACAAGAATGTTGCTAGCAAGGTTTACTGGTTAAAGAAGTTGATGGAACTTTGCATGAAGAAAAGTACAGCCATGTATGTACATCTCAATGAGTTTAACTTGATTTTCAACCAGTTGGTTGCTTTGAAGTTTAACATTGATGATGAGTTCAAGGCCACTTTCTTGCTATGCACTTTACCTGAAAGTTGGGATACATTCAGGAATGCCATGAGCAACTCCAATGTGATGTTGATGTACTCCGATGTGGAGAGCTCTTTACTTATGGAAGAGTTGAATAGACAAAATAATGCAGCCAACAAGCCCTCTAGTGCATTGCATACTAGAGGCAAATCCCAGTAGAAGGGAAGATCTGAAAATAAAGGACGCAAAAAGTCTCATGGGAAAGGTGTAGAGTGCCATCATTGTGGAAAGAAAGGACACTTTAAGTGTGACTGCTATAAGTGGAAGAAAGAGAAAGGAAAGGATAAAAAGATTGATGATAGCAAGGATGAGAAAAAGGACAACCAGCATGCAAAGAAGAGCAATGTCAGGTTAGAGGAAGTCAATGTAGTCAGTCATGAGAGTGACAGTGGAAGTGATGTCCTCTTTACTTCTTCTTTTAGTGCACAATCTTTTGTTGTAGATTCTGATGATGACATGTACACTTGGGTCCTTGATTCAGGTGCTTCACTTCATGTAACCCCACACCGTAAGTGGTTCACTAATTACAGTGGTGGCTGACATAATGTTGTCCACTTGGGGGACAACTATGTATGTGGTATTGCAGGGATTGGCAGTGTACAATTGGAATTTCAGCATGGTTTAGTATTTACCTTGCATCATGTGAGGCATGTACCCCATCTCAAGAAGAGCTTGATAAGCATGCTGCTAGATGATGAAGGCTATCACACCACTTTTGAGGATAGCAAAATGAAGATATGTAAGGGATCTAGAATCATTGCTAGAGGCTCTAAGGGTGATACTCTGTATTCATTGCATGTATCTAGTTGTGCATGACCATGTTGTTGCCTTTACAGGAGCAACCCAGTGTTTCTTTGTGGCATGGCTAGTTGGAACACGAGAAGGCAATGGACAGCCAATAGGCTTTATGTCCTGCATGCGGAAGCGCTCAAGGACTTTATGAATGTATTCCCTCTGTGACAAGTAGAGGAGTCCCTGATGCCTGTCACGTATAATGCGCATACCAAGTATGTGAGCGGCCTGCTATCCCAGATCTTTCATCTCAAAGCTCTTCTTGAGCTGAGCCTTAAGAGCATCTAGCTCATCATGAGCTTTCCCTGCTATCAACATATCATCCACATAGAGTACCAAAATCAATAAAGAACCATCACGAGCTTTCTTCGTGTAAAGACACGAATCCATAGCACTCCAGCTGTAGCCCTGTGACTGCATAAAGGCATCAAACTTATGATACCACTCCCTAGGTGCCTGTTTCAAGCCATAAAGACTTTTCTTCAATTTGCACACTAGGTGCTCCCTGCGAGGTTCTACAAAGCCCTTAGGCTACTCCATATAGATCTCATCATGCAAGTCCCCATGTAAGAAAGCCATCTTGACATCCATCTGGTATAAATCCAAGTCAAGCTGAGCAACCAAAGACAAGACTAAGCGCAGGGTGGTCATCTTAATCAGGAGAAAAGACCTCATCAAAGTCCACACCATGCTCCTGCTTAAAACCCTTTGCTACCAATCTAGCCTTGTATGCTGGCTTGGGGTGTCTAGGGGTACTTTTTAGCTTGTACACCCACTTGCATGGCAAAGCCTTCTTACTCATAGGCAAGGAAACCAAATCCCAAGTGTCATTCTTATGCAGGGAGTCTATCTCAGACTACATAGCCCTCTCCCAGGAGTGACTGTCACCCCTACGCATAGCCTCATCATAAGTGAAAGGCTCTCTTGCATTTGTAACCAAGACATAATGCATCAAGGGCTGAAATCTATCTGGTGGACGTTTGTCTCTGGTAGACCCGTCTCATGGCAAGCTCTGCTACCTGCCCAACTACCTGTCTAACACCCTGACTATGAGCATCTACTGCAGTTGTAGGCTGTCCAATTGGCTGTGCGGGAGCTCTTGGCTCCTCCTGAAATATGACCCTGCAGATCTCAACAACTCTCTCATGCTGCCTATGCATCTTGCCTTCATGGAAGACTACATCGTGACTGCGGATGACTTTCCGCGCCTGCGGATCCCAAAGACGGTAACCCATCTCGCCTGCATCCCCATAACCAAGGAAAATGCATTTGACACTCTTGGGATCCAGCTTACTTCTCTTGTCCCTGGGCACATGGCAAAATGACTCACATCCAAAGACACGGAGATGCGTATAAGAGGGAGGTTTTCCAGTCCATACCTCCTCTGCAACTTGGAAATCCAAACCACTAGAGGGTGATCTGTTTATGACATGCGCAGCTGTACTAACTGCCTCAGCCCAAAAGCTCTGTGGTAGGCCTGCATGGCTAAGCATATTGCATACACGCTCTTGGATGGTTTTATTCATCCACTCAGCCAAACCATTCTGGGGGGGTGTAGGGGGCAGTCAACTGACGCTTAATATCCCTCTCATCACATAACTGCTCAAAAGCACGTGAGACATACTCACCCCCATTATCTGTCCTTAGGCATTTTAGTCTATACCCAGACTAGTTCTCAACCAATGCAAGCCATCTCTGAAACACAGCCAAGACATCGGATTTCAGCTTAATGGGATAAGCCCAAAATTTTCGTGAAAAATCATATATGAACGTAACAAAATACTTTGCACTACCCATAGACTAACAAGGCATGAGCCCACAGACATCCGAATGTACCAATGCCAAGGGCTCACTCATGCATGGCCTACCAGACTTCTTATGCGTAGACCTACTCTGCCTGCCATAAAGACAATGCTCACATGAATCAAAACCTGCATAATCGTTAAAACGGGCATGCCAAAGAGGTACATGTGGGATTGAACCCACACACAAAACATGATTAAGGGAAGAAGCTGATACAATCAAGGGGTAGAGACTGCCAGCCTTGGCAGCTCTCGCAATCACAAGTCTGCCACGAGTGATCTTCCATGCAGAGTCTCCAAAAGATACATGAAAACCTGCGTCATCAAGCTATCCAGTTGACATGAGATTGCGTGTCAAAGCAGGTACATGACGTACATTCTGCATAACAAAATTGCTGCTAGAAGGAAACTGCATCCTAACATCACCAATGCCCACAATATCAAGAGAGCTGTCATCACCCAAGCGCACAGTACCCGAAACAGTACAATATGAATGAAACCACTCTCGGTAAGGTTTCACATGAAAGGATGCACCTGAGTCCAAGAGCCAACATTGTGCATACACAGAGTGTATCTCTATCATCTGCGAAGCACTAGAAGAAGCTGCAAGGATCATCAACATCCTCAAGTTGCATAACATTGATCTCTTCAATTTTAACACTAGACTTTGCAGGTACGATGCTACGATCAGAAGACTTATCCTACACTTTGTCTTTCCCCTTATCTTTGCGCCTTTCATTATACAATTCATGGCATTGTGGCCTAATATGGCCCTTTTTCCCACAATGGTGACAAGTAACATTTGCATTCCTGCCACGGGATTTGCTATGTGACATCCCACGAGACTTGGACCGAGATTTCTAAGAATCCCGTCCACGGCCACTACCACTGCCATGCTTTCCATATCCATCATTCCTGCCTCTAATTGTCATAGAATGAGACACACGAGAGGCATCCAAATTCTTACGGTTAACCTCTTCCTGCAGAAGAGCACTCTCAACATCAGATAATTTCAAGGTAGCAGTAGAGGCACATAATGCAGTGCGGAATACATCCCATGACTCATTAAGAGTACCAAGCAAGAAAAGAGGAGTGACATCCTCTGCAAAAGTGCTGTCCTGCGAAGTCAAGTTCTTGAGTATAGCATGGAGCTGGCTCAAGCATAGTTGCAGGTGGATGCCCGCTTAACCTCAAAGGTTTGATCTACGATTTCTGCACCAACACCTACCAAATCTGGCTCTTCCAATAAGAGTAATTCGTACCATCAAGATTAGTGATGTTGAAAATAGCATGATTAGTGGATGAACTCGCCATAATGCAGGCTGGAAGACTGTAGATAGTTCAAAACTGCTTGCTATTTATTGTAGAAAATGACCAAAAATTCACCAAAATCGAGGAAAAATGGCAAGGAAAGTGGAACCAAAGCTATTGCCCACCAAGTACTAGTGAAAGTACATCATTTCAGAGTGTTTCAACATAAAAAATCCATGACATTCCATACATATATGCTTGCTGTAACAAATTTCAGATTTCAGTAAAAGAGAGCTAACAGTGCCAAAATCGGATCCCAAGGCAACTAGATATTGCCAAGACCAAAGCTAGCATCATGCGGGCATAGCATAAGCATATGATGGTTGATAAGTATAAATCCAACACCCAAGTATGTCATACAAACATATGCCAGTGAGTAGGCACACCCCCTAGGCAATGGGGCAAAGTGTTCATGCCACTACCAAAACTTGACACAAGTAGGTGTCAGTTCACAAAGATATGGATCCAAAACTGAGACTTAGCTCATAAGCATACAGTGAACCAAGACATATGATGTATCATCCCAAAAGGTAAGAAGTTCCAAAGTCTCAAGTGTCTGTAACTGCTCAATGGCATGTAATGGCTCAATGCATAAACGTACCGCCTGCTCAATGTTTGATAAGCATTTAAGAATGCTCCCACTAGCACAAAATCCGTATGTACGAGCTCAAGAGCTCAAGCCAAGGCAAGACATATTGCCAATGACATAAGTTCAAGACAATACATCAATAGTACATCTCGAACATGTAGGCGGTAGAGCATCCGTAAGTATGTAAAACATCAAATACATCCCAATCCAAACTCTGACAACCCAAGTAACATCTAAGACTACTCTAGATAATCCAAAATTCATCCAAGGTGGAGCTTCAATGAGCACTCAAGCTCAATGTATGCATAGGGTAATCAGCCGTGACATGAGCATCAAGCCGTAGGCAACGGGTATGCATAAACCCAAGAAGCATCACTGCCAAAGCATATAACAATGTCAATAAGTGTGGGCTGAAATAAGCTCAAGCTTCCAAAATCATCCGGATTCAATGACAAGCTCAAAGTCGTCCCTCGATGATCAATACACCATAGCATAACCCAAGACATAAATCCGGAACCAATAGGCATATGTCAAAGCATGAAAGATAGCTTCAGTCCAAGAGTATTCAACATGCATTTACTATTATAAACTGTATATTTCTAGCCCCAAAATCAGGTCAAATTCATAGCATTACATATAGCTTCAATCCCCCAATCAATCGGGATGCAATAGGCATCAAACCAGTTATGTAGTCATGCCCAAACAAGCATAGGCATACAAATACATGCTGTCTCAGACCTGAAATCTGTTGTAGAAGATTCTATCATTAGAATTTGGCAAATATGGCATCACCATCGCATCCGGAGCATGCCAAAACCCCAACTTAGACTCTTACCTTGCCTGAATCAGGTTCCAAATGCCCGAGATATAACAAAAAGAGTGATTTTTGGGCCAGATTTTGAAACATGTGCAAAAAAGAGGTGAGCTGGCTGGGGGGGTTTGTTGTCCCACGTGTCAACAATGGGGCCCAAAGGGGGCACAAATGAGGGCCAAAGAAGGCCTACACCAAGCCTCAGCAAGCCTTGATAGGCTGGAAGCAAGATCCAGGTGAAGGAAGCTCCAAGAGGTGTAAGCTATGGCTACTCACAACTTATTTACAGCCAGTGAGACCTGAGAACTGAAGTAAACCCTAAAGAAAATGATCAAATACCTTTGATGTAATGCTCTGAAGGTGCCCAACAATGTCAGGAAGGTATTCAAGAAGCCGGGGAGTGACGAGAGCTCGAAGGAGTCGGATATGGCTGCCGAGAAGGAGACCCAATGCAAATAGGGAGTCGATGGGATGCTGAGAATGCCACGAACCAAGCTCAAGGGTTGGAAAGCAAAGCCCCGATACTAGTTGAAAGGGAGCAACGGATCGAAGGTTGGACTTGAGAGCTATGGCGAGAGAGCAAGAGCAAGAAAGGGAGAGACTAGAAATGGGAACTTCAACAGTCACAATGTGTGACCGGGCCTTCCTTTATTCAAACTGTCACTAAAAGAATAAAGAATAAAGTGACGGTGACGGGCGCTTGCCACCTGTAGTGTGCAGTGGTGGTGACTGTCAGTGTAGTAATACACAGGCGGCTAGGCAGAGGCGCCTTTATCCCCAACAAGTCTTCCTGAGTCTGCCCCGAAACAGAAGTATCCGACCGTTCCCACTTAGGACTGACTTGAAGTCAGGGTTTCTTTCCTATCAGCCAAGTCTCTAGGAAGTAGCTAGCCTCGAGCTCCAGATGAACCACTTTGCATAGGAACAACAGAGTCGAAGCGGATTTATGCTGCACTTGGTTCATGGAGAATGGGAAACGAGAGGGATGCGAAGCTCAACCTCTCTGCCCATAAGGCATAGTCCCATTCCGCTCCCCCAAAACAGCATAAATCGGGATTCTAATTCTACTGACCCTAGGTCTTCACAGTTTCGTTATTACGTCTTTTGAGAAAAGTTCCCAGCTAACCGGGACCACCCTTCCGTAGGACGAACCCAAGTCACGTCCACCACACTTTCCTTGATAGCTTTAGTTGTTCAATTAGGTCCTACCACATTTATGTGCGACATTTAAAATCAGCTTCATTGATTAATCCTTTTAGGGCACAGAGTTCGTTCACATGATTTACAACACATGCACAAAAACAAAACAAGCTGTCCTTTTATCAAACAAGTTTCTTAACTTATCTTTAAGTTAATCTTTGTCTCCTGCCCATACAGGAGAATTATGTATCCCTTCTATCCAACAGAAGTACCCGGTCCAAATCTCATGGCACTGAAATTTCCATCCTTTATCTAGAATAGGATCTTCCAACGTCCCAAATATTGGGCTCACGAGGATCTCCAACTCCATTCTGGACAAGCAAGGGGTGTCCAGAGCTCCACCTGACCCACAAGCGGTCTAGGAGTGAGATGCCATTTCCGTGGTTGGCCTTTTCACCACTCGACCATCGGCCTGTGAATCGAGCAGTGTCCTCTCGCGATAATCCGCGATGTGATCTTGGAGATGATCCACGCGTGCAAAATATCCTTCCTTAATTAATCCAATTAAAATTCAAGCACAATCAAAGCAATCAGCCCTAATATCATCTTCTAGAAAAACATTTCTTTATTCCCATGGCAACTTGTCATTACAGACCCCTGCCATTCATTTGCCATCAACGCAAGCCTTGGAATATTTATCCAAATCACAATGCAACAATCCCTTGATTGAAAGAAAAACATTTAGGGTGTTGCTCAATCAACCAACAAAACTAATTGTATTTTTCCCAAACAATATAATAATAAATGCGACAATAATTCCATCGCATATTCACTCTTCCCCTTGGGGCCAAAGAGTAGAATTTACTTAATATTCCCTCCTTTAGTCTAAGCCATATGCTAAAGGTTTCAATACTATACATGACGTAAGTCCTATCATTCCAATGCAAATTAATCAATCTAGCAAGAGCATTTATGCCTCTTCTCTAAGTGACAATTATCTTTTAGCATTTTCCTACTATGCAACATTTTTTCTTGGCTTTATCTTCCTTTCTCCTGAGGCAAGGAGTCGCATGTCATCGATGTAAAGTTTACATAATCTCTCCCATGTATCTACAGTGTATATGCATTTGCGAACTTTAAACAAATATTATCCTCAGTAAAGATTAATCAAAGACTCATCGATGCTCAATACTTTAGTGTCCCATATGTTGATTATGCTATGCATGGATTCATCACATAGCAACTAGGTGTAATTTAACTCCCTTTGATACAAGCACTGCACAAACTTCATCTTTGAATATTTGAGATGCGATTTATCCTTTTCAATGACCTATTCTAGCACCACAAGGTACAGAGCCTAATGTATCTCTTGTGAGAATTAAAACAAGCATCTATCAATTTGAAAATACATTACTTACGATCGGTACCGCAATTGGATTGTCATCCGCACGTTCACATTGTACTTTTTGTGAAGGGTGGTTACAGTCCTTATCAATCTGAGAAAAATGTCAGATTTATGACTCTCAATTTTTTTAATATATTTTTAATTGAATGAAAATTATTAGCTATTAATGCTAGTCAGTTTTTACCTTAGTTAGTCTTTAGTTAGTAATCTTACTAACTTATTAATTGACTAACTAACTTTCAAACTAACCAACTAACTTTTATTGCGTCGAAATATTACACAAGGAGAGAGAGGGAGGGAGAGGTGAGGAGAGAGAAAAAAATTAAAGGGAAGAGAGAGAGTTGAGAGAAGAAAGAAGAGACAAAGAAAGAGGGGAAGCAAATTAAGAGAGGTAGAGATGGGAAGAGAGTAAGAAAAAATGAGAGAAATTTGAGAGGTGAGAAGAGAGAAAAGAGAAAAAAAATGAATGGAGAGAGAGAGAGAGAGAGAATAAAGAAAAAATTCTGAAGGGAGAGGGAGCGAGAGAAAGAGAGAAGAGAGAGAAAAGAAAAGAAATTCAAGGAAAATAGGAGAGAGAGAGAGAGGTGAGAAGAGAGAGAAAAGAGATAATGAGAGGTGAGAAGAGAAAAAGTTTGAGACAAAGAGGGAGGGAGGAGTGAGAAAAATTGGAGAGAGAGAGAGAGAGGAGAAAAGTTGAAGGGCGGAGTGGTGGTGAGAAGAGAGAGAAAAGATAAAGAGAGGTAAGAAGAGAGAAAAATTTTGGAGAGAGAGAGAGGGAGGGAGAGGTGAGGAGAGAGAGTGTGTCAAACACACACAGATGTGCATTTTGTAGTTGTTTTTACACTAAGCCATATGGATTAAGATACATAATATATGAAAATTCTGTAATACATTTATATAATTATAATATGTATACCTTATAATTATAATTATATGATATATATTCATACTATATAATATACATATATAGGATATATTAATCGTATATAATATATGTTTATATAATATTCATTAACATTACACAATATAAGATATTTGATATATGATATATAGTACATACAATACATTACATACCATTAGTGCATCATATATAATTAACATAATAATGATATACATAACATAATTAAATATTAATAATATAATTATATAATTTAATATATTATATGCACATAAATATTTTTACTATCTTACTACTATATTATTTTAGCTATAGGTTCGGAAAGCCTCAAACCTCCAGAGGGCTTCCTGATCCTACCCCCTTTTCCAAACCTCCCTTTTTCAATCAAAACCCCCTCCCCTCCTCTATTTCTCACGTGCAATATCTCATTTTCTCTTCCCCTTTCCTTTTTTCATTAAAGCCTTCTCCCTCTCTCACCTCCCTTTTTAAAATTAAAACCCATTCCCCTCTCTCTCACTTATAATCTCTCTTTCTTTTCCCCATCCCCTTTTTAATTAAATTCTTTCCCTCTCCCCCTCTCTCTCTCTCATGTGTAGGGCCTAGGCGCTCTCTCTCTCTCTCTCTCTCTCTCTCTCTCTCTCTCTCTCTCTCTCTCTCGCACACACACAATTAGATTAAACTTTAAAATTTAATTTTTTTTTAATTTAAAGTTTTTTAAACATAGTTTTTCACACATTTTGAGAAGGAGATAGAATAAAAGAGAGAGAGAATAATAATAATAATAATGATGATAAAAAGAAGAAGACGGAGAGAGAAGGGGGAGAAAGAATAAAGAGAGTAGTCTTTTTTAATTAAACATTTTTCTTCTCCCCCTCCCCCCTCTCTCTCACACGTAGGGCCTAGGTTCTGTGTGTGTGTGTGTGTGTGTGTGTGTGTGTGTGTGTGTGTGTGTGTGTGTGTGTGTGTGTTAGATTAAACTTTTAAATGTAAACGTTTTATTTAATTAAAAAACATTTTGTGTGCGCTTTGAGCGCACAAATCGCTAGGCTGCTTCACGGCAGCTTTGCTGCCTCGAAGTGGCAAGCGAAGTAGCACAATAACTTCGCTCAACAATCCATATCTCATCTTTCTCTCTCCTATTTTTCCTCTCTCTCTCTCCCCCAAATTCCCTATGTCTAATATTTTTTTTCTTTCTCTCTCTCTCTCTTTCTTTGCCTTCTATTTTAGTTTATTTATTCTTTTCTCTTGGTCCTCTCTCTCTCTCTCTCTCCCCACTTTTCTTCCCTCTCTCTCTCTCCTTTTATTCTCCCCTCTCTCTCCTCTATTTTCCTTCTCTCTCCCTCTCCACTTTTTCCCTTTTTTTACTTCCTCTTCTCTCTCTTTTTATTCATTCTCTTTTTAAATTTTTTCGTTTCTCTCTCTCTCTCTCTCTCTCTCTCTATTTTTTATTCTCTCTCTTTTTAAACTTTATCTTTTCTCTCTCTATCATTCTCTCTCTATAATTCTCTCTCTTTTATTCTATCTCCTTTTCAAAATGTGTGAAAAACTATGTTCGAAAAACTTTAAATTAAAAAAATCTTTTAAAATATTTAATTAAAAAAAGTTTAAATTATAAAGTTCAATGTAATTGTGTGCGTGCATGAGAGAGAGAGAGAGAGAGAGAGATAGAAACTTTTGATTTAAAAAGAAGTTTGATTTATGAGAGAGAGAGAGAGAGAGAGAGAGAGAGCGCGCCTAGGCCCTACACATGAGAGAGAGAGGGGGGGAGAGGGAAAGAATTTAATAAAAAAAGGGATGGGGAAAAGAAAGAGAGATTATAAGTGAGAGAGAGGGGAATGGGTTTTAATTTAAAAAATGGAGGTGAGAGGGGGGGAAGGCTTTAATGAAAAAAGGGAAGGGGAAGAGAAAATGAGATATTGCACGTGAGAAAGAGAGGAGGGAAGGGGGTTTTGATTGAAAAAGGGAGATTTGGAAAAGGGGGTCGGTTCAGGAAGCCCTCTGGAGATTCGGGGCTTTCGGAACCTATAGCTAAAATAATATAGTAGTAAGATAAGGAGAGAGAGAGAGAGAGAGAGAGAATATAAAATTTAAAAGAGGGAGAAGGAGAGAAGAAAAAGATAAAATTTAAAAGGGAGAGAGGGAGAGAAGAAAAAAAGAAAATAAGGAGAAAGGGGATAAGAAGAAAAGGGGGCGGAGAGAGAGAGAGAGAGAGAGAGAGAGAGAGAGAGAGAGAGAGAGAGAGAGAGAGAGAAGAAGAAGAGAAAGAATATAAACATAAAGAGAGAATTATATATAAGAAAAAGATAAAGTTTACATACTTTAAGAAAGACTTGGGGGGGAGGAAAGAAAGTGAAAGAAGAAGAAGAGAGAGAATATGTAGAGAGAATTATAGAGAGAGAAAAGATAAAGTTTAAAAAGAGAGAATAAAAAATAGAGGAGAAAGAGAGAAGGAAAAGAGAGGAGAGAGAGAGAGAGAGAAGAAAAAATTTAAAAAGAGAATGAAGAGAAAGAGAGAGAAGAAGAAAAAAAAAGGAAAAAAGACGAGAGGGAGAGAGAAGGAAAAGAGAGGAGAGAGAGGAGAGAATAAAAGGAGAGAGAGAGAGAGGGAAGAAAAGTGAGAAGAGAAAAGAGAGAGAGATCGAGAGAGAGAGAGAAAACCAAGAGAAAAGAATAAATAAACTAAAATAGAAGGCAAAGAAAGAGAGAGAGAGAAAGAAAAAAAATATTAGGGAATTTGGGGGAGAGAGAGAGAGAGAGAGGAAAAATAGGAGAGAGAAAGATGAGAAATGGATTGTTGCTTGCCGCTTCAAGGTTGCGAAGCTACTATGAAGCGGCCTAGCGATTTGTGCGCGTACAAAATGCTAGTACATATAATATGTTTATACACACACGTACATGTGTGTGAGAGAATTGTATGGGTGTGTGTGTGTGTGTGTGTGTCTCCCAAAAAGGAAGTGGTGGGGATGAATAGGGAGGATGAGAGCCTACCATCCCCCGGCCCCCCATCTCACATGAGAGAGGTAGCAAAAGGTTGCACTCTTCTCACTCATACAGGTGGTCCAAGCATAGAGAGTCTCTCTCTCTCTCTCTCTCTCTCTCTCTCTCATTAGAGGTGATGGGATACTAGTACATGAAATGTGCATTGGGATGCAAAGTTCCCTAATTGTTTTACAAATATTGGTGCTTCGAATTCTAGTGTGAAGCGCCGATAGAATCTAAGCACGGAGTGCCTAATTTAATATTAAGTTTTCTCTCTCTCTCTCTCATATAGGTATTAGCCTCCCCTCCAAACATTAGGTAGATATAAGACATATCTTTTGAGCATTAGGGATAGAGGGGACATAAGGGGGATGTTTTTCCTCCAAATATTTTCATATAGAGTGAAATATAGTGTGTGGGGAAGACGGAACTAAAGTTGCATGGCAACTTCGCTTTCACTTCCCTCACAATGCCACTTCAGGTGATTTTGTGTGCAAAGTTGTTGCAAAGCAATACACGTTCTATACGTGCAAAGCGCACAAGAAATGCTAGTAGGGTTTGTAATGAAAGTTCTCTCTCTCTCTCTCTCTCTCTCTCTCTCTCTCTCTCTCTCTCTCTCTCTCTCACACACACACACACACACACACACACACACACACACACACATTGTGCAATGTGCAAGAAGATCACACACGTGGTCCAAGGGACATGCCAAGTTGGACATAATGCAAAACTCATCTCTTAAATCTTTAATACGAGCAATATAAGTATGCTTAATATGACATGAAAGGAAAAAACAAAAGGGGGATTGCCATTGAGAGGGAGAGTGCTCAATTTCTCAAGTAAATTGTTTGTCTATGCGGTTTCTTGTTCACACAAACACCCACCCACTTTTTTGAATGCTTACATAAATGTACAAGAGGTGTTATGAAAAGGATTCTAAAAGAGCAAACACTATTGCTAGTCCATCTCATAAAGAGAAAAACAAACATTGTTGTAGTGATCTCTAGTAGACAAAAGTAATTGAATGAGTTGTATTTCAATATAGGCCATAATGCCCCATATCTTACTCTATTAAAGAAATACTAGCGTTCCGCGCGCGCTTCGCACGCACAGAACGCTAGGCTTGCCGTGCTATTGCACGGTAACTTCGCTCAACAATTCATTTCTCATCTTTCTCTCTCCTCTTTTTCTCTCTCTCTCTCTCTTCCCCAAATTCCCTATGTCTAATTTTCTCTCTCTTTCTTTGCCTTCTATTTTAGTTTTTTTTCTCCCGGTTTTCTCTCTCTCTCTCTCTCTCTTCTCTCCATGCTTTTCTTCTCTCTCTCTCTCTCCTTTTATTCTCCCCTCTCTCTCCTCTCTTTTCCTTCTCTCTCCCTCACCTCTTTTTTCCTTTTTTTCTTCTTATTCTCTCTCTCTCTCTTTATTCTCTTTTTAAATTTTTTCTTCTCTCTCTCTCTCTCTCTCCTTTTCTTCTCTTTGTGCTTTTCTTCTCTCTCTCTCCTCTCTTTTCCTTCTCTCCTTTCTCCTCTATTTTTATTCTCTCTCTATCTTTAAATTTTATATTTTCTCTCTCTATAATTCTCTCTACATGTTCTCTCTCTATTCTTCTTCTTCTTCTTCTTCTTCTTCTTCTTCTTCTTTCACTTTCTTTTCCCCCCTAGTTTCTCTTAAAGTATGTAAATTTTATCTTTTTCCTATATATAATTCTCTCTTTATGTTTATATTCTCTATCTTCTTTTCATATCTCTCTCTCTCTCTCTCCACCCCCTTTTCTTCTTCTCCCCTTTCTCCTAATTTTTCTTTTTTTCTTCTCTCTCTCTCTCCCTTTTAAATTTTATCTTTTCTTCTCTCCTTCTCTCTCTCTCTCTCTCTTCTCCCTCTCTCCTTCTCTTTCCCTTCCTCTCTCTCTTGAAAAAATATTTAAATTTTAAAAAGAATTTTCTCTTTTTTCTATCTCTCTTCCTCTTTTCCTCTTTCTTCTTCTTATTCTTCTTCTCTCTCTCTTTCTCTCCCCTCTCATATCCTTTCCTT
Organism: Lygodium microphyllum; assembly: GCF_053477565.2. Taxonomy (NCBI): domain Eukaryota; kingdom Viridiplantae; phylum Streptophyta; class Polypodiopsida; order Schizaeales; family Lygodiaceae; genus Lygodium; species Lygodium microphyllum. The sequence goes on from NC_141155.1 coordinate 88,107,549, forward strand.
CTCTCTCCTCTTTTTTCCTTTTTTTTAATTTTCTCTTTCTTTTAAATTTTATCTTTTCTCTCTCTATAATTCTCTATGTGTTCAATTTCTCTCTCTTCTTATTTTTTCTCTCATTTTCTTCTCTCTATCTCTGTCCCCCCTCTCTTCTCTCATTTTCTTTTTTTTCTTCTCTCTCTCTCTCTCTCTTAAATTTTATATTTCCTCTCTCTATAATTCTCTTTCTCTTTATTCCCCCTCTCTCTCTTTGTCTCCCTCCCTCTCCTCTTCTTTCTTTTTTTCTCTTTGTATATATATATATATTCTCTCTCTCTCTCTCTCCTTATTTTAATTAAAAAGAAAGTTTCTATTTTTTTCTTTTCTCTTTCTTTTAAATTTTCTCTTTCCTTTCTCTATAATTCTCTCTCTATGTTCAAATTCTTTCCCTATAATTCTCTCTCTATGATTTTTCTTCTTATTTTATCTCTCTCATTTTCTTCTCTCTATCTCTCTCTCCCCCTCTCTCTTCTCTTTTCCTTTTTTCTTTTCTTTTCTCTCTCTCTGTCCTAAATGTTGTATTTTCTCTCTCTATAATTCTCTTTCTTTCTTTTAAATTTTATATTTTCTCTCTCTATAATTCTCTTTCTTTCTTTTAAATTTTATATTTTCTCTCTCTATAATTCTCTCGTTGTTTTCAAATTCTTTCTCTTTTTCTTCTTATTTTCTCTCTCTCATTTTCTTCTCTCTCTGTCTCTCTCCCTTCTCCTCTCTCTTTTCCTCTCTCTCTCTCTTAAATTTTATATTTCCTCTCTATAATTCTCTTTCTCTATGTTCCCCCTCTCTCTCCTTCCCTCCCTCTCCTCTTCTTTTTTTTGCTCTCTCTCTCTCTCTCTCTTTCTCTCTCTCCTTATTTTCATTAAACAAAACATTTATATTAAAAAGTTTAATGAGAGAGAGAGAGAACCTAGGCCCTACGCATGAGAGAGAGGGGAAGGGGGAGAAGAAAAATGTTTAATTAAAAAAAGACTATTCTCTTTCCTCTTTCTCCCCCTCCTCTCTCCGTCTTCTTCTTTTTATCCTTCTTATTATTATTCTTCTCTCTCTCTCTCTCTCTCTCTCTCTCTCTCTCTCTCTCTCTCTCTCTCTCTCTCTCTCTTATTCTATCTCCTTCTTAAAGTGTGTGAAAAACTATGTTCGAAAAATTTTAAATTGAAAAAAAGTTTAAAATGTTTAATTAAAGAAAAACTTAAACTAAAAAGTTTAATCTAATTGTGTGTGTGTGAGTGAAACTTTTGATTTAAAAAGAAGTTTGATTTAATTAAAGGAGAGAGAGAGAGAGAGAGAGAGAGAGAGAGAAAACCTAGGCCCTACACATGAGAGAGAGAGAGAGAGGGGGGGAGGGGGGAAGAATTTAATTAAAAAGAAGATGGGAAAAAGAAAGAGAGAGAGATTATAAGTGAGAGAGAGGGGAAGGGGTTTTAATTTAAAAGGGGGGGGGGGGGATGGAGGCTTTAATGAAAAAAGGGAAGGGGAAGAGAAAATGAGAAATTGCACGTGAAAAAGAGAGGTAGGGAAGGGGTTTTGATTGAAAAAGGGAGGTCTGGAAAAGGGGGTAGGTTCGGGAAGCCCTCTGGAGGTTCGGGGCTCTCTCTCTCTCTCTCTCTCTCTCTCTCTCTCTCTCTCCTCTCCTTTCCTTCTCTCTCCTCTCTTTTCCTTTTTTTTCCTCTCTTTCAATTTTTTTCTTTTCTCTTTCTTTGAAATTTTATCTTTCCTCTCTCTATAATTCTCTCTGTGTTCAAATTCTCTCTCTTCTTATTTTCTCTCATTTTCTTCTCTCTGTCTCTGTCCCCCCTCTCCCCTCTCTTTTCTTTTTTTTCTCTCTCTTAAATTTTATATTTCCTCTCTCTATAATTCTCTTTCTCTCTGTTCCCCCTCTCTCTCTCCCTCCCTCTCCTCTTCTTTCTTTTTTGCTCTTTGTATTTCTCTCTCTCTCTCTCTCTTCTTATTTTAATTTAAAAAAATTTTCTCTTTTTTTTTCTTTTTCTTTTCTCTTTCTTTTAAATTTTATCTTTCCTTTCTCTATAATTCTCTCTCTATGTTCAAATTCTTTCCTTATAATTCTCTCTCTATAATTCTTTTTCTTATTTTCTCTCTCTCATTTTCTTCTCTTTGTCTCTCTCCCCCTCTCTCCTCTCTTTTCCTTTTTTCTTTTCTTCTCTCTCTCTCTCTCTCTTAAATTTTATATTTTCTCTCTCTATAATTCTCTTTCTTTCTTTTAAATATGATATTTTCTCTCTCTATAATTCTCTCACTACTTTCAAATTCTTTCTCTTTTTCTTCTTATTTTCTCTCTCTCATTTTCTTCTCTCTGTCTCTCTCTCCCCCTCTCTCCCCTCTTTTTCTTTTTTCTTTTCCTCTCTCTCTCTCTCTTAAATTTTATATTTCCTCTCTCTATAATTCTCTTTCTCTCTGTTCCCCCTCTCTCTCCATCTCTCCCTCTCCTCTTCTTTTTTTTACTCTTTCTCTCTCTCTCTCTCTCTCTCTCTCTCTCTCTCTCTCTCCTTATTTTAATTAAACAAAACATTTACATTAAAAAAATTAATCTAACCTTATTTCAATTAAACAAAATGTTTACATTAAAATGTTTAATCACAGAGAGAGAGAGAGAGAGAGAGAGAGAGAGAGAGAGAGAGAAAACCTAGGCCCTACACATGAGAGAGAGGGGGGAGGGGGAGAAGAAAAGTGTTTAATCAAAAAAAGACTATTCTCTTTCCTCTTTCTCCCCCTTCTCTCTCCGTCTTCTTCTTTTTATCATTCTTATTCTTATTCTTCTCTCTCTCTCTCTCTCTCTCTCTCTCTCTCTCTCTCTCTCTCTCTCTCTCTCTCTATATATATATATATATATATATATATATATAATTCTATCTCCTTCCCAAAGTGTGTGAAAAACTATGTTCAAAAAACTTTAAATTAAAAAAAGATTTTAAAATGTTTAATTAAAAAAATTAAATTAAAAAGTTTAATCTAATTTTTGTGTGTGTGTGTGTGAAACTTTTGATTTAAAAAGAAGTTTGATTTAACTAAAGGAGAGAGAGAGAGAGAGAGAGAGAGAGAGAGAGAGAGAGAGAGAGAGAGAGAGAGAGAGAGAGAGAGAGAAAACCTAGGCCCTACACATGAGAGAGAGAGGGGGAAGGGGGGAAGATTTTAATTAAAAAGGAGATGGGGAAAAAAAAGAGAGAGATTATAAGTGAGAGAGAGGGGAAGGGCTTTTAATTTAAAAAAGGGGAGGGGGGGGGAGGGGAAGGCTTTAATGAAAAAAGGGAAGGGAAAGAGAAAATAAACGTGAAAAAGAGAGGAGGGGAGGGGTTTTTGATTAAAAAAGGGAGGTTTGGAAAAGGGAGTAGGTTCGGGAAGCCCTTTGGAGGTTCAGGGCTTTCCAAACCTATAACTAAAATAATATAGTAGTAAGATGTGATAGATCTCAAAGGGAAGACAACCATTCCAATCATCTAGAAGCTTATTCCAAATTTTTGAGAGGGAAATTAAGCTCTCAAATAAGCTAAGAGGCCATCTACCAAGCCCCAAGATAGGGTAGGCCCAAAGAAATTTATTGAATTTGCCTTGTTTAGCCAAAATGCCCAAGGGAATGCACCAACTAGACATCTCCATAAATGCTTTCCAAGCATAAGGAATTTATTGTTGTAGTTTGTTAAGAAGGTTATTTGAGATGCACTAGAATCATTCTACAAGTAGCAATGAGCTTTGTGGAGAAAGGATAGCTAGATTTGTCACCCTCATAGTGGTAAACAATAGCTTCCAAATGAGTGATTGTCCAATTGCTAAGGATAGTTGATGACATTTGGCTTCCCAATGAGTGACTATCCAACGACCAAAGATAGTTGATAACATTTGTGTGCACAACATAGCAAGCATGATAAACTAATCTAGTAGAATGTAGCTTGTCTTGCCAACACACGATAATGAATGTTCAAGGAATTCAATCCACCATGCATTTTGGGGAGAAAGAAACTCAAGAAAAATAACCAATGTGGGTTCATCTTATGATTTTAATTTCTCCACAAAATTCCCATGGCCATAAATATAAATTGGTTGATTTTTACTTTGTTCCAAATGATGAGTGGAAGGCCAATTTGAAGATGCACATAAAGAGAGTACATTGAGAATTTTTGATAATCCAAATTTTAATATAATGTCTACATCCCCATTGCGACATTTGCTAAACCATTAGAGCCCAGCCTAAATGGATACTCAAATGTTGAACCACATGTCCTTGACAAGGAATTTTGTCAAGTCAAAGCACCCAATACCATTGCCATTCTATCATTACAAACATCTCATATTTATGTGACTTGACCTTCAAACCTACTAACACACCAAAAATCTCCAATGCATGTAAGAGAACAAAACATCATGCTCATCATTCCTAGGCATAAAGTAAGAATCATTAGCATATGCTTGTGCTAACAATTGGTGGCCATTTGATGATTTCGAGCCATGCAAGCTGCCAATGATAGCTAAATGATCATTCCTTTAAGAGATGAACATCCTTTGTTTTTTTAATTAAGAGAAAAACATCCTTAATATTTTTTCTAGCTCTCATAAACTTTTTTTATTTTAATTTGTTGAACTTCCAATTTTTGTAGAGCTATTGTTCACATATACTACTAACTATAATCTTAAATCCTTGCTTGTTTGGATTGAAAAAGTTCAAACTAAGACGCATCAATGTCCTCATAAAATTGGTCATGTAAAGGCATAGTAGTCTTGTACACCTTATCTCAAAACATATAACACCGCAAATATTCATAATTCATAAGTAGGCAGTGTCATCTCAAAAGTTTCAAAGGAAGCCCCAACCATGATTATACTCGCCTACACTTCCAAAAACTCTATCCTTAGAGTTGAAAAATGGGGAAATTATGCAAGAAGACTATAAAGGGGCGACCTTTAAGATGAGCAAGCAATTCCATTTGATATGCTAATGTTCCAATTTCCTCAAATTCTAAATGCTCTAGCAAATCAAGGTGGAAGTCTATGCTTAGGACCAAGGATTAGCTTCCTTATTTTGGGGATCACTTTAAAAACACAATCTCCATGTTTGAACTTGCGAGGTGGTTTCTTCACGTCATGATAGTCTATGGTTAGGACCAAAGATTAGCTTTCTTATTTGGGGATCACTTTAAAAACATGATCTCCATGTTTGAACTTGTGAGGTGGTCTCTTCACCTCATGATAGTGCCTCTATCTTATTGAGATATCCTTAATTAATAGTTATCGAGTGTGGTCTCTATATATAAGCCCTCCATATCACGTGCGTTCAAGGCCTATTTTAAAATACCCTTATCTATGAATTTTTCCAAAAGAAAATACACTCCTTTTTTATTCAATCTATAAATGACCCTTTTATATGGCACCCTTCTATATGTAAAAAAAAGGTGTGAAAAATGGTATTTAAATAATCCCTTGTTTTGAACCCACGTGATATGCTCAAATATTTATGACTGACCCCCCCTTCCCTCCGAGAGTGTGGTCATTCCAAAGTTTGTAGATAGAGTTATCGTATGATTGGCATGCAATGATTACCAATGATCCGAGCATATCTAGGCACATAAGGATGCTTTATGGTTAAAAATGTAATAAGGATGAACATGGTGCCATAGACACAAAGCATTTAGCTCAGTATCATTTGTATTCAACTATGCCTTTCTAGCACTTGCATTTGGGAATGGCCACTAGAATTTTGTTTAAGCATTAGTGCATTAGAATAATGCCCAAGCATGAATGCATTGTTGAGGTTACCACAAAGGAAAGCATTATGCAACTAGGGGTACTTTTGTAGATTTTGTGCAATATGGTATCTTTCTCTAGAGTTTAGAGAAGCATAAACTCTTGCAAATTCAAAGATTTTATAATGAAAACAACATTGAACCACCAAGCATCTCCCCAAAGAAGCAATAGTGTAATCACATGCTATAGCTCATGCTACACAAGAATAACCATCCTTGAATAAAAGATACCATAAGCAATAAAATGCCCTAACTACTAGTTAGAGAATATTGCTTTGTGCTCTTTTACACAAGCTATATGCGAATGCATTGTATGTGAATAGTGCCAAAAAGCCATTAAATCTACACCTTCCACAAAAATACCATCAATTATTGATTGCACAAATTGTGCACCATCTTGAATTGATGGGATTTTGTCTTGGAAGAATATAATAATTGTACTTTCTAAGTATTTCTCAACAATTTAAATATATGGGAAACTTGATTTTGTAACTCAAAGTTGGAAGAGGCTCTATCCATTTGTTTCAACTATCTAAAAAATCTTTGTCTAGAGATCAATAAAACAGATTGTGTTTCAAGTGAAACTCAATGCCCAATATGCATATTATCCTCGTTATCTATCAATACACTTTGTCTTTTACTATCTTTATTATTTTCTCTCAACAATCACGCATTTGCTGATTTGTTGGCTTGGCAACCCAAACTTGTCCATTACATAGCGACATCCCTAGAACAGTATTCGTATCGTGAACCAATGGCCACTTTTCCGGTCGAAGGAAATGCCTAATAGATAGAAGGTCCATTACATTATAGATAGAAGAAAGTAGCTCTAAAATTCCAACACTCGATGACTAGAGATGATGCAATGAATTAATTAGTCTAAAATTGAAACTGACAATAAATCTTAACATAATCGTTGCTGAAGGCTAGGTCATAGTAGAGGGAGGGAATAAAAGAAGGAAGAGAATACACATAAGAAAAAGAGGAATCGCATGATGTTATAGGTTAGAAGGGTTCATGACCCTTAGCTCCCATCCTCAACATGTTGTTGAACCACACAATGGGAGTAACCAAGAAGTGCATTCATGTCCATTGGTCAAGAGCACACTAAGAAGTAAGAATGACTGAATGAAGCATTCTAGCATAAAGTAGCCATAGCACATCGACTAATTGACAATCTTACTTTAAGTATGGTATTGGGATCATTATACTATCTTTGTGGTTTTGGGGATGCTTGGAGTTCACGATTAATGACTTGACATACAAAACTATCTACACTTGTGTTTATATCATTGGCATGAGTGACCTTGGCTGTGTATGCTGTTATAGATACAATTTTTGTTTAGGGTTGCATTTTATTAGTCAAGTTTGTTAGTTCTAGTTGCATTTGTAGTTACTTTTCATACCCGTGCATGCTTTTCATTCTAACCTCATGTCATGTTGTTTGCCACCATTGGAAAGTTAGCACATCTATTTAAGTTTAGCGTGGCATGAATGACTAGCCAACCACACAATACCATAGAGTAAAACCTTGTCAATACATGTAGGTAAAGACAAGCCATCATATGGGCATGAGAAATAGGCCGACCATAATCTTGGTGCCAAAATGAGGTCATGCTTGGATGAAGCACATAGAGATACAATACCACTTCATTCAAGAGAAGATACTATATGAGATTGTTGATGTGGAGTATTATGGGATAGAGGATGACTAGCAGACTTGTTTGATGAGCCTTATACCACGTCTAGGATCTGAAAGGGGGTGTTAGAGATTTGGTTATCTCTTGGGTGTGCATTGTTAGGACAGGGCAGTTTAGGGCATATTCATGTAGTACAAGCATAGGTCGGATATTATTTTGTCGTTGCCAACATGTTTGGAATGATTTCAGGTAGGTCAAGCAAGTGGCCATGTGGCCAGACAACATTTTTTGTGGCCTACAGATTAGTTGGTTTGCAACGGCCAACCTGGCATTGTGTTATTCTTATTCAACATGTCTAATGGTCACAATCATTCCAGATTGAGAGAGCCTAGTTGATCATACTCTCATAGCCTTTATATAGATCTGTCTCTTCATTATTCATCATTGGTCTTCTATAGTCTTTAGATTTCTTAAGCTTGTCTATCTCTCTCTCATCTCTGTGTGTTCATATCTTTCTTTTAGTCTGGTCATACACTTTTGCATTCATTGTACTCTTACATTGTCATCTCAAACTTTGCATGAAGTGCTTCCTTCATTTGCATCAACCATCTAGGCATGGTACTTTTTAGAATGGGATCCTTCATAACAAGCCAAGATAATGTCAATTTTGTAGTCTATAGACTAAAAGGCCCTAGAGGATAGGTCTATGGTAAGGGGGTTGGTTTGATGGGCCCTACTGATAGCCCCATCAAGATAATTACCCAAGAATAACATTTTTGTTTATGTTACATAGTGTTGAGGTCACACAGACAACCCTTCATAAAAATATTTCACCGCCTAGTTCATTGTGTAGAAGATACACTAAGCCTCCAAAATGTTTACCTTGTTACATTTTATGCTTTGTTTCAAGACAAGACTAGAGGCAATTTTCTGATGTTTGGATGACTTTCTATTTTGGTGAAAACTTGATGAATTAGAAAGGAGCTTGTGTAATCAAATTTGAGGATATGTTTCATTGAATTGGCTCCTTCACATCGAATTGACAAGCTTTACCCCATGTGTGGTACATCCCAATAGGCAACACCCACTCCTCTTTCACACACACACACACACACACACACACACACACACACACACACACACACACACACACACACTCACTCACTCACTCAAGTATCTTCAAATCACATCACAATATGATTCCTCCCAATATTTAGTTGTCCATATATGTAGAATTACAAATGGTATAAACTGTAGAAAAGGCCATATCAAGAACATAAGAATGAGCTTGTTGAAGGTGGAAACTATAGATGTGACCAATGTAGGAGTCAATCACCACAATATGACAAAAAGTTTGAGAACAATAAATATTGGTCATTATTAGGCATTGCAAAAAAGCTAGAATCTAATTGCAGGGTCCAAAAGGTGCTCAAAACACATAATTTTCATGACATAGATTGGTCCAACATATCTTCTTGTTTACCCACATGCTAACGAGCCTAGATACTAGAAATATGTTGAATCTTGCAAGGCTTATTTGAAGGTCATGTGAACAAACAAAGAAAATAATTGTAGGGGGCAACAAGCACAATCTCATGTTGCTATATGAGTGAGTAGGAGAAAATTATCCATGGTAGAGACATCTCCCCTTTGTTTTAACACATTCCCTTGGTGGCTCTCATTATGCTTATAATGGGTGGCTCTAGCTCCTTACTCAACCTCTTTGACTCTTTAAAAAGGTAGCCGGTAGCATGCCATATTTTAAATGATGGTTATTAACCTCCTCATCCTAATGTAGCTCGAGGCTTTGCTACCCCACACCTTATAGGTAAGTTATCAATCGTGTGTGCCATTCTTTGAACCATGCATCTTCACCTCATTTTAGTTAAGATCTAGGGTAAAGGGGCCAATAAAGTACCGCCCTCCAAAAGGAAAACAGACCCCACCTGTAACGTGTCCCCTAGTATCATCCAGGACACGTCTTAGCAGTCCATCGGAAAGGATGTCTAGAAAGCTCCGCCCGGCACTCCCATGGAATGTTACTGGCTTTGCGATCTAGTTCTTCCCGTGTCTGCCACGTAGCGGAAGTATCCTGGCCGTTTCCACTTAGGATCGATCGGAATTAGGGTTTCCCTAATGGGTCATTAGCTAACAGCAACTAGCGTCAGACCCGAGCGAACTACTTTACGCAGAAACGCCAAGTCCGAAGCAGATTCACGCTGCACTTGGTTCAAGGAGAATGGGAAACGAGAGGGATGCAAAGCTCAACCTCTCTGCCATAAGGCATAGTCCCATTCCGTTCCCCTAAAACACCATAAATCGGGTAAGACGTAACTCTAGGTCATCGTTCTCGTTATTCTTTTTGATGATGATGATCATTCCGCTGTTCTTCGAGATTTTTGAGAAAAGTTCCCGGCTAATCGGGACCACCCAACTGTAGGACGGATCCATGGCCCATCCTCCGCACTTTCCTCGATTTGTTTTAGTTATGTAATTATCTAACACATTAATTTGACATATAACAATCAGTTTCTTTAATTAACCTTGTTAAGCACTGGTTCCTTCACGTAATCTTATCACGAGACATAGAAAAACAACATCAAGCAAGTTCTTTTAACATTTCATCATTTTATCTTGAAATACAAGGAGTTTCGCCCGTAGGCTTTTCCATAATCTACCCGAAGGCTAACCAATAATCTCCAGGGATCACTATTCCAAGCTTCCGCTCGTCAACTAGTATACGGGCCTCGGGATCCAATCCTGAGTCACGTTAGCCACTTGTGCAGGACCCGAAAGGCAAGGGATTTACAGCCAGAGCCCCCCTGGCACCCAAGCGTCCTCCTACTCCAAGTAGAGCTTAACGGAAAGACCTCTCGTGGCGGGTTCGGTCCACGTTCCCGGCGCGGTCAACAACCCCCTTGGTTAGGGTCAGGTAGGCAGTCGGGGGTAACTGAAGCTGCCTCTTCCTTCAGGCCTTTTAACCTGAAGTATAGGTACTCATTTAATTTGTAATTCATAATTCAAACAGAGTCCTAAAATCTCTAGCAAGCACAAACATTTCCATTTAATCAACCCAGTTGTATGGCAAACCGCTAAGGAAGTGTTCTTTCCTGTTTGAGTGTATCAGCACTCGTTCCCAAGGTGTCTTGTAAATTGGCAAGATCCTTTTACATTTCGATGTTAGGGCATACCCAACTTGGTTAACCCTAAAGTGCTTTAGATATGCTAGTTCCCGGTTTACAACTTTCCTTATTTAGAAGGATATCCAAAAATACGTCTTTTTGCAAGATAACTTGCGTAAGGATCTGCCGTCCTTGATGAGGGTTTTTCCCTTTTCTCATTGTGAATCAATCACAAGACTAAATGATTTCATACATGTTGCACAAGTCCTGCGATGGAATAATCCGTTTAGATTCTTTAAGCTGACGTATGTTAGGCCTAGGGTTTCTTCTTTTAAGAACCTTAGGGACAAACCCTAGTTTCTTATCTTTTTATTGTCCCTACGGTAAGGAAAGTAGTCAAGTGTTTAGGGTATGAATGTTTCTATGTTTAGATTGGTTCAGTTATCTTTTGGAAGGTAATATTAATCGTCTTGTCGCGGTTTTACTATCCTTGTGACAATTTACTTTCCCAATCAATACAGTTTAATTTGGCATATAGCATAATGCCAAGGTGATACAAAGAGCGACAATACTCCTTGGGACAATAAGGCCTAGTTGAGAAATTGGTGTATACACACTTTATTAGTCCCAAGTCCTCAAATAGCAGGGGAAAAGTGTTAATAGAGTGTCATCCAGCAGTCCCCTTTTACATTTTCTTTCCAAATGAATTCGTATATCTAATTTTTATACTTGTTAATTCCTAACATTTAACTTCCGTCTCCTTTAAAGTTGAACTCATGCCAAATAACAACAATTTCCTTGCTAAGATGTGCAACTAGCAAAGATAACTCCCTAGTAATTTGAGCATTGAAGAAACCTTTCTTGAATTTAGCTATTTACCATGAATCGTTGCGAAAGGGAATAAGACTAATGGTGCAAGATATAATTTCTACACTTTAGGAATATATTACTATAGTAAATGGTTAATCTTGCTTGTAATTTTATAATGCTTGATGCAATTTGAAGAAAGCTAAGTTGTATACATTGTCATTCATAAGCTAACTCCTTCGTTTAAAAATAACTCGAGCAAATATATCCTATCCTTAACAATTTTTCTTTGCATGATCGACTTAAAACTGAATTAACACCAAGAAGAAAAAACCTGGCTTTGAGGTGAGATATCCACATGGATACCGGGAGATGACCCTCCCGCAGCTACACCTTGGACTTTCTTCGGTAGCATCGAATGTGAGATAGTCTTTTCCTTTTTCTTCTTGGAATTCCACCGTCTTCTCCTTCCTTTTCTTTTACCTTTTTCCCACTCTTCCTCCTTCACTCCCTCTTTTCACTCCCTCTACTTTCCTCCCTATCTTTTATCTCACGGCTATTTCTTCCTTACGGGATACCATACGAGGCCACGATGATGAATTGGATTTTTAGGACATGGGAGTGTGTGGACACCGGCTTGTTTGATAAAACTAAGAACACAAAGCTCAACTAAGAGAGCACTTGCACAAAAAGATCTAAAAAGTGAGTGAAGGAATTAATGCAAGAGAATGGAAATCCGCAAGGTAGCCTAAGGACAAAGTAGGTCTATGGGTGCGACTTGAATAGTCTAAAGAGCTAAGAGGGGGGAAAAAAGAACAAGGGCTTAGGGGGGAATTAAAACCCGGGAGGGGGAAAGGGGCTTAGAGGGATTAAAACCCGGGGGGGGGGAAAGGGGCTTAAGGACCACTTAAAGGTCCTTCAATGGCAAATCGGGGGGGGGGGGGGGGGGGAAATAGGGGCCTAAAAGCCCTTAGGAGGGAATTAGTGGGGTAGCCTTAAGAAGCTATAGGAAGCGGGGCTAAGGAAGCCCACCCTTGGAAGCTTCCAAGGGGCTTCCAAAAGCTTCCGGGTATCACAAAGCCCACGTGGAAGGAGAAAGAGGCCGACTTCGTGGTGAGCTGGTGGCAGACAGGGTGATTTCTTCCCTGGCTCACGGCGTCAGATCGGCAGCGTCTCGACGGCACATCAGCATCCACTCCTCTCTTTCACGGCGGCGGCCAAATTCTGCACTACGACAGCATAGTGGTCTCATCTCTCTCACTCCTACATAGAGTCTCGGCTCCTCCTTCCTTCTAGCGCCCCCTCGATTAAATAATGGAGGGGAGGGGGATCTTCCCTCCTTGCGTGTAGACACGCATGTCCTCCCTCCCTCCAAAGGCTCCACCAAGGAGCTTAGTAGCTCCTTCTATTCCCCTCCCCCTGGCGAGCTGGAGGGATAAGGGGGGAATAAAAAATTTCCATTAACTAATTCATTTTTATTAACGCTGGATATTACACCACCCCAATTGAGTGACAATTTTACAAGAAAGATGCGGCTTTTTTAGACACTTAATAATATAATATGAATTTTTTAAAATTACAAATGAGCTAACTTAAGTCAAACAATTGAGTCATGTAAATTTTTTTATATTTTAGATTTTGTAAAACCCTAAAGCAATGCATCCTCGAGTGTCACTCAATTGGCCCCTCACTGTCCATCTTTTATGAACCTTTCATTTGTAACTAAGGCTACTTGATAAAAATATCAAAATGTTCTAATATTTTTTCTTTGAGCTCTATATAATATAAATAGTTTGACCATTAAAAAAATTTTATACAACTCACTTGGAAAAATAATAATAATGGAGGATTGTTAGATGACAATCTATTAGCCCCTTTACCCTAGGTTGATTGGGCTCTACATGTTCTCATTCAAAGCATGGGTCCTAACCTTTTTCTCATTAGTCCTTGCAACACATTCAACTCTCTTTGATAACCTAGATGAAATTGTGGTTCCAAACCTTGTTTGAGAGTCCTCCTAGGTTTTGTGGCCATCTATGACCTAAGGTTCCTAAACTACGGTTTCAATTCTCTTTAACTAACTATCCTTTCATGACCTTCTCGGGGTTTAAGCAATGGGCATCATTTGGTAAAAAACTTATTGTGTCCCCAGCTTGGCATCAACCATTGCCAAACTCCCGTGGAGAGTGACTTTAAGTATCCCCTAATGGAAATGCATGGTGATGTGTCCCCAGCTTGGCATCAACCATTGCCACATGATGTGGTTGGCATGCCCAACACCTAAGTCTCACATAGCCCACCCCCCTCGAACCTTCCATGCATCCAAGGCTTCCATCATCTACCTCACACTCCAAGTACATAGAGAGAGAGAGAGAGGGAGAGAGAGAGAGAGAGAGTAAAAAGGAAAAGATAACACAAACATGTGCGGGCTTTTGAAATGGGTGGGAACATTCTTCAAGCAATTTGTTTTTGTCTACAGGTCTTAATGTAGTTTTAGGTTGCATTTTTTGTGAGCCAACATTTAAGCATACATAGGGTGTGTGTGAAGTGTGTGCGTAGTAGTCGTAGAGCATTGCAAGGAGGGTGCACATGAACATTGCCTAGAAACTGTTAATTGGCTTTTTGCAAAGTGAAAGACAAATCGTATCCGTTCGTTTTAGCCGTCTCAAGTACAAAAGTGACTCTGGAATGAGATAACAGAAAGGGAGAGGAAGAGAAGTGCCAAGTGTGTACTGGTGAACTTTAGGCAGCTTGATGTCATTCGAGTGCTCTAGCAAACATCAAACCATTACACATTTCACAAAAGGCATATGCCCTTGCAACCAACGCTAACAAAAAGGAAGCCTTGTGTGTACTCGCCATGTATAAGCCCCCTTCTTCCATGCTGCGTCTATCTCGGCATTTCAGTCTGATACACTACTTGCAGTACAGACACAACACACGCACTCACTAGCCTACTCCCGGGAGCCCAACAAGCAGAGCCCTTTCCTCGTCCCATGACTCGCACTCTAGTCTCTCGCTCATGAGTCATCACTGATATGAGAGAGAGAGAGAGAGAGAGAGAGAGAGAGAGAGAGAGAGAGAGAGAGAAGCTTTGCTTACTTTTGTCCTCTGTTTTTCACTTTTTCAACCTGCTATTCTTCTCTCACTCACAGGCAGCGCGCATGCTTTGCTCTCCACTTACACCTTTCTGGCATCTGCTGCTCTCAATTGGGTGTGGCCCTCTCTCCCTCCCTCTCTCTCTCTCTCTTTTGCCTCCTCAGCTTTGGCATCTTGATTCTCTCTCTCTCTCTCTCTCTGTTTTTGTTTTGATAGTATCCTCTGTCTCCTTCATCCATCCACTTTTAAGCTCGTATTCACTCTCTCAATTGTGCATTTTGGTAGCTTGTCCCTGCCATTAACCAAAGGGGTGCTAGGCACTCCCTGAGAGAGAGAGAGAGAGAGAGAGAGAGAGAGAGAGAGAGAGATCCCTTTCCAGCTACACTGTTCCAGCTGAACTGTTCTCCTTCTTCACTTCACTGAAGAGCCCACTCCCAAAGTAGCTCATCTATCTAGTTCTTCTTTGTCCCACCCACACCACTCACAGCCCCCGCATCATTGCCTTTCCCTGAACTCACAAAGGTTTTTCAGGTACTCCATGATTGTGCATTCCAAAGATTTATCAGTACATTATGATGAAATCTTGCCATTGCTTAGCCCCAGCTTTGCATGAGGACTGCCTGGCTCTTATGTCCACAAGCCAAATTTTTTAGAGAGCTCAAACAGGCCCCCCCTCCTCTCTTTGTACCCTGTCACTCCCCCTTTTCCCTTGTTTTTCCTTATTGTCTTTCCTTCCCCACTTTCTGAAGATGATAACCTTGAAGGATCTCTACACTGTACTCAGTGCAATGGTGCCATTGTATGCAGCCATGATCTTGGCATATGGATCTGTGAGGTGGTGGAAGATCTTCACTCCAGTGCAATGCTCGGGGATCAACCGCTTTGTTGCTGTGTTCGCGGTGCCACTGCTCTCCTTCCATTTCATCTCCACCAATGACCCTTACAAGATGGATGGCCTCTTCATCCTGGCAGACACCATCTCCAAGCTTGCCATTCTGATGGTTTTGGCAGCTTGGGCGAAGTTCTCCAGAAGTGGGAGCCTGGACTGGATGATCACCCTCTTTGCCCTGGCCACTCTTCCAAACACTCTAGTCATGGGAATTCCCCTGCTGACAGCCATGTATGGGAGCTTCTATGGAGGCCTAATGGTGCAGCTAGTGGTGCTTCAGTGCATCATATGGTACACTTTGATGCTCTTCTTGTTTGAATACCGCGCAGCAAGGCTTCTGGTGATGGAGCAGTTCCCTGAAACAGCGGCATCCATCATTTCTTTCAAGGTGGAGTCGGACGTGGTCTCCTTGGATGGCAGGGAGCCTCTCCAAACACAAGCAGATATCGGTGAAGATGGCAAGATTAGGGTTACGATACGCAGGTCCGTGTCATCTCGCTCGCAGGCATTGAATTCCTTTGCTTCTCCTCGCCGCTCTCTCGGCTTGGCATCCATGCCTTCCTCCAAGGCCATCACCCCACGTCCTTCCAATTTGACAGGAGCAGAGATCTACTCAGTGTATTCTTCGCGCAACAACACCCCTCGTGAGTTCGGGTTGAACAACAATGCAGACCTGCATTCCCTAATGTCTACGCGTGCAGTGAGCCCAAGGCAGTCAAATTTCACCACCTCAGATGTCTACTCTGTGCAATCCTCTCGCGGTCCAACACCTCGTGCATCCAATGTCAATGAGGATAATTACAGGGATGTGAACCGGGGCCTCACCTCTCCTCGCTTTCCTCTGCCTTCTCACGCTACCTCCCTTGGCCATACTTATGGCATGAGAAGCCTGCCAAACCCTAACGCCAACCTCTTGTTTGATACAGGAGGGCTTAATGGCCCGAGTCATGTTAACACCGCGAGCGACCGTACAAACTATGCAGTTGGTGGAGGAGCAAGTGCAGGAAAGTTCTCACCCAAGGCGTCTCAAATTGCAAAGAAGATACCAGACCCTGGAGCATCTCCAAGGCTGGAAGATGATGGCAAGGAGCTGCACATGTTTGTGTGGAGCTCAACTACCTCCCCAGTGTCTGAAGCAGCCGGCATCCCTCAAACTGGAGGAGTGACTGATCAGTTTGGCATGAACCATGAGCCCAAAGAAGTGCGGATGCAGTTCCTGTCTTCAAATGACAAGTCATGCAATGGTGGTGAGTGTACGTCTTGACTTTCGATTGCTTTTGTCAGTGATGTGTATCCTCTACTTAAGCTTTAGATCAATGTGCATCTTTTGATCATTTCCAGCCTTTTGTCTTGTGCGATGTGGCGGGGTTATGGTCTGTGCATTCTTGAGTAAGTGACCTGTGCAGTAGTTACTAGTCTGGACTTTGCTGTACAGTAAGAAGCCTGACACACAAATACCTTTTATTGTTACCCTGTGGTGGACAATTTTGGAAAATCTAGTTAATTATATGACAATTGTCAGTGGCTGAAGGAGACAACTGTATTATCTGCAATATAGACTGTTCTACTTCATCCTAGTGTACTCTACAGAAATTTGGCCATCATTTTTTCAAGAACTTCTTGATGGTTGCAGTGTTATGCAGCTGGGGGAATATTATTTTCTGATGGTATCCAGATTTTGCAGATTTTCACGAGCCTCTCAATCAAGCAGCCCCCTCTGGTGTTCCTTATGTGGCTGAAGATTTTAGCTTTGGAAGTAAAGCTAAGTTTCCAGGTGAGCCAGGCTCACCTGTGGATAAGCATGGCCATAGTGACTCCAAGTCCATGACAACCCCACTTTCCCCCAAGTTACCTGGGTTTGGGAGGCCAAAGGAAATGCCTCCTGCACGCGTCATGCTGAAGCTGATTTTGCAAATGGTTGGCCGGAAGCTTCTCAGGAATCCCAACACATATTCAAGTTTGATTGGGCTCGTATGGTCACTCATTTCCTTTCGGTATGTTATCTGCTATTGCAGTTGGAACATTCATTTTCTCCTGTAGAGTTTCTTGATGCTTGTTGCTTGCTGGGCCTCCTTAAGGCTATCTGACTTTTGTCATTGCAGATGGAATATTGCCATGCCAAAGATCGTCCTCAATTCCATAAGTATCTTGTCTGATGCGGGTTTAGGGATGGCCATGTTCAGCCTAGGTGACAATTCTTATGTTGGACTGCATGTTTTGTGGACTTTGGGACAAAAATTATCGCATTACTGACTTCTTAATGTCTTATGCAGGCCTATTTATGGCCCTCCAACCCAGACTTATTGCATGTGGCACCTCGTTGGCGACATTTGCAATGGCAGTTAGGTTTCTTACTGGCCCTGCAGTAATGGCAGCCTCTTCAATTGCAGTTGGCTTGAGAGGTGTCGATCTGCATGCAGCCATTGTGCAGGTAAGCTGTATTCTTTTTAATTGTCTCTCATGCGAATATTTAATACTGGCTATAGGTGGCCAAGCAGATAGTTGTATCTGAGTAGAGATTACTTCTGATAGTCCAGGTCATCTGTTTATTGTAGCCGACAGGTGCATCTTCATACACCATCAAACCTGTTAACAAAACTGTGAAGTCAAGATTTGCTCTGTTTATAGCATGATCAGAAACCCTAAATTGACTTCTTGAATCCTGCAACTCCTGACACAGTTGAACCTCCAAATTTAAGTTTTTGCATCTGTAGCCACAGGAAAAATGTTTCTGGTGCCTAAGAAAGGCAGATGCTGTAACTGTTGTATTTGTGTATCAAGTGGCTTTCTGTGCTTCTTTTAAGGCATATATTATGGCTATTTCAGGCAGCACTTCCTCAAGGCATTGTCCCGTTCGTCTTCGCAAGGGAATATGATCTGCATCCTGATATTCTCAGCACAGCGTAAGTTACTCCGTTGGACTCTTTGCTGCATACAGCTGTTTCATTGATACCCATCAGTATTCCTGCCTGATATGTAGAATAGCGAAGAATTCACCGATTCTGACAATCCTTCAATTCCTTGCAGGGTTATCTTTGGTATGCTTGTTGCTTTGCCAACCACTTTGCTGTACTATGTCTTGTTGGGACTATAGTGAAGAAACAGGCACAAACCAAGGGCGGCTTGACAACAGTTCCTGTATATTCAGTCTCTCATTAAAACTGAGCTGTAAATTGGGAAGCTCAGGAACTTTTGTTCCATTGCATCAACCTTCCCTATCCAAGCCAGTGGGTTGTGCAAGGAGGTCAGAAAGTGGCATAGGCGGCATGTTTGGAAGGATGAATCACAACTGAATGCTGCTTCTCGCGGACATAATTTTTGGGATCCCAAAAATCTTTGTGAATCTTCACTCAATGGGACCTGAAGAAACATGGCTGTCCTATACAATTTTGCGGCTTGTATAAGGCAGCAATTGGCCCAAATGCTCTCAACTGCCATCATCATCGTTTCTTGAAAGGTGTGGTGCAATCAAGGCTTCCATTACCCACCCTGTATAGCCCATGCTGATGCTTTTCGTCTCAGAATGGTCCCCTTCTGTGACAGTGGGGTGATGTATTGGAATATGTGTAGTCACCTGTGTATACTTGCAGAGAGCAGCGCAGTGGGTTGCGTTTTCTCGGCCGGGCACAGCCTCTCTGTATCCATTTGTAATCCTCCGTATCCTCTGTATCCGCAAAACCCATCAGTCAGGTCTTTTAGACCTTCTCTCATTTTCCATGTATATGAAGTGTCACACTGTCACAGGTTTTTATCAACACAAAAGCATATCATCTAAAGACTTTTGTAACTAGCTCCGAGTTTGTCAATTTAGTGAGATAGTTGCATCGGACAATATCAAATTTCGAGTGTTTTTTTTCCTTGTTTGAGAAGACCTCAACTTTGAAAGATCCGTCGAGGATGTATCCACGGGTTGGACTCATGCACCCATGTACACACCCACACGCTCAAACAAATGTTTTTGAGCTACCCAAGTTGGAAACTTGTATTTGTGATTTATATTATGGCTTGGGGCTCAAATGAGCGTTTCTAAGTTACCCAAATCGGAAATGTTTAGTGCGCATTTACTAGTTTTGTAATGGCTTCGGGCTCACCATAGATAGGTCTGAAACTCTTAGTTACGAGAATGTCACATGATGATGAGCATAACTTGCCTTGGAACATAAGGGGGTAGAGCCACACTAATCGCGAATATTGAGCTCTTAAAACTCGAGAGGAGATAGAGAGAAATGAACTCACAACCTCTTGCTCCAAGTCTTAATCATCATCCCTATGGTAGTTAAAGAGAGATGGACTCACAACCTCTTGCCTCTTGCTCCAAGTCTTAATCATCATCCCTATGGTAGTTAAAGAGAGAAATGAACTCACAACCTCTTGCTCCAAGTCTTAATCATCATCCCTATGGTAGTTAAAGAGAGATGGACTCACAACCTCTTGCCTCAAGTGTTAACTGTCATCCCTAGAGAGACTACCAACTCTTAGTCCTCATTGGCATGTCTATTGTAAGGTACCTTGTTGGCTCTAGCCATGGGTGCCTTGTAATGGTTGCATAGGTTTTCAATGACTCGACCTTCAACACTTGTTGTAGTGTTCACATGAAATTGAGGTTGTGTTAAGAGAATTCTAAAATTTGATTTCTTTTTCCTAGGTTTTGAAGGTTTAAAGTTGCCATGATTGATTCCAATTTGTGAAAGGTTAATCAAAGCCTTTAGAAAGAACCCACGAGTTTCTATATTGAAAGGTATGGTAATTGTTTCCAACAATGCTTTCATGAACACTAACCATAATTGAGGATATAACCAGAAGGCCTTGGGTCTATCGCATGGAGGAACAAGCCTTACCCTTTGCTCACAAGGTTAATGCTTTTTGACCTACAATATGCAAGACATAGTTGCGGCCTTGGGCCCCTAAGACAAGGCTTGTTTGGATACTAGGTTGATTTTAGCCTTTAAAAGTCATTTGATTGATCAATTTATCTAACTTATCAATCTTACATTTGTATCATTTAGTCCACATGCAGGGGAAGACGTTGATGGCTTCATGATCCAAGTAATGCACTCCTCCAGTCAAGAGAAGAAGAAGAAGAAAAAGAAGAAGAAGATTGAGATAGAGCTTCTCTGATTGGACTTTAATAACATGCTCCTTTACTCTCCCTTGTGCACACAATCTCTCTCAATCTCTTAACCTCTCAAGCTCATTTATTTAAGATTAGGACCTTGTAAACTATTCTTTACTAATTTTCATTTGATTAATATGTTTTATTTAAGATATCCAAAAATGCTACTTAATTACAACCCTAAGCTTTTATGTTTATTTGTGGAATGTCTTAGCTTTTAGAGTAGGTTATCCTAATCCAAGTGACATGAATAATAATTTCCCCCCTTAATCCTTGAGCCTTGATGGATGCCACAAATTTAATGTCAAGTATAATTGGAAGCAAAAGTTGAAGTTCTTGATTTGCTTGAGGGTATGTCAAAGCTTCTTGAAAGTCACGTTCAGCATCTTCCATTGTTAAAAATGGTATTGAGCTCTCTATTCATCTAATCCCAAAGCTTATACACATACTATTGTAATTTTCTTCGAGATAAACAAAAAGTCAGTCCTTTTAATCTAGAAAAGACTGAGTTAGCTATATGAATGTCCTCCTCAATGATAATTATGCTCGAAGGTTATTTTATTAGGTTATAGCGCACTTTGAACAATAATGTGGATTAACACGGCTTAATATTTTAATGGAAAGCCTCGATAAGGCTTGAAGCAAGCCTCAAGAGGAGAGGTAAAAATTGAATGCGATGTTTGCTCAAGATTTTATAGTGCATTGCCACTGACCTATGGTTAACCCTTGATAAGCCTTTCTTGACTTTGCCCTCAATAGGGCATTGGGCACGAATGTTTTTGGAAAGGCATTGGAAAAGGGTGTGAGAGTAACAAGGTGCTATAATCACAAGAGCTTGTCAAGGTAAGAGGAGAGGTTAAGTTCAAAGGCTTAATGAACGGAAGGTACTAATGACCAAAGAAAGAATCAATGGCAAATATAATAACTAGAGGTCAAGTTACACTATGAACTACTAGCGTTCGCGCGTGTAGAACGCTAGACCACTTCGCGGCAGCTTCGCTGCCTCGAAGCGGCAAGTGAAGTTGCCGTGCTATCGCACGACAACTTCACTCAACAATCCATTTCTCATCTTTCTCTCTCCTCTTTTTCCTATCTCTCTCTCTCTCCCCCCCAAAAAAATTCCATGTGTCTAATTTTCTCTCTCTCTCTCTCTCTCTCTCTCTCTTTGCCTTCTATTTTAGTTTTTTTTCCTCTCCTCGCTTTTTTTCTCTCTCGCTCTCTCTCTCCTTTTATTCTCCCCCCTCTCACCTCTCTTTTCCTTCTCTCTCTCTCTCTCTCCCCTATTTTTTCTTTTTTTTTCTTCTTCTCTCTCTCTCTCTCCTCTCTTTTCCTTCTCTCTTTCTTCTCTATTTTTAAAATTTTATCTTTTCTCTCTCTATAATTCTCTCTACATGTTCTCTCTCTCTTCTTCTTCTTCTTTCACTTTCTTCCCCCCCTCAGTCTCTCTTAAAGTATGTAAAATTTATCTTTTCCTTATATATAATTCTCTCTTTATGTTTATATTCTCTCTCTTCTCCTCTCTCTCTTTCTGTCCCATTTTCTTCTTCTCCCCTTTCTCCTAATTTTTCTTTTTTTATTCTCTCCTTTTTTCTTTTAAATTTTATATTCTCTCTCTCTCTCTCTCTCTTCCCCCCTCTCTCCTTCTCTCTCCCTTCCTCTCTCTCTCAAAAAATATTTGAATTTTAAAAAGACTTTTCTATTTTCTCTTTTTCTCCATCTCTCTTCCTCTTTTCCTCTCTCTTCTTCTTCTCTCTCTCTCTCTCCTCCTCTCCTCTCATTTCCTTTTCTCTCCTCTTTTTTCTTTTTTTCTTCTCTCTTTAATTTTTTTTCTTTTCTCTTTCTTTTAAATTTTATATTTCCTTTCTCTATAATTCTCTCTGTATTCAAATTCTCTCTCTTCTTCTTCTTATTTTCTCTCTCTCTCTCTCTCTCTCAACTTTTGATTTAAAAAGAAGTTTGATTTAATTAAAAGAGAGAGAGAGAGAGAGAGAGAGAGAGAGAGAGAGAGAGAGAGAGAGAGAACCTAGGCCCTACACATGAGAGAGAGGGGGAGGGGGGAATTTAATTAAAAAGGGAATGGGGTTTTAATTTTAAAAAGGGAGGTGAGGAGGAGAGGCTTTAATGAAAAAAGGAAAGGAGAAGAGAAAATGAGATATTACACGTGAGAAAGAGAGGAGGGGAGGGGGTTTTGATTAAAGAAAGGAGGTTTGGAATAAGGAGTAGGTTCGGAAAGCCCTTTGGAGGTCCGGGGATTTCCAAACCTATAGCTAAAATAATATAGTAGTAAGATTAACCACAAAACATAAATACTAGGGGGAAAATTTGTATAGTATAGCTTTAAAGCTATAAAAACAATCTAGTAAATCTTCAATTCGATCACATTCATGATTGAGTGAGCGAGTAGGTGGGTGTTTGAGTTATGTATTCCCTCACATTTAATAACCTATAGTATAATTGAAAATAGTAGTAATTTGATCCTTAATAAGATCATATAAATAGACAATCATTTTCATGCATGATACTTGTGAGAAAGGCTTTATATTTAAAAAAAAGGGGAAACTCATCAAATGAAAAATTCACAATAGAATCAAAAGGAAATGCTAAATTTTCAACCATGAAAGTCCTTTAGGAAGTGACTTTGCCGAGCCAAATGGTCGAGGGATTATCTATATCCATACAAAAGAAGAAGGTTAGAATCTTGTGCGCTAATGTGTATTTAAGGTGTCAATGTGGGAACTTAATTGTTATCCACATACAACCTACAAAGAAGCTAGTAATATGTGAGTTTTTAATTTGTTTTTGAGCCTAAGATAAGAACCACAAGGTTTAAAACTTCACAAAAATGTATTTCACAATTTATTATAATATGTCTAACATTTAATCATAGTTATATGCTAATTGAAAATAAAGGTGCAAGATTTATTTAATCCTCTACTCTTTGAGCCATTCTCAAGGGTTTATGTTAACCAAGATAAAAGCTTATACATCTAATGGATATATTCTCATATTGGGAGCAATTAAAGTAAATATATATAAGCAAATATAATCCATATTAAATCAAAGTATATAACTACCATAAGAATTATCAAGTTTAACCTCGTACATAAACTTGATCCAAATACATTGATACCTAATGTGTTAGAAACTATCATAACTCGTAGGTTTCAGAAGAATATTTTTGTTTAAAAAAAAACTAAAGTTAGAGCTTGTGCTAGAGAGAAGATACACATATAGAATGTTTAGTCCTAGTTTCCTAGAGTTAACTAAGCTAGAATCTAGTTTTTTCTAATGCTAGATTTATGCTAGGGTGAAGATGTACAATAGAAAATCATAATTTGTCTACATGAATTATAAAAACATTTTGAAAACATATGTCTACATGCTATAAAGAGAAACATTGGCTAAGGCTAATTGATCTTTGTAATCATCATTGAGTTGTAACTTGGAAAATCTTATCTCAACTTAAGAAGCACCAAAACATGTCATGCATGGCAATGTGAAAATTTGTGAGATATGTAATCATGTCTTACTAAGAAATCGATAAGGCTATGTTAACCCCAACATGAAGAAAGCAAAAGGAAATGAAAAAGACGTAGGGCAAAGGTGGAAAAAAGGTAGCCCGACTGAAGAAAGAAGAGGAGAAAAGGCCAAAAGAGTAAGGGTGACCTTAAAAGTCCAAGGCAAATGCAAAAGGGGAAATGTGCATTTTAAAATATAAAGGCGCACCCTGAAATCGTGTAAAAGAGTGCCAGGCGGTGGAAAATCCGGAAAGCTAAAACAAAAGATAAGGACAAAGGCCAAGGCAAGAGAAACGGAAGACAAAGGCGCACGAGGAAAAGCACAAGTCAAACTATTGTAAAAGAGCGTAAGCGCATCATGGTTTAATTCAAGGAGCGCTGGGCTCTCACCCGTGCAATTTGTAAATGTAGACGGGCAGTGGAAAGGAAGCTAGGAAGATAGAAGGACAATGGGAAAAAGGGCCTAGGCTACGGCCGGCCATGTAAAAAAGGGGAAATAGGGATGACCGCCCAAAAGGGATTTAGGGTTTTGTATATAAAGCTGAAAAGTGAATGAGAAGCTCATTCTTGTGTGTGGCCAAAAGTAGCTCTCCTCTTCTTCTTCTTCTTCTTCTTCTTGTTCTTGCTTTCTTGAGCTTGTGCTTGAGAGAGGGAGTGTGAGAGTGTGAGGGAGTGAGTGTGTGAGGGTGAGGGACCGAGGAGGAGAAGCTCTCCATCTTCTCCTCTCTTCTTCTCTTCTCTTCTCTTCTCTTGTCTTGCTCGCGGCAATGGAGCTTGGAGCGTGGAGCTTGAGGATGGAGCTTGCTTGAAGCTTGCACTTGGATCGTGGAGCTACCGGAGTGCGCGGGAGAGGAGGTAACTCGAACGGCATGGAGGTAAGCTCACTACACTCGTAGATATGGATGGCGCGTCGGCTATGTGAGAGGTAGCCATTAGTGCTCGGCTTGGAACGCTTGAAACAATAAGCAGTCCGTGGGTCTTGGCAGTTGAGTGAAAGCTCCCACAGGCTAAATACTATGATAGATACATATGACTAGTATGTAGGCCTTGGTGTCAAAGAGGCAAGTGGTTAGCATCTAGGTCATGAGATTAACTTGGCCGTAGCATTCATTGAAGATCCTTAAATGAATATTGTTTGGCTGACACAATAGAATGATAATCCAAAATTGAATAGCTATAATTATAAAGCCTAAGATGGTCAATATCAAATCAAAGATAATCTTCATTCAAGACCATTATAAGAAGACTATTTAGAACAAAATGTGAGTTAGCTTCATGAGTGTGTTTGTATGTCAAGGAGTCTAACACAAACCTAGACCATAAACTAATACATACCAATATGCATGTAATCACTTGAGTTATACAACAAGTATATGTCCAAGTTTATACTTAAAAAAGAAAAACTCTATCTAATGGTTGTTAGAGTACAGTGCCATCATAGGAGGCACTTTGTGTCTTTAAAAATTTGTTTAATTAACTATTTGCAAGCAATAGAAAATTTAAAACCATAAACTTGGAGCTTTGAATGTATCATTATATAGTTGTGTGATAATAATAAGAGACTAAATTACATCAAGTAAGAAGATGACCAAAATTTGTAGTTTCGAGAAGCCTCCTTGTCTAACATGGTTAGTGTGTTGAAGTCTCTTTCAAACATAGTTGGGGGGGGGGGGGGGGGTGTTTGAATGGGATGTTTTAAGTAGACAAATACTAGGATTGCCATATGCACTTTAGTAGTGAGTTGAGGTTCATGAATTTGTATATAAAGGAGTTTTTAGAAAAAATTGCTCTTGAGGTAAAAACCATATTTTAGGAATCTTGTAGTTAATTGGGACATAACTCATGTCATTTGGATTTTTTCCAACCCATAATTTCCACTATTATAATTAGTCTAATTATGATATGTGTTCTTATGCATGCTACAAAATCACATAATGGAATATAGCATGCTTATATTGATTGATATTTAACTTGACATGTGTTGTGGCACTACACGAGCTCAATGTTAGGACTGTTGAACACAACCCTTATTATTTCAAGGGCATGCTGCACTAAGTCACATGGCTATCTCTCACCTAGTCAATGTACATGCTAAAACTAACAATGAATCATGATCTAACTTTGCAAAATATGGAATGATTGAATACTTGGGGTCTAGTGAGCATGGTTACGTAACTTATCTCATTGTAGTCCCAATACCTTGATGAACAACACTCAACAACCCCATGTGCATTGCTCTAGGATCATATTCTCATGTCCATTCTTGCGCACACCATGGATAGGAGTTGTTGATGAAGAGATAAAGGAGAAATAGAGAAGAAAGAGGGCTTCTCGTTGCATGCCCCTCACTCTCACACACTCTCAACCTCAGACACACACACTCAACACACAATATAGGGATGGAGAAGAAGGGAAGGAGAATGATGGAAGCTTCACTCCATGTTCCTTACTAAAATACACTCTCTCACACTTTCTCTCATTCACTCTCACACAATGAGGCAATAGAGTTGCAAGAAGATAAGGAGCTCAAATTCACACACACACAAATATCCTTTTCCAATTCTTACCCTCATGTGGGTATCCTACTTATGACTAAGATTCGTTAGCTAAAACCACATGCATCATAAATAGCTTGAGCATGTCTTAAACCTTATCCCTAATGCACAATTTAACTAGTGCTTGCTGTAACCTTGTGGTGCTATCAAAAAATACTTATGACTTTGCATGGGAGAGAACCAAACTCTTAGTTTTTACATCAAAATATATGTACCATGTCATATTACAAAATAATGATGCACTTGTTGCACATTGTTGATAATAGTTTACAGAAAATATCCACATAATGTTATTTTCCCGATCTTATATCCCATTGTCATTTGTGGTAGTTAACATTTACCCTCTCCTAGATGAGTGCCAGTCCCATGGTGCTCACATCGAAGGTAGCATGTTTGCACCAAAGACGAGGAATGATGGGATAGTCGATGGAGAGGGAATGGATACTATCAATGAAGGATTGATGCTGAAGATGTGTGGCTCTTGCTAAGGTAGAAGTTGGTTGATGCATTGGTAGGTGATGAATGAGAAACTATAGCTCAAGGGTGAAGAGATGATGGTTGCTTGGAACTACAAGAGATCCTTTACTAACTTGCAAGCTAACTCAAATTCTTCCTAAGGGGCATGTCTAACTCACTTGTATAGTGAGTAGTGTGCGCATAAGTGCAACTGGGAGATGGGTCAAACTCCAATTAAACCCATAATTTTGTCCCACACTTGAGGGCCCAGTTGGCGTGAGGTTTTATTGTATAGTGTAGGTCTCAAGGTGATTGAAGGGAGTAAGCCCTAAAGTGGAAGCAAGAGCTATGGTGGAGAGAGAGAGAGAGAGAGAGAGAGAGAGAGAGAGAGAGAGAGAGAGAGAGAGAGAGAGAGAGAGAGAGAGAGAGAGAGAGAGAGAGAGGATGTGGGAACTCCAATAGTCACAAGGTGTGACCGACCTTCCCTTTATTCAAATGTCATTGAAAAATAAAGAATAAAGTGATAGTGATGGTGCTTGCCACTGCAGTGTATATGTGTGTGGGTAAACAATACAGGGTGTAGGTATTGTTAGTGTAACTAATACAAGGGCAGCTAGCACATGCGACTTTTCCCCCAACAACCTCCCACTTAAAGGCAAATGTGTATCTAGTGAGGATAAAACAAGAAAAAAGTGACAAAGTACAAATGTGCATAAGTACAAAAGGATGAGGAAAGATGCCATCTCATCCAATGTCCATCAACTTCTTAAGGAAGGCAAATTGCTCCGTTGAGAGACTTTTAATTAGCAGATTTGCAGGATTTTGGTCAGTTGAGATCTTACAAGCTCAATGTACTTGTTCTCAATGACCTCTCAAATAAAGTGGTAACACACCTCAAAGTGCTTTGTCTTCACATGGAAGACCAACAGATTCTTGGCCAAGTGAATAGTACTCATAGAATCTGAATGCAGTGTAGGGACCAGATCAGTAATGCCAAGGTCTGGCCTAACCAAGGAGCCTCCTTGTAAGCTTCAGTGGTTGCAACATACTCTACCTCTGTGTGTAGTAGAGAGGGCCATGCATAAGAACACCTTTACATACTCTACCTCTCTACTACACACAGAGGGCCACCTTTACATGTGTAGTAGAGAAGTCCACCTTTGACTATGTCCTCACCTTTGCTAAAGGTGATGTTTCTTGGATGTCCCTCTCTACATGAGAAGGTAAAGTGTAGCCAATAGGCTTAACATCCAATAGATGAAACCACTCAAGGACCTTCTCAATGTCCACATTTTGTGACAAGTAAACAAGCCCCTTAGAGTGACTGCACATGTAATGTGCATCCCAAGAATATGCGAGGCCTATCCCATGTCCTTCATCTCAAAGCTCTTCTTGAGCTGAACTTTTAAGGTGTCTAGCTCATCATGAGCACTCCTAGCAAGCAACATATCATCCACATAGAGCATCAAAATCATAAGGCTCATAAAAGCATCAAACTTGTGGTACCATTCCCTAGGTACCTGCTTAAGGCCGTAAAGACTCTTTCTCAATCTGCACACTGAGTGGTTCCTGCCAAGTTTTACAAAGCCCCTAGGCTACTCCATGTAAATCTGATCATGCAAATCCCCATGAACAAAAGCCGTATTGGCATCCATATGATAAAGATCCAAGTCAAGCTGAGCAACCAAATCCAGTACCAAACATAGGGTAGTCATCTTCACAATAGGAGAAAAGACTTCATCAAAGTCCATACCATGCTCTTGCTTGAAACCCTTAGCAACCAATCTGGCCTTGTATGCTAGCTTCGAGCATCCAGAGGTACTTTTCAACTTGTACATCCACTTGCATGGCAAAGCACGCTTTCCACTAGGCAATGGAACCAAATCCCACATATGTTTTTTTTGTAGTGAGTCCTACTCTAATTGCATGGCCCTCTCCCAAGAGTGACTATCACCTTTACGTATGGCCTCATCATAAGTAAGAGGCTCACCAGCATCTGTCACCATAACATAATCCATAGAGGGATCAAAATGTGCAGACTGTCATCTATGTCTAGTAGATCGCTGCAAAACATACTGGGGGGACTTGGACATCCTATGGAGCATCAAGGATTTGGGCCACTACAGCTGCGCCGCAGCTTCTACAAGCTGTCTAGCTGGCTGTACAGTAGTAGAAGGATCCTCTAAAATATCACCTTGCATACCTCAATGACATGATTAGGCTACTTATGCATTTTATCCTTATGGAAAACAACATCATGGTTGCAGATAATCTTCAAAGCAGCTTGGGGATCCCATTGGTGATAACCCATCTCACTTGCATCTCCATAACCAAGAAAGATGCATCTCCTAGACGTAGGATCTAGCTTATTGCATTTGTCCTTGGATACATGGCAGAAAGCCTCACAACCAAAGACACACAGATGGGCATATGAGGGAGGCTTTCTAGACCATACCTCCTCTGCAACAACCTGATAGTCAAGAGCAATACATGGGGACTGATTTATCAAGCGTACGACAATAGTAATTGCCTTAGTCCAAAAATATTGTAGTAAGCCTGCCTAGCTAAGCATACTGTGAACTCTTTCCTAAAATTTCCTCTTTATCCTCTCAGCTGCCATACCATTTTGGGGTGGATGTATGGGGCAGTCAATTGACTCTTAATACTGCTCTCATCACAAAACTGCTCAAAGACTTTAGAGGCATACTCACTCCCATTATTTGACCTTAGGTATTTCAGCCTATACCTAGACTGGTTCTCAACCAAAGTAAGCCAATGCTAAAATGTAGCCAAGGATTTTGATTTTTTGCTTAATAGGGTATGCCTAGACCTTATGCATATAGTCACCAATGAAGGTAACAAAATACTTCATGCCACCTAATGACTTGTAGGGCATGGGACCACATACATCCGAATGAAGAGAGCCAATAGCTCACCCATGTGTGTCATACCAGACTTTTTATGCATATTACATGATTGCTAGCCATATAAACAATGATCACAAGACTTAAAGCACTTATAGTCAAGGGGTGAAAGATATTGCAAATTGGGGAGTATTTTCATTCCTTTCAAGGACATATGCCCAAGGCGACAATGCCAAAGAGATACATGTGGAACTTTCAAGGACATATGCGTATTACATGAGTGTCACCCATATAAATAATGATCACAAGACTCAAAGCACTTATAGTTAAGGGGTGAAAGATAGTGCAAATAGGTAAGTATTTTCATTCCTTTTAAGGACATATGCTCGAGGCGACAATTCCAAAGAGATACATGTGGAACTGCATCCGCTACCAAAATATGGTCAATTGATCTAGATACAAGCAAGGGGTAGAGAATATTGGACTTAGTAGTACCACGTGCAATGACAAGATTTCCACTGGTAATTTTCCATGAGGAATCACCAAAAGAAACTACATAACGTGCATCATCCAAAGTGCCAATAGAGATAATACTCTTTGTGAGAGCCGATACATGACTTACATCATGAAGAGTAAACATGCAACTTGAACCAAGTAACCTGCAATTGGACATCACCAATACCAACTATCTCTAGTACTAGGTCATTACCCAAACTGACTGTTAACCGGTAGACGAACAAGGTGGAAAATCTGGAAGAGCTCCGTAACTCCCCTCCACTGACAGATCTAATCAAACTACGATAGGAGTGGAACCACTCTCTATGAGGGGTCACATGAAAGAAAGCCCCTGAGTCTATCAGCCAAAACTGAGTATACCTTGACAAAGCATCAGCCAGTTGTGAAGCATCAAGAGAAGAGAATGCAAGTATAAAATCATCATCAAATCTCTTCAATCTTAATGCCTGACTTGTTAGAGGGATAATTCTACAATCATCAGCTTTGTCTTGTACATTACCCTTGCCCTTGAACACAATTTTAGTGAATTTGGAAATCTTTTAAGTCCCATTCTTCATTATTTAGAATATTGGAACTCTAAAAATATATATTTAAGTTTTCCGAAGCTATCGTGTGATACATCATCATGAAACCTTATGAAAAATGGAATCTATTGAGCTATTGAACAATAAATTTGAAGCAATGGTGTAAGAGTTATAGTAAAGAGAAAGCTTTGATAATGAGTCCTACACTTGTGAAATATTCCCAAATTCACTAA
Source organism: Lygodium microphyllum (assembly GCF_053477565.2). Classification (NCBI taxonomy): domain Eukaryota; kingdom Viridiplantae; phylum Streptophyta; class Polypodiopsida; order Schizaeales; family Lygodiaceae; genus Lygodium; species Lygodium microphyllum. Next base: position 88,138,668 of record NC_141155.1, read on the forward strand.
TAGTGTGTTCTTGTCCTTGCACTTTTCCTTGTGCATTTTATGGCACTATGGCCGAATATGGATTGCTTTCCCACAATAATGGCAAGTTAAGGATGACTTATGGCCATGGGACTTACTGTGAGATTGTCCATGTGACTGAGAACAAGTCTATTGGGAGTCTCTCCTGTTGAGAAATAACAAATGATGTATGCTCCAGGAAGAGATGTCTTGAATCCCATATGCACAGTGAGAAGAGTGGAGAACTTGAAAAGCTATAAAGATATGTACTTGGTTCACTTTTCAAAAAATGCTATTGTACTTTGTACTTAGAGTCTGTAATTCTATCTACTCAAGATTGTGTTTATGAGTCCAAGCTAATATATCTTGGAACCTAATTCACTTGAGTGAAAGTCTATGTTTAGTCATCAGTCTTCTTCATGCCTCTTGCTTATGAGTTCAAGCCTCCATAGCTAAACTATGCTCAAGATCCATGTTTGCCAACATGGTATTAGAGCCATGGTGAGCTCAATTTTGCTCTTCTCCCTACTCCCCCAACTTCTCACAGCTCAGCTCCAGCTCAGGACAAGTGTACGAGTTCATCTCCTACTTCATTCTCACACATCTCTTCTTGGCCACCATAGCCAACCTGCACCCACTCACCTTGGAGCCCCTGGATCTCCCAATATAAGCAATATCTCACAGATATCTATTTTGCAAACTTCTTTCCTTCCTCCTATTCTTCTCTCTAGCACCTCAATTGCTGAGATTGGTGCACTATACCTCTAGCATTATGAAAATTCGTCGAATTTGTCCAGACTACGCCTGACAGGCTGTCATATAACTGGCAACCTACACACATTGCAATTCGACTCATGGCCATAGGGATTTTAAAGCGTGGTATATAAGCCTTCTCTCCATCAAATATTTCATCAGATGATTGTGTGTACAGAAACCATAATACCAGGCAACCATAGCTTGTGAAGTTCAAAATCATCTTACACTTTAGTCTCTCACTTTCTTCAACTAATTCAAGTTGTTGTCATTCTGATCTAAGTTTTAGTTCAGTCCATAGGACTCCAAATCAGTAAGGGGAGGAGATCATTGAGCAGCATCTAGCTCAACAAGGAAATTCAACATCAACATCTAGCTCAACAAGGAAATTCAACATCAATAGTATCTATCGATACTTAATCAATGTCTCTTGGCACTTGTATATTTAGCTCACTCATGAATAAGCCATTCACTAATTTTACCTAAGCTAATCAAAAACCTATTCTCAGCACTTGTAATGATTTAAAGCCCTATTGATCAAATCCATGTGTAAGTCTCAACTTCTGTGTAAAAGGATAGACACTGCTTGAGTGTTCTCGTGGTAAGACCTCCTTCTAAGATGATTGAAGTGGAACAGATAGCAAAGTTTAATGATGAAGGCTTTCACACTTGGAAAGAGAAAACCATGTATGATCTCATGAGGAAAGACCTCTGGGATCTCTTTGACTTGTCATTGTTAATCATGAACCATATGAGAACCTTGTTTCAACACTAATCAATGTTCCCAGTCTCTCACTTAAAGATATTAAGCACTCTCTCCTTGATAAAGAGAACAAACAAAAAAACAAGAATGCAAAAGATGGTATCCCATCATCTAGGGAACATCTCTTATACACCAAAGGAGCTGCTAGACCCAAAGGAAAAGGTCGAGGATTCAACACCGACAACAAAAGTTGGATGACATGTCATTATTGTGGTAAGATTGGCCATATTGCGAGTGAATGTTTCCACAAGAAAAGAGCAAATCAGATGCAGAATGACCACCACCAAAGTCAATTCATGAATGAAGAAGATGCTTCCACTACCATCAACAACTTTGACATAGTGTTCTAATAAATTTATTCCCATAGTGGATTTGCTTTGTAAAAACCCTTGCCAAAGATGTAAAGTCTCAAGCTTTAACTTGACTAGGTTGCATATGAGCTAGTCTCCCAGGCCATGTTAGCATGTAGGGGGGGAAAATGCCAGCAAGTGTAGGGATTCATCATTTGAGGGGGGGTGTTGAGAAATAAAAAATGATGTATTCTCTAGGAAGAGATGTCTTGAAGCCCATATGCATAGTGAGAAGAGTGGAGAACTTGAAAAGCTATAAAGACATGTACTTGGTTCACTTTTCAAAAAAATGCTATTGTACTTTCTACTTAGAGTTTGTAGTTCTATCTACTCAAGATTGTGTTTATGAGTCCAAGCTAATCTATCTTGGAACCTAATTCACTTGAGTGAAAGTCTGTGTCTAGTCATCAGTCTTCTTCATGCCTCTTGCTTATGAGTTCAAGTCTCCATAGCTAAACTGTGCTCAAGATCCATGTTTGCCAACATCTCCCATGGTGGTCATTACTGCTCCTACCATTATTACCTCTAACTGTCAAACCATGAGAGGTGCGGGAAGCATGACATTCTTTCTGTTAACTTCTTCATTCAAGAATGCACCCTCTACATCCTGCAAGTCTAGCCTATCAGTAGGCATGTTGACACACATAACAGTGCAAAATGTATCCCATGATTCAAGTAGTGTAGCAAGAGGAACAAAGGGGGGAGATTGCTCTTGAATTCAATCCCCTACGAAGACAAATGACAAATTTAAGTGGGCTGACATGGAAGTGCCCTCCATCATGCGAAGGTCCATGAGTTGCTTTATCCATTACATATGAGAAGCAGGGCTCTGCTTGTCATAGACATTGCAAATCTTTTCCCATAAGTCCCATGTAGATTGACCATCAAAGACAACATTATAGAACACCTACTTAGAGAGGGACAATATGATGGTGGACTTACATAGCTCATCTAATTCAGCCCAATCATCTGCATCAATATGTTCGGGCTTGACACCCTCACATTTCAAAGGCCTAACCTACATTCTCTGCACTAAAACTTGCCAGCTTTGGACCTTCCAATAGTTGTAGTTGATGCCATCCAACTTTTCAATATTAAATATAGCACTATCATTGAAACCACCAACCATACTGAGACTAAGTAAATGCACAGTAGTGCAAATTAGGTGGTTGTAGTAACCTGCAAATCAACCCCACAACCACTACTAGATGAAGTTGAAAACAAGGGGGACTGACAAAGTAATGAACAATCCACAAACTCAATGCAAAGAATTGTCAAATGGAGGTGATTGCTCACATAAACAATGCAATAAATTGCAATTAGAACATGTTGAAAATGAAGTACAATAGTAAGAAATCAATGCGAAAGAGGGCAATTACTGATATAAGACAAATTGGAACTTCCAAGGAATAGCTCCAACTAGCAGTGAGTGAATATGCAACTCGCATCAAGAATTGTCAAAGAATCAGTGTGTCAGACTGAGATACATCCCATAGGCATAACCATCATGCATAGAGTGGGTCTCATGGGTAACAGAGGAGACCAAACAAAGGCACAATGGACCAAGGAAGGTAATGGAAGCTCAATACATAAACAACCAAGATGCATACATCACTGACAACATCATGATAGAGATAGGTGTTGGCCCCAAGAGTAACGTCAAATCAATCCATTAAGCATCAACAACGTACATAAAGCATGGTAAGAGCATGTACATGTCACCAAGTCTCATGGTCTCATTGTAGAACTCTCAAGATGAACTACATAACTAAATGCTCAATGTAATATCCAAGTGTCAAGTAGTGGCTCCCACTGAAACAAAATTCGAATCCGTGATGAGCAAACGAAGCTCAAAACATCATTTGGAAGGTATCCATACATCCAAGATCCAAGTAGCATATATATGAGAGCAGGCATACATAACAGTGAATGATAGCCAATGTCAAGTTTCAAAGCTCCAATCTCATCTCAAAAGCAAATAAAAAGCATGTAACACGAACCATAATCATCGATATATCAACCCAAGTAGTTGGTAAGCACCTGAGAAGCAATGCGTAAGCATCCTTCTCAAATGTATGGGCATCAATCAAGCATGAGTGAGCATCATTGATGCATCACCTTTGAGCAAGAAGCATCAATGACAAGAGGCTCCCTTTCTATTAACAGATTGTATGCTGAATACATAGTCAATGAAGTGAATAACAAGTTGCCCAATCTCAATGCCAAGGGTTGGAGCCAATGTCGAGGCCAATGTAAATGGAAAGGAGTACCTGAGATGATTTTCCTACATGCTAAAGGACACATGGGAGGTGGGAGGGGTTTTAAATCTCGTAGGGAGAAGGGCTTCCCAAATAGGCACAATCATGTGGGCTATTGCTATAAAGGGGCTGCCTCAAGTGTTGGCCCAATAAGCCTTGTGGCAATGCTCAATGGCCTCTAGCAAGGCCCTAAATTAGGCCTTAAGAGGGGGGAAGAAGCCAGAAGAAGATGGAGTTCAATGCATACCTCGGGGTGAAGAATCCATGGCTGCCATTGAAACTATGAGTTGAAGGTATGCTCCACAAGTTGAAGTAATGTCGGGTCAGGCTTGAGCTCTCAAGGAAGATGACTTTGATAACAGTTTTTGAAGGGAGTAAGCCCTGAAGTGGAAGTACAGAGCGGAAGCAAGAGCTATGGTGGAAGGAGAAAGAGCAAGATCAAGAGAGAGAGTGAGACACAAGATGTGGAAACTCCAATAGTAGTCACAATTGTAACCAGCCTTTCCTTTATTCAAATGTCACTGAAAGAATAAAGTGATAGTGATGGGTGCTCGCCACCTACAATGTATATGTGTGTTAGTAACTAATACATGGTGCAGGTACTGTTAGTGTAACTAATGCACATGCGGCTAGGCACAGGCGCCTTTACCCCCAATAGTGATAGGTCATCCAAGAAAGCTCGGGATTCCTGCCCTTGATGTGCCTTGATATTGTGTTGCAAGGGTGAGGGCTAAGGGGTTAGAAATGGAGCTAGTTGTCCAAGGTCACCAGACTCTTCTAAGTTGAGAACCCCTAAATGCAGTAAACGTGTGGTGTGCCATTGATGGTGGAGTCTATGCTTCTTTTCTTTTTTAATATCTTCTTTAAAATATATATAAATAAATAAGTTTAGAGTATCTCACTATTCATAGGAAGAGGGCAGAGTGTCCTTTAGAGACATCCCTTGTTGAGGAGGTATTCCTTAGTAGACTTTTGGAGCTGTGATGAAGACTTGGGAAAGAATAAATACATACCTTCTATCAAGAATCGCGTGGTGGGGGGGGGGGGGGGACTTGCTCAAGATGCTGCGCCAAACACACACAGAATGCACAAGGAGAAGCTCATTCAAGAGACAAGAAGAGAGATGGAGGCCAAAACGTTTTCTTACTGGTTTCTTCTTCTTCTTCCACACTCTTTTCAATGTACACAGAGTATAAATAAGATACAACACAAAGGAAAGTGGCCTACTAAGTCAAACAATGCATAACCGACTACACTAGTCGACTGGCGCTATAACTATGCTAGCTGTAAATAGGTGTAACAACCTGAATATAATAAGTGATGAGTCAGTGGCCATGTGAGAGTCATAATGACCATCGACGTGCTAAGTGTAGACGTGTCGACCCATCTAACTAGGCGGTCCATCATCAATGTCCGCATGTGTTGAGCTTGTCATCTCAACACTCCCTCTCAAGCTCAACTGCATCTCTGCAACTCCAAGTAAGCTTCGAAACTTTTGAAGCTTCTATGTACCCAATGCCTTCGTGAAGATGTTAGCTATCTGATCCTGTGTGCTAACATACACCAAGTCAATCTCACCTGCTAGTACCTTCTCTCTCACAAAGTGGTAGTGCATCTCAATATGTTTTGTCCTGGCATGGAACACAAGGTTCCTAGCCAACTGTATACTGCTCATGTTGTCACAATAAATGACAACTGGACCTTCCACCTACACATCCAAATCAGCCATTAACTTTTGTAGCCATACTACCTCACATGCTGCAACAGCAGCATCTCTATACTCAGCCTCTATACTCGACAAAGCAACTGTAGATTTCTTTTTGCTACTCCAAGAAACTGCTGCACTACCAAGAGAGAACATGTATCTGCTGGTAGATCTTCCATCAGAAATACCACCAGCCCAATCTGCATTTGTGTATCCAAAAACTTGTACATCTGTACCTGCCTCATAGAAAAGTCCATAATGTAATGTGGACTTCACATATCTCAATATGCGTCTGATTGCATCCAAATGTGGCTTTCTAGGTACTTGCATAAATTGACTCACAAGACCAACATTGTAGCTCAAGTCTGGCCTTGTAATGGTCATGTAGATCAAACTCCCCATTATCCTGCTGAACATAGTAGGGTCTTCTATCTCATCCCCAACATTAGCACTCAACTTTACATTCTGCTCCAACAGGACTGAAAGTGGTTTGCATGCTGTCATACCATACTTGGACAACATATCCAAGCCATACTGTCTTTGGGATAGCCATATACCATCATCACATCAGATCACCTCAATGCCAAGGAAGTACCTTAGCTCACCTAAATCCTTCATCTCAAACTTCTTCTTCAAAAAATCCTTGACTTCAGCAATCCCACTATCACTATCACCTGTAATAATCAAGTCATCCACATAGATGACTATGATGACCAAACCTGCATCTCCCTTTCTCACATAAAGTGAGTGATCAACATTAGAAACATAAAAGCCAATATTGACAAGATACTCTCTGATCTTGTCAGACCATGCTCTAGGTGCTTGCTTGAGCCCATAGAGCGTCTTCTTCAACCTACACACATACATGGGATGCTCTAAATCTTCATAACCTGATGGTTGATCCATATACACTTCTTCCTGCAAATCACCATGCAAGAAGGCATTCTTCACATCCATTTGCTGCAACCTCCAACCTTTGGCTGCTGCCAAAGTAATCACACATCTAACAGTTGCCATCCTAGCAACTGGACTGAAGGTTTCTTCATAATCTATGCCATATGTCTGGGCATAGCCTTTTGCAACTAGCCTAGCTTTGTACCTACTAATAGAACCATCTGCATTGTGCTTAATCTTATAAACCCACTTACATCCAATAGCTTTCTTGCCCTTCGGTAATGATACTAGATCCCAAGTCTTATTGGCCTCTAATGCAGCCATCTCCTCATCCATTGCTGCATTCCAATGAGCATGACCAACATCCTCCTCAAAACATGTGGGCTCAACATCCTCAACTAGTTTCACCATATAAGCATAATGGTGAGCTGCATAACCTTCAAAACCAAATCTTTTAATAGGGTATCTGACCATGCTAGATCTGCGTACCACCGGATCACTCAATGGAGCCTTTACATTACTATGAGCTCTCTGTACACCTGGTGTCTTGACAGAAGGAATACCAAGCTCATCATCCAAGCTCTTTGAGCCACTAGAATCTCCATCAAGAACTGCATCAATGCCATCTGACACTTTATTCTTTCCTTTGTCTTTACCTGTAGCGCTACTAGATGCACCTGAAGATGTAGAGGTACTCAATCTCCCAGACCAAGGACTACCAGATGATGTCTCTGGTCCACTAAGAGTCCGTGGTTCTTGCTTTTCAGCTTGCACATGAGTGTCATGATCATGATCATCATCCAATGCATCACCACTAGATGCATACCAACTGCTCATTTCATCAAAGATGACATCCTTGCTCACTTTGAACTTACATGTGACAGGGTTATAACAACGATACCCTTTCTGCTCTAAAGAGTATCCAATAAAAATACATTTTTCTGCCTTTGGATCAAGCTTCTTCCGTAGCTCATCTGGCATATGAACGTATGCAACACAGCCAAATATCTTTAAGTGCGATACATCAGGCTTCTTGCCAGTAAAGCATTCTTCAGGAGTCATCCCATGAACTGCAGCTATGGGAGTTCTGTTCATAATATAAACAACAGTATGAACAGCCTCAGACCAAAAATGCTTAGACATATTCTTTTCAGCCATCAAGGCGCGTGCAACTTCTGCAATATGCCTATTTTTCCTTTCTGCAATCCCATTTTGCTGTGGGGTATATCTGCATGTGAACTGTCTCTTTATCCCATGAGACCTCAGAAAATCACTGAACTCATTCGAGAGGTACTCTCCCCCTCCATCTGACCTCAAGCACTTTACTTTCAAGCCTGTTTCTCTTTCAACAACAGCCTTGAAAGTTCTAAAGTGCTCAAATGCTTCACTCTTTTCCTTCATAAAATATACCCACAGCTTTCTAGAACAATCATCAATGAATGTGACAAAGTATGAATTGCCTCCAAGTGATACATTTTGTGTAGGCCCCTAAATGTCTGTATGCACAACATCAAGGATATTTCTGCTTACATCTTTGTCATGTGAAAAGTGTTGTCTTCCCTGCTTACCAAACTAACATGCTTCGCATACCTTATGAAATTCTGCAACTCTAAATGTAGGCAAACTTGTAACCAACCCTTTGGACTGCATTAATTTCAGCCTTTGTACACTTGCATGTCCAATGGGTTTGTGCCAAATTTCAATATCTGCAACAACACCTTTTCCTTTAGCATACGTAGCAGCATTCATAGTAGGAATTTCAGCATCCAGAGTAAACATACGTCCAACTCTACTTCCCTTTGCTACCAACTTGCACTTGTCATTGAAGTCTTCTACAAAGCAGCCCTTTGTATTAAATCTGACTTACAGCCCTTGCTCTACCATTTGACCGACTGACACCAAGTTCTTTGTAATAGATGGCACATGTAATACATCTGAAAGACTCTTTGTCTTACCATCATGTAAGGACAAGGGAGCTTTTCCAATGTGTGAAATTGGGTGGCATGAATCATCACCCGTCTGCACATAACCTGCATTTTGCAAATCCTGCATCTCTCCAAACCATTTTGCATGGCTGGTCATATGATTGGATGCACCTGAATCAACATACCAAACATCATCATGTGTTCCCTTTCCTGTAACAGCATTCAACATATGTTGCATAACAAACATACGTTCATTTTTGTCTTCATTCTGTTGTGAAGACGATGCATAGTTTCCTTGCTGCAACTTACCATTGCGAATATCATCTTTCTTAGCATAATATTGGGCTGCAATATGACCTGTTTTGCCACAGTAGTGAGACACAATACCAGATTTGTTAAAACCTCTGTTCTGCTATCCACCTCTTCCTCTAAAGCTCCCCCTACCTCTAAAGTTACCATGACCTCCTGAAACCTGCATATCGCCAAATTGCTGATTCAATCTATTTTGCTGGTTGTCACTAACACGTCCTATACCACGGCCTCTTGAAGAGAACCTGCCACGTCCTATACCATGGCCTCTTGAAGAGAACCTGCCACATCCCCTTCCTGAACTGGAGTAGAAAGCTTGGGCCTGTTCACCACTTCTTTCAGATGTCTCACTCTGCATGTTGATCTCTTCAGTGATCATAAGGGAGACCAACTCATCAAAATCTGGAAATGGCTTTCTGAAATATACGGAAGTTACAAAAGACTTCCAAGCCTTTTCATTGTTAAGTCCACCCAAGGTAGACGAACCAAATCATCATCATCGGGCATTGCATTAATCGCTGCCAATGCATCTGCAATGCTCCTTACCTTCAGTGCATACTCATTGATAGACATCTTTCCTTTCTTCAATGTATTCAACTCTTGCTTGAGTTGAATCTTTCGTGCCTTTGTATTTACGGAAAACATACTTTCAAGTATGGTCCAAGCTGCATATGAATTCTCTGCATTTCTAATATGTCCCAGCATATTATTGTCAATTACTGTAGACAGCCAATACATGACCTTCTTGTCTTTTGCATTCCATTCCTTCCGTGCCCTTGTCTCTTTTGCAGTTGGAGGATCACTCACCTCCGACTCCTTTTCTTCACTTGAAACAAACTCGTAGAGGCCTTTTCCAATAAGGAAGTTCATAACATGGAACTTCCATGAAGGGTAGTTGTTCTTGTCGAGCTTCTCAATGATGGGGCTTCCATTGTTCTCTGCCATTATCACAAAACTAATACAAACAACAAGCAAATCTTCTGCAACCCTCGACCTGTAATGCACAACAATACACCAGATAGCCTTTTTCTCTGTCTGCTCAACAATACATGCAATCTGCAACCTGTTTGCAGATAAACCTTATGTTTGCTTCCTGCAAACACCTCAAGAATTATAGATTCGCAATCTGTAACATGCGCACCCACTTTTGGTCAAAACAGTCGAAATCACAGTGTATCCTGAAACTGTGTCCGCAACCTTGCAGCTCTAAAATGGGGCCTGAAACGGCCTCAGATGCCCAAAAAAACTGCGGAAAAGCCCTAAAGGGGAAATCTACAGAATACATAGCGCTCTTCGCGCACACCAAATCTCACTGCAATCTGATATTTTTACTCTGCCCTGTTTCCGATGCCTCCACAGGCACTATCCAAGAGAAAGAGTGGAAGGATGGGAGAGCTTCTTGCCCGTGGCTTGCTTGCTCGAACCTTGCTTCTTCTCCTTCACTTCAGCCTCGAAATCAGCCTCTCTCAGTGGCGCGGCTCTAATACCATGCCAAGAATCGCATACTGGGGGGACTTGCTCAAGATGCTGCGCCGAACATACACAGAATGCACAAGGAGAAGCTCACTCAAGAGACAAGAAGAGAGATGGAGGCCAAAACGTTTTCTTGCTGGTTTCTTCTTCTTCTTCCACACTCTTTTCAATGTACACAAAGTATAGATAAGATACAACATAAAGGAAAGTGGCCTACTAAGTCAAACAATGCATAACCGACTACACTAGTCGACTGACGCTATAACTATGCCAGGTGTAAATAGGTGTAACAACCTGAATATAATAAGTAATGAGTCAGTGGCCATGTGAGAGTCATAATGACCACCGACATGCTAAGTGTAGACATGTGGACCCATCTAACCAGGCAGAACATCATCAATGTCCGCATGTGTTGAGCTTGTCATCTCAACACGTTCTTGGTGTTCACCAATGTTTCAACAATTTTACACAATGCATAGGTAATAGAAAAGTGCAAAGATGGAGTTTCACCATAGCCACTCCTCAATTCCTATATTTATATATTTAAAAAAAAAGTTGGAGCCCTTCTTCATAAGTTGTGATTGGCTAGTATAGTGGCTTGATTAGGAGCCTAAGATAGTTGTAAGTAGTGATAAAAGAAAGATATGGGTAGTTGTTGAAGTCACACATAAAGTGGCTAAAGGAAGGCATGAGATCCAAGGCTTGAAATAAACAAGTCTTGTCCATATGAGTAGCCCTTATATTTAGAATCCTTGGAAAGTTATACCTTCCATGATCATTTTCTTTATAAGAACTAGCATGCCTTCGTGGATAGGGGCAATATAGCGGGTTCACCACCTTATCTTGGTGCAACTAGCAATAGGCATACATGCTTTCTCATTGGAATGGAGAATAGATTAATGCCACTCTTATTATCCTAGCCATGCATCCCTAGGATTCTTTTCGAGGTAGATACTTCTTGTTTCCTAGGTGTGGCAAGTAGGCCTTGGAGATCCTATTGGTTGAGCACTTTTGTGCTATGTTCTCCCCTATCTTAATGGGCAACCAAATTATACGCAAGGGAAGTGACCTCAATCTTCTCTCTCCGTTTACTTTGAAGTCAAACACAATCGAGACGCCGGGCCAATGTCTTTCTTGCTACCCTCACACTACTTTTTCAAGATTCTCTTCACTTTTTTGTTGAAGGATCTTTGGTGAGAGTGGATGGTCTACCACTTTTTTGAGATTGTGCCCTAAAGGTCTACACCATTGCATCATATACCTCTCTTTTCTCTTGATTTTTTTTTTCACAACTAAGAGTGCTCTTCCATTTTATTTTCATCATATTTGAAGGCTTGGCTAGTTTTGCTAGGAGTGTCATGACGACGGGTGGCTCTAAAGGTAAAGGTGATTCTTATCTTGTTGTCTGGGTTTCCATAACCCGATTTCCTTCAGTTTCTAGTCACCATAGCATTTGTTTTGTAGGTGGCAAGCTAGATCTTCCTTGGGGTGCTCAAGAGATAGTAGGTTAATCTCATGAATTTATCCGATGCTCTCTAGGGTGCAAGTGATCGATTCAATTGAGCCTTCAACTCTTCTAGATCTTTTGTGTGGCATATGAGCTAGTAGTACTAACTCTTTGAAACATATATTGTTGCATGGCCATTTCATATTTGCAATTGCCAAGGTGTCCTTTGAGACTCTCACCATATAGGGCCACACCTATATCAATGGTTTGATTTCATTAGTGTTTCTTCACAGAGTCTTTGGGCCTCATTCTCTACTAGGCTAATCTCCCCTGTTAGGCTTGTTGCAATGATTTTCCTATACAAGCTTGTGTATGCAACTCTCAATTTTCTTTGTCATGTTGATGCTCCCATTTCTCCTTCTGATGGAGAGATACCTTTGCTTTTTTTGGATGGAAAAAATCTTGATTTTAAGAAATATTGATTTTTAAAGAATGCCCACTAGCTTTTAGATTTCCTTCCCTTGGAGAAAAAGAATTAAATCTTCCTAACTTAGAGGAGTCTATCATAGTGGGAATGGGTTTTTTCAAAATTTTCTTTAGGCTTAAAGAATATATGTACATTGGTTGAAGATGTTTTGGGGAGCCACTGATTGTAAAGATTAGGATTATATTCAAGCTCATCAAGGGTGTCTAGGTCAAAAGGTTAGATCATAAACATGCATAGGTAAGATGTGTTATCACTAAGTAATGAGGGCCCACTAAAGCAATTGGTGACATGCAATTCCTCTCCAATCATAACTTTTTCCAATACTAGGTGATGGAGCAACTCCTTAGGTGAGTCAAGTTTGCTCGATCCAATAATTGATCTAAGATATATGGTCTCATACTACATGGGGTTGTCTTGCAAACAAACCCATAGCATGACACTACTCAGCCACCATGGTTATGAGATTGCTGCTTGTAGTGGTGATCTCATATCTAAATGTGTACCATTTTCTTAGAAATTAGCTTGTAGAATTGCATTGTTGTTGGGCGCCTCACTTTTGGATTGTTCCTTGAGTTTGGTGGTAGGCATGTAGGTGGGAAGTATTTGTCATGTCTACAATTGTTTTTTGGGGAGTCCATGTGAGGGTTGTTGCTCTTGGATGGGAATGCTCTTGTGATACCACTATTTTTTCTATTTCCAAGTGGGATGCCACAGGGAGGCAAGTGAGACCATGTCATCATTTGCTAGATCCAAATCAATCATTATAAATAGTTTAGCAAAAGTACCAAAAGTTGAGTCAAGCTAGGAAAAGCACTCTATCATGGAACATTTGGTTTTTTGCACCATATCCACCATTTGTAAATAGAGCGGCAATTGCATTTCATCTTCAAATTGGCCGAAGATAGGGGCTTATGTTCATTGATGATAAGGGAGATACATGAGAAGTGTTCCTTTGTAGACAAGTTTTCTAGTCTTTAAGGTGTAGCATTGATCTTATCTTGATGCTTTGGGTAGTCATGTCTTGGTGTTATAGTAAGAATGTCACAAACAATGTAGTTTTGCTTCCCACACTCTCGAAAATCATTTTGTTTGGCACCTTTTTAGAGATAAAAGACGAGTTAGGAGTAGAGTGATTTTGTCTACAAACCATACCATTTTTGGGATTGTTGGTAGAGGTGGGTCTTTTGGAGGGCTTTTATGAAGAGGCATGAGAGTGTTTTAGGGGTTTTGGTAGCTGCATTTGTTTTTTCTACTCTTCTTGCTATTCTTCCATAGAGGGGGTAGTAGCACATGGCAAGTGCTATTGTCATTCTTGTTTCTAGTTGCTTGTGGTGATTGTGTAGGATAGGGGTGGCCCTAGATAATTTGGGATTTTATCTTTCCAAGCTTTCCTTTTCATTATTTTGCAATCAATATTTTTTTTTCAAGTTTTTTTGAGCAACCTATCCATTATATATATAAATATCTCTACACAACACACCCCAACATGGAAATATCCTAGGTCACGCATGATTTGCATGCATATATTCATAGCATGATTAACCAAAACAAAAAAAGATCATAGTTCATGGTTTTCATGCGTACAAAAAGAAAATAAAAATTCTTCACTATTACTAAAAGAGTATGATACTTTTCATTTAGATCAAATATGAAGATGTTGGATTGTAAGAAGATAAAGGGCCTAGACTATCATTAGTAAGCAAAATCTCAGTGAATGAGTGTGAGAATTGTGATAGAATAAGAAAACTTGATTGCACACCTCACAAATTTTTTGGAAATAAATTTGCGTGTTTAAGCACCAATAGCACAAGAACAATTGCATTGAATCAAGACACATTGATTGCTAAAAACAAAAAGATAGATGGTGCACATTTCACTTGCATCAATTTCACAATTGTGTTAAATAAGAAGATTGGTTTTATTGTTTTTTCTTTCCTAAGATAACAACTAAAGGGATAAAATCCAGGAAGCAACCCTTTAAATGATATTGAACCAAATGTCAAACCAGATGAGGAAATTTAATTGAAGCAAGAGGATCCAATAACATAGACTAGATCAAAGCAAGTTTGAGACGCATTGGCCTTGAACCAAAGAACAAACATTATCGACCAGAAAAGCTAGACCATTGAAGAAATAATGGACCATTGCTCAAGAGACATGCTTGGGAAAATTGAATCCATAACTAAAGAATAATTGAGAGCTTCAAACCAACAAAGACCTTGGAAATTAACTTGTCTTTATAGCTAATGAGGGAAAATTGGATAACAACCCTTTAGCACCAAGCATGCTAAACAACTAGAAAAATTTGTAGAGACAAGGTAAGTCATGTCTTCATTGGGAACTTTTGTCCCCCTATCCAAATTCATCAACGTTATAGAAGTCATACTCATGCAAGAAGAGCTAGGAACTAGCCTCGATCTCTAATGCCAAAACCCAGGCTTCATCTTGACTAAATTTCCAATATGATCATGCAATATGATTAACGAGCCAAAACATTGCACATAGGAAGGACAATGTAGGAGATGCTAGCAAACTTAGAAGAAGAGAGAAGATCGAGGAAATATATATTGAAGCAAAGTTGCTAGATTTACATATAGTAGCAACGAGTAGATATTGAGTAGATAGGCAAAGGAGAGAGGTCGAGCTAGATCCGTCGAGCTAGATCCGAGCTAGATCTGGGGTCAAGAGGGAATGCTAGGGAGAGACCTCTCAAAGAAAATCCCACCTCGTCCAAGCTTTTGATAAAATGATTGATGGATAATTTAGTTAATGAAAAAAATCATTGCACTAGCTACCTCAATCCTAACCATACTTAGAGTAGGACTTAATGTTAGAAACCAAATGAAAATTCCAATAGCCATGAAGCAAACCTAAAGAAAATAAAATATATAGGGAAAGAGATGATCCCTATAGCTTTGTGGATCAATTCAAACAAGTCTACAAGGCTAATAACCTCCAAAATACTAACAAACAAGCATAAGATTTTAGACCATGTCTATTAGAGAGATACTAGTCTATGCAATATGAAGAAAAATGAAGGACCTCTTTGTCAAGATATTCTCAAAGGTAGTATACATGGAAAACCTCAGAGTCAAACTCATGATGTGAGTTGGAAGGACAAGGAGCAACTCCATAATTACATATTCAAAGTTTTTACAAGATGATTCTCATAGCCAAGCAACCCATGCAAAATGTTGTATCCATGATGCTTATAAATAGCATCAAGGCCCTAGTCAGGAATTCAAGTTTTTAGAGAGGCATGTTGTCTAAAGAATTCAAAGAATCCATATAGATGGATGACTTGTTGAAGGAAAGAAATGCTAAGGCTATTCCATGAGTAGGCATTACTACCATACATGGTGAGAGATCCACCATTTGTAGTGAGCAACCAATCTTTAATATGTAGTACAAGGAAAAGGGAATGGACCTCACCCAAGGAATGGAAAGCCTTAAGCTAGAGCTCATGAAGCTTCAATATGATTTAAAGAAACTTGCAAGACCACAGGTTCAATGTAATCATTGCAACGGAAAACCATCTTTTAGCAAAATGCCCCAATTCCCAACCATGAACTTACACAAATTGCAGATGGTTTGGACGCAAAACCATGCATTGCCAATTACCCAAGAGGATAGCATATCCATGTCCCTACTTGCAATAGCTCTATTCGATGAACAAGTAGCTTAATTATAGATGAGGAATGTCACTAGCACTATTGGCACCTAATGAGCAACAACTAGAAATGCCCAATATGGATATAAATCCAATGGAAGGAGCTAGACCCCTTGGACCCATTGCCACCCATATAGAAAGTGATGAACACATGCACTGTGTGGAGAAACCACTAGAAAAAGAGGCTTATATAAAATCTTATGTCACTTATGATGAGAACGGGTGTCTATTTTGCTAATGGCTGCTAGGCTAGTTCCAATGATGGCTTTGGGATGAGGAATAGGTCAAGGAATGGGAGGAGCTCATTCTCAAGAACCTCTCACTTTGTTGAATAGTTGCACCAAAGGCACATATATCAAGATGTTGTAAAAAGGAGCAAGCCAACAAACTTATGGTGTCCCAAACGTGGTGTCACACACTTATACATTGATTGTCCTAGACAAAAACCCTCCACTAGTTTGGTGATTGTGCCATCTATGCCATTTAAATATTTAGTGTGGAAAGCCTAGATGATGATGATGATGTGACCCCAATACCACTAATGATGATGACTAGAGCCCATGGGAAACAAGTTGGCATCTTAGTGCTTGGGCCTACCAATTTGGATGCATCATCAATGAGGAAAAAGAACCATAAGAAGAGGGGATTAAGAGAGCATAACCATAGCTCTCCTTAGAAATGGATAGTTCCACAAAGCGGACTGTGGGAAGACAAGTCCCTCACATGGAAGTAGAGTTCTTTGTTCCAAAAAGAAAATGAAAAGGAAGCAATAAAATTGGAGAATACCTTGACCCAAAGCAACTATCCTTAGAAATATCAGACAAGGTCAAAAGATGTGTAAGAGAAGCCTAGGCACACCTTCAAGATGTTGAACCAATATTGAATAATGAACTATACAAACTCATGGGCATAACCCCACCTTTCTCCTTACCTTACATTGGATCAAGGGGAAATCGAACACTTAATGCATTTGATCAATAAAAAAGCAATAATGTAGCTCAATAATAGCATGACCATGAACAATGGAGCTAGCGTGATAGAGTACACAAATATGTAGATGGATGCAAACTTATTAGTCACTCTAATCTTGGCTTGAATTTCTCTACCAATTGAATAATTTTTGTGAAATAAGCTTTGGAAAGCACTTAAGGAGGGGATATGAGGGCATGCATAATCCAAAGTGGAAATTATGCAAGAGCACAAAGTAAAATGCACATACATACCTTAACACGTAGCCCATTTCCAAGAACCTTGCAAGTTGATGCCTTTTGGGAGGGAATTTAAAAACACACTTTCCTACCAATAGTCACCTTCAGAGATATAACCAGATATTGGATCATCAACACATGAGACTATGTTAGTGTTCTTAGTCATATAGCTTTACAATCTTGGGGCAAGTTTCCTATTGAGAGTGCTTATTTCAATGTAACTTTGATCAACATCACTAAAGTAAGACCATTTAGAGTCTTGCAAGATTTGCCAATCAAGATCACATGTGTCCAATTCTTAGTGAACTTCAATGTCATGAAGGGAGTGGAGTATGATATCTTGCTAGAGGTAGACCTTGGATGCAAAATTCTTGAGTGATCGAAGACTAGGGTAATAGACTAATATTCCTAGGAAACCAAAGTGAAGTAGTTTGTGTAGAAGTGGACATGTGGAACATTTCACCAATCAACTTACATGCCATCTCTACATTGCTCAAGGAAGACTTGTAAGCATGCCTACTTGCCCAAAGGACAAGTCAAAGGACAAGCACAATTGGATGCATCTTCTCACAACCATTGACTTTTCATTCTCACATGATGAGGAAGAGTACAAGAGAATGCTTAAAAAAGTGAGTTAAATGAGGAAAGGCAAACTTGGAAATCAAAACCAGAAAGAAGTCTTACCCATAGTACCATTAAAACCCAAGGATAAAGCCTCACTGAATAAAAATCATTAAATTCTCAATCAATGCTAAAACACTCATTGAGGGAGCAAGCATTGAATTTGAACATTGAAAACGAGAAACTAGTACCATTTTCCTATCTTAGGGTCAAGGTAATAGTGACATGAGAGAACACCCTTGATGCTCTCATACACAAGGGTCTGTTTACAACATTCTAATGCATGATGCTTGGATATGAATTGGACAACCTCAATTGACACCAACTAACACCAAATCCAACCCATTTGAGGATGAGATATATGCAATTTATTAGGGAAAGTGTAAGGGACTATTAAGCATCGAGAGACGCAAAGCCTCCCTATGATTTTTTACGTGCTGACAAATGAAACAAGAGTTGGGAAACAAACCCTATTGGTGGAACTTTTAAGTGAGAGGTCAAGTGTAACATTGACTATAATGACTATATTAGCTCTTTGACTCATACCTTCCTAATGTGAAAATTATCACAAATTTTAGCAAAGGGTAATATCACCTCTACCAAAAGAAAAGCACACCATCGATTCCTACAATCAAACATAGTGTTATATCTAGGGAGAGGGGCAACACCCTACTCCAATATTCACAAGAATAAGCAAAGGCAAAACAAAAACTAACAAGCAAAGTTGTGAACCCTAAAATTTGAAAAAGTGAATCCCAAAAGTAAATAGCACTTGTAAGGAAGTTCTTATATCTTAAGCTCAACCACTAGGATCCATGTTCCATGAATTGAGACCAAAGTGTTGCCACTATATAAGGAGAATCAATAGAGAACCATGATGGGTCCCAAATGCATTATTGTGTGCTCAAGATTAAGCTTCAATGGCTATCTATTACCATGTAAGCTACCAAGACACCCTATGCAATGATCCAAACATCTTTGCAACATCGATTGGGGCATAGTCCTAGGTGAAAGTATTAATTGTGGCAAGAAACAATTTGAACCTATGATTGATTACACAAATAAAGAGCTTGCAATATCACCATCCTCAATGTAGAAACCTATTACTTCAAGCACTAAATAGAAGGAAGTGACCCCACCACACATTTCACCCATGAGGGAATTAGTGCTACAACAATATCAAAATGATGATAAGGCACTGACTATGAAAGAAAAGGCACCACATCAACTAGATTGTTGTTTTTACCATGCATGTTGATAACCCTAAGAATAAGGACAAGATCAAGGAAGACTAAGCCACTATTCCATCCCATCCTTTAGTGTCATCCCTAATAAAAATCAAAATTCTCCAAAAAAACAATAGTCAATGGCTATCCCACCACCATTAACCCTCTACTTAGCATCACCTCACCTATTGAAAAAGATTGCAACCACCTATATCCAAAAGGTAGAACTAGTCAAGAGTCCACTAAAGTCATCAGGTAGTAGCAATCAGTAAAGCGTGTAGTAATGGACCTGAACCACCTCTAGGACTACACTCATTATACGATAAACCATCAATCTTGGATTTTATATTCGATGTGGTTGTGGACACAAGTGAATATATTATCACGTGCATCAAACAATTGGATAACACCTTTGCTTTGGTGACTCATAGTTATACTTGACTAAACTCGGCCCTTCTATAGGACACAATGGCTAAAGTTGTTAAAACTCTTCCATGTCCTTGGGATGAGTATGAGTTTATCTTCACCAATTGCACCTCCATAGAAAAGGAGTGTTAAAGAATGAGGTATCAAAGGGGGGAAAGACAATACATGACTACTTGATCACCTCCATCAAGCATAGTTTCATAGACATGATGCAATTGCCAATCGTTCTAGAGCTTAGAATAAAGGCAATGAGCACTTGGAACATCTTGCAAAATTAGAGTCCCCTTGTTGACAAAAGTGGCTTACTCAACAAGCACAATGGGTCCGGATAAACTATGCCAAATCATGACAAATGTTGAATAGCGAGCATGATCCAACCTATGTTGCTCCTACATCCTTTAGGGTGCTTGTGTTGAGTTGTAAAAGTTCTTTGGAAGATCGCATTATGATACATCCATATTTAGACTAAATCCTAAATGAGGAAAGCTTCATATAGCTAGTTAGTTGGGGTTTGAACCGATGAATTGACCTACATGATCCATGTTCTAATATGTCCGTACGATATGGATCATTACACAAAACTCAAGTACAATCCTCACTTAAAGCCCAAAGAAAACACACACACACATACATAATTGAATGTAGACCACCTAATGAGTTAGCCTCATAGTACTTATCAATGATCATATGTGAACAAATGGGAAAATCCAACATACAGATCCAAAATCTTCATGCAAGCTATGATGGTAGTTAACTTGACTTCAAAATTTTCCAATATTTGAGCTAGGATCAACTGCATGATGTTCTCAAAACTTCACTAAGTGAATGTATATTAAAACATGTTTGAAAGTCACTGCTCAAAGTTGGCATCATTGGATGCAACTACTTCTCTTGTAAGACCACAAGCTACAATATCATCCAATTAAGAACCAAGTAGAAGAATTGAGCAAAAACCTAAGATATCTATAACCACCACCACAAAATTCACCTTCAACAAGTGTGTGTCAAATGCCCATGCCAACCAGCCATTGTCTTCCTCAAGAGGGTTGCTTAAAGATAAACAATCACAAACAATAATCATTGTTCTTCAACATCTATTCCATGAGACAAAACAACTTTGATCTTTAACTACCTTGGCACTCATGAATGTACCAGTTATATTGACCAAAGTTATTCTCTTTATCCACATCCATACACATTACTCCAATGAGGGTGAAAGCCTAATGTATGGCTTTTAATTTATTTTCACACAAAAAGGAAAAGAAAAACAAAAAAGAAAAAATTGGGGAAATTTTTTAAAAAGAAAAGAAAAGAAACAAAGTATACATCTAGGAGCACTACACTATACCTACAAGTCCACAACTAAGGTACCTCCAACGACCCTAATTAGTTGTCTCCATCTCTAAACCTAATTGGGTACCTCCAACGACCCTAATTAGTTGTCTCCATCTCTAAACCTAATTAGGTACCTACAGTCCAGAACTTAGGTACCTCCAACGACCCTAATTAGTTGTCTCCATCTCTAAACAACTTAGGTACCTCCAACGACCTTAATTAGTTGTCACCAACAATAACATCTCAATGACCACCTACTAAGTCACTAGTAGCATCATTGGTAACCATTGCTTCATTCCACTCTAGCTATATGTCCAACCTCAACATTACATGTCTTTGCTATAAGCTACTATATGCTAACTTCAACATTGTGTGCTAAGGGATTGGCATCATTTAGAAGGGGTAATGTTAATAAAAAATGGAATAAACAAAAAAAGAGAAAAATGTGAATATTAAAAAAATTAAAAGAAAAATAAAAGAGTAAATCCAACATAGATGCAATGTGCCACAAAGGCCTAATGTCAAGTAGAGGTGCAAAGCAATGTGCTAAAAAATATATTGGAAAAGAATTGTTTTGTATGTTCCATTATTTGTAAGTAAGGTCACCCATGATACACAACCACAATGTATTCTAATCATTTTCATAGTTGCATTATCATTTTGGAATAATACTCAAGAGTCGAGCTAACTCGTGCAATTATTAACATATCTCGACGGAGTTAGACAAGAATACTTGTAGCTAGACAAGGCCTGATTAACTCAAAGTATATGCATTAAAAAAGGGAGGTCCGATAAGAGGCCAAAAAGAAGAGCAATATGCCCAACCAAATCCCACGTATAAAAATCAAAAAGTGAATGGATAAGCTCATTCTAGTGTGTGCAAACTTGAGAGACCTCACCGTTTGCTTCTTACTTCTTGCTTGCTTGAGAGAGAGAGAGAGAGAGAGAGAGAGAGAGAGAGAGAGAGAGAGAGAGAGAGAGAGAGAGAGAGAGAGAGAGAGAGAGAGAGAGAGAGAGAGAGAGAGAGAGAGAGAGAGAGAGAGAGAGAGAGAGAGAGAGAGAGAGAGAGAGAGAGAGAGAGAGAGAGAGAGAGAGAGAGAGAGAGAGAGAGAGAGAGAGAGAGAGAGAGAGAGAGAGAAGCTCTTCTCCTCTTGTGTCTTCTTCATCTTATCCTTCTCTAATCCTTTCAATGTGCAGAGATCACATGGATTAGATCAAAGCAATGGAAAGTAATAATGCTTAAGGAGTGACATTTGAATCATGGGTCCAATGTGTCTTTTAGTCTTGACTATAACAAGAAGGTAAGTCAGTGACTCACTATACTCACAATCGTTTGAATTTTCATGCCTTTATTGTTGAGAGATCTAGGGGTAGATCAATAAGAAAGAGTGTAGTGGTTAGGTGAGAGAGAGCCATAGCCACATTGTTTGAAGCTCTTGAAAAAATAACATTTCCATCAAGTCCCATGTTATTGGCATTGCCTTGGTGGAGGTGGCAACACTTGAGTTTTACTCAATCGCTAAAGCACTCATCTAAGGCTTTAGAGGAGGCACCTTAGAATGCTTTTACTTGGATTGTTCTTCTTGTAGTAGCATTGAAGTTAACTCATCAAAACAAGAACAAATTGTGATATTCCTTCATCACGAGTGGCAAGTGCAAATACAAAATCTGGATAAGAGTTTGGCAAGGCATTTCAAACATAGGAAATTAATGTATTTCCTAACACAATTTCATACTCTATAAAAAGCTACTCCTTGAGATGCTTTACTTTCATTAGAAAGGCATCATAGGGATCATTCTCATTTGTATGATCAAAATCCAAAAACTTACACAAGCAAGCAATGTGTGCCTTATAAGACACTTGTTAGAGTTAGATGTGTGAAGAATTTACATGAGCTAATATGTCATATGATATCTAATCTGATAAAATAAAGCCACTAATACATGAGCTAACACATTCTTTGCATCCCATCTAGATTGTTGTTCAATAGGGTGGCTTATCTAACACAACACTACTAGAACCTACCTCATCCTCATTATGGCTTCAAGAGTAGTAGCAATAGAAAATCTAGCATGGCACTTAGGCTACTTCTCAATAACATTTCATAGCTCTTAGGCAACCATCAATTCTCTTTTCATTCCAAGATGTATCACATCATATGGGACCTCAATGGATAGTTATTCCCATCAAACTTTTCAAAAAGTAATGGATAATGTTGAATACATAATTTCTCATAGACAACTTGATATCTTAAATGAACTAATAAAGTACTCAAGGCATTGCTACTATAAATGTTTAATTAAAAAAAAGAAAAATAAAATTGGTCACTGTGTGCAATCATCATCATTATGATCGTCATCTTCCTAGGCCACCATCACTATCATCACCTCTAACATTAGCTTCAAGCCAACACTTGGATCCACAAAGTAAGGGAATAAGATCCATACTTGGTTATCTAATGATCCTCAAGTGGAAAATCATGAGCACATGCCTCCAAAGGGCTGGTAGGTGTGTAGGGATAGCCTAAGGCTAAGGCTCAAGCCTTAAGCCTAAAAATGAGGATAGGGAAAGAAAGAGAGAGAGAGGGAGAAAGAGAGAAAACAATTAAGAGAAGGAGAGGGTGTGATAGACGAGAGAGATAGAAGAGGAGAGAGAGAGAGAGAGAGAGAGAAGGGTATGACATGTGATAGCTAGGGATGTATTTAAGACGAACAAGGTGGAGAATCCAAAAAATCTAAAGTAGAAGACAAGGCCAAGGAAAAAGTGAAATGGAAGACAAAGGCACACCAACAAGAATCTGGAAACACAAGAAGTGCAAAAAAGTCCTAAATCAAGCAGAAAGGTGCACAAGAAAAAGTGCAAGTCAATACTTTTGTAAAAGAGCACAAGGCACACCATGATTTATTTTAAGAGCGCCCCGTGCAATTTGTAAAGGTAGATGGGCAATGGGAAGGAAGCTAGGAAGATAGGAGGACAATGGGAAAAAGGGCCTAGGCCATGTAAGAAAAGGGGGATAAGGGGATGGCTGCCCAAAAAGGATTTAGGGTTTTGTATATAAAATTCAAAAAGTAAATGAGAGCTCATTCTTGGCATGCGGTAAAAAGCTTCTTCGTCTTCTTCTCTTCTCTTGTCTTCTTCCTTGTGCTTGAGTGAGAGAGAGTGAGGGAGTGAGTGTGTGAGAGTGAGGGATCGAAGAAAAGAAGCTCCCCATATCCTCTCTTCATCTTCATCTCTTCTCTTCTCTTCTCTTATCTCATGCGGCTATGGAGGATGGAGCTTGATGGAGAGGGATTGAGGTTGCTTGAGCTTGCCTCAAGGATTGTGGAGCTACTGGTGTGCAAGAGAGCGGAAGGTACTTGATTGAGTATCAAGGTAAGCTCGCTACACCCCATGGGTAGAGATAGCACGTCAGCTATGTGAGAGGTATCCATAACGCTCGGCTTGAAATGCTTGAAACAATAAGCGGTCTGTGGGACTTGGTGGTTAAGATTAAGCTCATCCCTCTACATTTTGGTTCCATTGCTGGGACCAATGGATTCAAGCCTTGAGTGCTTGGTGCTTCGAATCGAGCATTGAAGTAGGGTTTTCCCCAAACTGGTGCTTAAGGTAGATAGGTAGGAAGCGAGGGAGTTGGAAGAGGTATTCAATCTCCTTAGCAAGTAAGTTTTTGGTTTTTTGGATTTGGAAAGGTAAGTTGGAGTAGTGTAGGTGTTTGCTTTGTGATTTGGATGCATTAGGATAGGAAAAAACAAAGAAAAAAAAAGAAAACAGGGATTAGAGTTTTTGCTATCATAATAGGGCAAGAAGATTTGATTTGCTTGCTAATTTGTATTTTGGGGTTTATTTGCTATTCGAGATATACACAATCCTTCATTAGGGTCTATTCTTACATTATGGAAGTTTGTCCAACCCCTCAAAACCAAAATTGTTAGAATCAAGTGATTTTCGTCATCCTTGGAAACTCATCTACAGGAATCGGACACTGTTACTAGAGTTCGATTCACAAAATCAAACTTGGACAGTTCGATTCCCAGAATTGGTTAGCGGTCTGATTTTTAGACTCTAACCAACCCATCATGTCCAATCGAACATACCCTGTTCGATTTCGAAAATCGGACATCACATAATTAGACGTCTGATTCTCAGAATTGGACGTACAAAAATTAGACAAAAACATCGAACCATCCAAAATCAGACACTCCAAAATCAGACACTTGTCAAATCGGACGTCCGATTCCCAGAATCGAACACATGAAAATTGGACTAGGGCTAAGGACCAGGGCCAAACCCATAATCAGACCACTCGGACTCGCACCGTTCAATTGGCCGATCGGGCCATCCCAAAATCGGATATTTCGATTCTGATAATTGGACTCCTAAGAATCGAACATCTAAGAATTAGACAGAAAATTGTCAAAATCAAACATGTGAACATAATACAATTTTGACACATCTAACCTCTAAAACTGACCTAGAGACCGTATAGAGTTGAAACTTACATCACAGATCTATCACTCGACTGAAATCTAGAGCAAGTAGTTCAAAACTTGGCTACGAATGGTCCTTCAAATCACGCATGGTGTTTAGTGTAATGGCCCTATGGGCCATGGGGGATTGCCCCTCGGACCCCCACAGAGAACGGGCTCTTCCCCCTCCGCACCTCTCCCAAATAGGATGGAGAGAAAATGCACACTGTGACAGGTCCTCAAAATTAGATCCTAGTGTAGTAATGGCTCTACACAAGCATAGAATCTCACTTGCAAAATAACAACCAAAAGCCTAGACAAATAGAGATCCTAGAACCTCAATGGGACAATGCAGCCAACAAGGGCAAAAAGGCCACACCACATGTTGCATTTGGACTAGATCTAGTCAAAGAGGAATGCAACAACATCAAGCTACAACTACGAGGATGACTAGAGATGATAGTCTTGACGATAGATGCACCTTGAAAGTCACTACATAGATGACCTGAGACATTAGTAGAGAATTCATATATGGTTGTGCAATTGGGGACTCAAAGGCATGCATCAAAAGGCTTGGATTTATAAGCCAAGACCTGGAAGATGAAGACATAGTACCGCCTACTTATCTTAGTGTCAAACTCACCGCAAAAAGAGAGCATAGTGTCGATGCTCTTATCGGTGAAGGAGCTGATTTTAATATCTTGACCTATGAAGCATGGACCCTACTAGGCCAACTAGAGCTCACACAAACTAATGTAACTCTTAATCCTTATGGGGAACACCCACAGCACTTATAGGGAAGTGCAAAATCCTTGTAACTATTGAAATGGAAAGGTTTCCTATCCTATTTTATGTTCCTCTAAATAGTGCTGATTGTGGAAAGGAAACCCTCCTAGGAAGACCCTTTAAAAGGGCGATGAAGTGTGAGGCTAATTATGTAGCACAAAGGATACACTTGACACTACCGAGTGTGAGGATAATCACAACCTTTAGTAAGGGTGACCTCATCAAACCTCAAGGGAAAGACAAAGAAAAGTTTGACATATCAAGCAAGCTTAGTAATGAGAGCAAGGACTTGTTGAAAGAGTTGATACAAGTGCATGTTGAACAAAGAGAACTAGAAAGCGAGGCCGTGCTTGAAATAAGAAGGTTAGGAGACAATGCTGCCAAGGATAGGATTTGGACTTACAGATATCGTAGAAGACCACAAAAGAATCCCAAGCCTTATATACGAAGGTATCGATGGTGGAGAGCCAGCACAATGTAGTGAATGGATATCCAAAGCGTTGCTACATGCTCAAGGGTATTACGCAAGTAACTGATGGATTTGGGTGCCAAAGCCTCTTGCTAAACCACCTCTATCAGTTGAAGGCCAGATCGCATCAAAACTGAAGAAGTGTAGGAGGAAATCTAAACAAAAACCTAAGTTTCAGAACAATAACATTGGAGTGACTGAGCCCCTCCCGATTGAAATCAAGAAACCAAACATGACTGTTCAAAAGGTAGATCCTTAGCCTAGCATGCTTAACAAGTAAATATTAGATGTAATCGTCGAGTGTGCACAAAGACCTTTAGTGCAAAAGGATTCTTTGACTTCCCAAGAGGATAAGGAGCACCACAGGCACAATGTTGCTCATGATAAGACTGATTTCTCAACAAAGCAAATGGCAGAATCGTCTAATAGCCACGAGCAAATCTAGTTAGTGCCAAGTCCACCTAGGAGTCCCAAATCTCCCACACCTTCTTTCCCCAAATGGACACAGAAAACACAACAACAATTGTCAAGTGCAACTGCTCAATCCCAATCTCTATCTCCACCTGAGCTTCCAAATGTCCAAGATGTGGGACATGACACCACCCTTAGCTCTCAGCCTAAGGATATGCCTGTGAAATCCACTGTGACTAGCTCAACTTATGTGATTTGCACAAGTGAATGCACAAAGGGCAACAAAAGACATGACGACTTTTGCTCTGCTTAAGGACTTAACACTACAGTCTACCAATAGTGGCTAGTCCACTGAACTAGCCACTACTACTTCCAATCAGGAATCACAACAGTCACAGCCTTTGGCCATGACGATGCCCCTTGTCCAATGTGTCCTTTGCAATTCACTTGTGGAAAAGGAGTCATAACCAACATCCTTGACACCTCTAGCACTTTTGAAGCACCTAAAGCCTAGGCTTGAGAAGAAATCTCTCAAAGATTTGGCCAAGGAGATGGCACATTTAACCAATGAACCAAAGATGAAGTGCATGATGAAGCTTGATCACAAGTTGACAGTCATTACACATGTACATCCATGTGGATATCAGAAGGCTAACATCGGAGCACACAAAGCTCATAGCCAAACCCTTGACTTGGGATGAGCAACAACATGCTTGCTCCCACCATGTAGCTATCGCTGAAGAAGTCATGAAGGACATCCCAAAAGCCATAGCTAGAGAACTGCGCTTGATACCCTCACTCTAATACTACTCAATGTGAGACAAACAAGGAAAATCTCAAAGCAATCAAACAAAAAGGGAAAGGACAAGGTGACTTTGTGTAAAAAAGGCTCCAACAAAAGTTTGGCAACCAAAATTGGCCACCGACTAATTACACTCACCGAGCAAAGGAAAGCCCTTTGGACATCAATACATGATCCCATGTACATTGTCCCAACCTCATTAAGAGTGTTGGCAATGGTCCATGAGGTCCATCTTTCTACCACTGTCCAAAAACATCCCTTGTACAATAAACCACTTCTAAATGACGATCTACATGTGGCTAGCAAGCTTGGAGTACTCAACATGGTACTTGATGTTAGCGCATATGTCTTTTGCCTCACTCAAGTCCATGCAATCTTTGATCTCTTTGCTTCCCATCAATACAACCCTGACTTCTTTAGTGGTTTCATCCAATCTTACATGATAGGAACCCTAAACCATCTCTTAGTTCTACACTAGAGTCACCCAAACCTCCTGAGCAAGCAAAAAACAACTCTAAACACAACACCCGCTTTGATAAGAAGCAATGGAGGCATGTTCCAATGGGTAAGGATAAGAGTCTAGAGCAAATGCCCGACCAAAAGCAACTACCAATGCAATTGGATGAGGGGGTAAACATAGGGGAATTAGCTGAATAGCTAGACTCTCCAAAAAGAGAGGCAGTTGTACTCTCACAACCTAGTGAGGCTGTTCAACAAGCTGTGGCTATGTCCCATGAAGACACACTAGAAAAAGAAAACATTGAGGCACAACCAAGCACGTCAATGAGTGACCTACTTCAGGGTCCTGAATCTTTAAAGGATACACTTCAATTGCCCAATAAAAAGAGGAGAAAATAATGAAAACAACGAGAGTTACAAGTAGTTGCAAACACAAAAAAGATTGAGACCAAGAGAGCTAAAGAGTTCAGGAATAAAGCATCAAGTCCATCCATCAATGAACCCATTGCCATCTCTCCTAACAGTGGTGAAACTTTAGACACATCTGTGTGTTCTAAAAAATCAAAGCAACCATTACCATCAATGATTGCTTGCAACACTCAATCCACCGACAACAAAACTTATATTGACCAATCAAGAGTGGATACAACACTGTCATAACAGGTTGAAAAAACTATGGCAGTCACATTTGAGGAAAACCATGACACAATAACAGCAAAGCCTCAGGAGAAACATGAAAAATCCAAAAATAGCAGCAATCCTAGCAGTGACCAATCTTGCTCATCTAGGCCTAAGCCCCCAGCTATGTTCAAGCCTCGAGAAACTTCCAGAACCTTACATGTGATAGCAACCAAGCAAGCCCTCATCAAACACAGAAGTTCCAGAGAATGCTTGATTGAGTTGGATGCTAAACTCAAATTATTTGCATGTGCCTACGCCCTCGCAGACATGGGCACATTCCCTAGGGAGTAGCTTGAGGAAAATTTGTCATATTTGCTATCTTGAGAAGAGCAAGAATATCTTAACGAGCACTATGACAAGCTCCTACATGAATGCATGTGGCTCATATCTGATGAGGAAGCCGATGAACTACACTTGACTGTGACATTCAACGAAGTGCTTTGCCAACCAAATCTCTTAGAGATAGAGCAACTAAAGTGACAATTAGAGATCGAAGTCAATTTGAAAAATGTTTATTTGAAACCATGCTATAGTGGCCAAACTTGGAGCCCAAATTAGTCTTAGAGGAGCGATTGGCCAAATGGCGGTCTCAAAGAGACCCGACCTATGTGGCACTAACTTCCTTTCAAGTACTGACTATCGTTCGGGGTATTGACTTAGCCGAAACTAGCCAAGAGAACTCTCTATTGATAAAATTCTCAATGAGGAGGAGCTACATGTTGCGAGTAGACTTCGACAAGGTATCATGCTGCTCAATGTTGCAAAATATGTGTTGTTATTGAGTAGGCTGCTATGAGTACTAGATGCGTGTGCCACATTCCAGTACAATCCTGAGTTCTAAAATTGGTTTTTATAATCATGAAGTGACATGGATTCATAAATGTATACATAAATAAACAATGAGTTTTGTGATTGTGTATAGATAATACCAAAAAAGCAAAGCCATCACACACACAAGCAATGACAATCAAGCGCATGTGATATGCATCAAAGTCAATGCTTTGGGATTCAGATAAGCGATGTCTCTTTGAGAGCTGCACCTATTCATTGTGATTGAAGCATATGACTTGCATGTACTCTCACGAGTTGCCAAGTGAATGCAAGATGACACAAGTCTCTGTACGAAAGCATTCAATGTCCAAGTCACCACAAGACCACCAACCCCACAAAGAACCATTATGGAGAAAGGAACAAAAATACCAAGAACAAAGAGCCATGACAGAATCCCCACAAGAAGAGAAAATCACCCTTGTAGAAAGCACACATTGCATTTGAGCATGGCCCAAAGCATAGTCATCGACGACTACTCTCTCTTTCTTGGCCAAACTCTACATCCAAGTAGGAGCCATGCTCTCAACAATGACAAACGTTTCATCATCAACCAGGATTCAATTTGCTAGATGCTCTGTTGCTTATCCATGCATAGCTCACTCTAGTTGCTACCTTAGTTGTATTGATGTCGTGAATATTACAAATAGGTTTGCAAAATCTCAAGTGTATCTCTCCATCTCAACAATTGTTCCTCTAGCATTGAGGCTAATAACACAATCATCTTTGTAATATCCATTTTTCATAGCCTTTGGATCTTGACATTTCTCAATTCAAATGAAAGGATGATAGCCTTAATATATTGCATTGGCTGTATTAATTTTATTGAAGAAAAAGAAAAAAAGAGAAAATAGAAAGAAAAGAAAAGAAAAGAAAAGAAAAGAAAAGAAGCACTCATGATCACATTACAGCACCTAGGGGTCCTCAAATTAGGTACATCCATTGATCTTGGTCAGCTGGCTCCGTCCCTAGTCCCCTAGCCCTTTACACATCCCCCACAATTGTTCAGAGCACATCAAGGGTAGGACATACCTAGGGAGCTTGTCTCTCACCTATGGTTAGTCGCCTATGGTTAGACATGTCACTTGGCCCATCTACACGATTCTTTTTCGCACTCCATCTCAATACCATTGCAATCAATAGTGGTGAGCAAGGCATAAAAGACCATGGAAAGTACACTATACTCTTCAAACAATACACCTAGCTACCAGCTACCAAAAGCTTAGGCATCAATGATCCCAATTATGCTACATCGTGTTGTCAAAATCACAAATGATATCTCAAGAAGCCTTCAAGTATACTTCTCCTCAACATCAATAATTTTTTTCACCTCGTTGAACCCTTGCTTCATCCACACATTGCTACAAGGAACCAGACCAGCAATCTTCTAACTACGTAATATCTAAGTATGCACATGCACTCTCATAATATATGCACCACAATCTATACACAGTTTGGGTCCTCAAGTGTAGGACATTACTCTTAGCTTGCTTAGAGTTTGACCTGTCTCCCAAACTAATCAAACTACATTTTGTGCACGATAAGAAGACTAGCACTAACCCCTAGGGAGAGACCATATGAGAAGTTTTCAATTGAAGGTATTGAAGACTCCAACAAAAGTACCGTCAGCTCTTCATCAACATTCAACTCTGAATTCTTATCCTTTATCATCCTGCAACCCCACCAAAGAATCATCACTCACAGAATCCCTAGAACATCAACATATGTGCTAGTCATCAGTGCAATTCCCAACAAAGAACAACTCTATCACCAACTCCAACAGCCCTACCGCCAGCCAACCAGGTCAACAACGTGCCCCCAATGACCTTCATTTGCACCACCACCAAAACTCCTCCATGGCAAGCCACATATGCTGCTATAGCTGACATCTTCAATGCACGCCAAAGCCTGCTACGTATAACATTGAGTGTCATGGGATTGGCAATCGTCTAGGAGGGGGGTAATGTTAACCCTTAGACAAACAAGGTGGAAAATCCAAAAAATCTAAAGTAGAAGACAAGGCTAAGGAAAAAGTGAAACAAAAGACGAATGCATGCCAAGAAGAATCTGGAAACACAAGAAGTGTAGAAAACTCCTAATTCAAGTAGAAAGGGACACAAGAAAAAGTGCAAGTCAATACTTTTGTAAAAGAGCGCAAGGCGCACCATGATTTATTTTAAGAGCACTATGTAATTTGTAAAGGTAGATGGGAGGTAGGAAGGAAGCTAGGAAGATAAGAGAACAATGGGAAAAAGAGCCTAGGCCAGCCATGTAAGAAAAGGGGAATAAGGGGATGACCGCCCAAAAGGGATTTAGGGTTTTGTATGTAAAGTTCAAAAAGTGAATGAGAGCTCATTCTTGGCGTGTGGCAAAAAGCTTCTTCTTCTTCTTCTTCTTCTTCTTCTTCCCTTCTCTTGTCTTCTTGATTGTGCTTGAATGAAAGAGTGAGGAAGTAAGTGTGTGAGAGTGAGGGATCGAAGAGAAGAGCTCTCCATCTCCTCTCTTCATCTTCTTCTCTTCTCTTCTCTTCTCTTATCTCATGCGGCTATGGAGGATGGAGCTTGACAAAGAGGAATTGAGGTTGCTTGAGCTTGCCTCAAGGATTGTGGAGCCATTGGCATGCAAGAGAGAGGAAGGTACTCGATTGAGTATCAAGGTAAGCTCACTACACCCCATGGGTAAGGATAGCGCGTCGACTATGTGAGAGATAGCTATGGCCGCTCGGCTTGAAACCCTTGAAATAATAAGCGGTCCATGGGTCTTGGTGGTTGCCTCTACACAGTGCAAAGATTCTTTTTCCACATTCCATTGAACTTCTTGCCATTCCCTTTCCCTACTCTAGCCTACTCTAAAGTAATACCCACTCATCTCACCATTTCCTCCCACTCTGTATCATCACCACCTTGCCATTATCCTATTTCATATCCAAGGAATTGTGTCTTAAACCCTTCATAGATTCCACCAAAATCTCATTGCTCAACCCACCTCTCTAAATTAAATTTTCCAATCCCTTAAACCCCACTCACACTCCCCTCATATGTGTTCCCCTGCTTCTACAAACCTCACTTCAAAGTTAGAGTCTAACAAACATTGGAAAAGGAGGAATAGAGGAAGTGTTGACAATAATTGCTTCAAAGCAGTGGAGAGTTGGAGAGGTATAAGAGGTTGCACCTATGAATGAGGCCCCATTCGCTCCAACTTTTGTTCACATGCCTTGGATGGATTTAAAGAAATTTTGCTTAAGCTAAATGATTGATTAATTGATCGATTTATTTTTATTACTTGCAACAATGAAGGGAAAAGGGTAGTTTCTATTCATGTAAGTAAGAACCTT
This sequence comes from Lygodium microphyllum, assembly GCF_053477565.2. NCBI lineage: Eukaryota > Viridiplantae > Streptophyta > Polypodiopsida > Schizaeales > Lygodiaceae > Lygodium > Lygodium microphyllum. The sequence continues at coordinate 88,171,752 of NC_141155.1, forward strand.
GAATATCCCTAATTTATTATGCATTCAAGAGGGAGTTGCAACTTATAATGACCTTAGGATATGGAAATGAATTATTCATTGAACTAGTCGATTATCCTTTGAAGGACAGAACTACTAGAAGTAAAGATAGATACTATGCTCATGCATGTTAAAGTTTTGTATGCTAACATGTTATATCATCTAGGAAGAGAGCTTATGACCTTGAAAAAGTATGAAGAGGGTCGAGAAGTATTGCACCCTAAAAACGCTAGGGGGACTATGATGTATTGCTCAATATGATTGCACTTTAGGATTAATATGTCATAGATTGTATCTCATCTTGGGGGATATTCAATGGAAAATGTTTTAATTTTGATGAAATGTCTTAAGATAGGCTTATTTCTTGGAAAAGAGATATTTTCCTTGTTAGGAATAGGCTAATTGCCTTGATTTTGGATGTTGGAAAAAGATATTGTGCTATCATCATAAGCGGATTCTTAAATATGCCCAAGGTCTCCCTCAAGACTAGTGTGAAGCCCTTCACCAAGGGGATGGATTTGTTTGCAATGGGTTCTATGACTGGTCTTAGATGCAAGTGGTCTCTCCATAGGGAGGACGTTAGGCTCGGAGGCAATAAGGGTGCCAGGGGGGCTTTAGTTATAGATTCCTTGGGTATTACAGACTAGTCTAAACCCTCTGTGCATGGGATGGTCTTCTTAGAATGCCCTGATGCCAGATAAGGGTGAATTGGTGGATTGTGCCCATGCATGGGTATCTAGGTACTTTGGAACATGATATTCTAGCCATCATTGATCCTATTGAATTGTAATAGAATAAATACCTTCTTAAGTAGATCAAACCTCTAAAACTTGATGGGAAAGGAAAAGATGTGAAAGTTGATGCAAATGTTTGGATTAAGTCTATGGAAGACTATTGTGGAGCTACACATATGAGTACCCCTAATCCGGCCATGTTGG